>NC_137979.1:42813853-43199572 GCF_963924665.1 Micromys minutus | reverse complement strand
CGGCTGCGGTACCAGGAGTTTCTCTGTCCCTCGCCTCCAGTTTCTCGGATCCCCTCGCCCTTTCGTTAGAGAGGGGTAGGGCGGGCCTTGACAGAGCTTCTTTCTTTCACTCCGGCAAGCCTTTGTCCCCACCTCCACCCCAACACACAGTGTCTCCGCTGCGGAGTGTGGCGTGTGCATCAGAAGCTTTCTCGAGGTCAGCGGCAGAATTACAGGCCGGCAGCAGCCGGATCCTCACGACTAAGAAAAAAACAGGGCATCCACGACTTCACGACAGGCTCTGGCGGGAACACCTGTGTGAGAGGAACAGGAAAGATGATTCTTGAAACCAAGTGTAATTCCGGGAGGGGGTCCTTTTGAAAAGGAATTATTTCCCACTTCTGAAACCTTTGTGTTCCACACTTGGTGCTTTTCTTTTGAGAACTGTCACATGCCCTGATCTCAACCCTCCAGACTCCCAAGCCCCAGACCTATGAGCCCTAGATGTGTGTGTGCGCGGGGTAGGATGGGGGGGTCAACAAAGAATCTTGAGGTTCAACCATTTGAGCTCTCCCCCACCTCTGGGTCTCCTACACTCAAACACCATGATCCAGGCAATGGCAAAGAAAAAAGCTACGAACTTCCTTCTTTCCTTCTTGCGGGGTGTATTGAAGTGGTTACCAGAGAGAAGCTGTGCCTCCTGGAACTACAAGCCTAAACCTAGTTAGTGGAGGAAGTCTCCAAAGCAACTCTGTCTAGGTGAAAACCCCTTGCTTTACGGAGACTCTTCTCCAAAAGACGTTTGGAGGTTGTCTTTCCTTCTCCACTCTCCCGTTCTACCGAAAGAGCCCTGCTCAGTTTAAGCCCAGGTCTTAAAACTGGCACCCACCAGGTGTCAGCACCATCCGAGCAGGTAGCAGAAGGTCAAAGGAGGAAGACTGTGGCTGTGGACACTAACTTGTCTTTGTTTGAAGCCATGTTTTTAGCAACTGGACTCTTGACTTAATGGCCAGAGAAGAAGCAACACAGAATAAAACGCAGGAGAGGGTTGTTTTCTAGAGTGATATATATATTTTTTTTGTTCTTTTTCTTTTTCTTCCAAAACAAACAAGGCTCTAGGCCCCTTACCCTCCCCACTCCCACACTCAACCCTCCCTTATAAGCAACAACTGAAAATCATTGCCAAAGAAATCACAAAACACAAGCACAATTTCACCACAGCCACCGACGAAGCAAAAAAAAAAAAAAAAAAAAAAAAAAAGAAATTAATAATAATAAAATAAAATTCAAAGTTCTACTGGAATGACCTCTTTGCAGTCAGGAGAAGTGGGAACAAAAAGTTCACAGGTAGAAGGGATGGAGAAGCAGGGAGACCAGAGAAGCAGAGGATGTGCCTCTGCCTGATGGGGAGATGTGATGTTTGCATCTTTCCTTTGCACTTTATACTGTGAGGCGAAGTCCCCACTCTGAGCTTTGGGGTACTCTTCCTTTGGTCCTCTCTGGCTGGATGCCAAGGGGCTCTCTTCTTCCTCCATCAGGAAGCTAGTGAAATGGAGAGATGCTCACTAGCCCTGCTCCTGAGGCCACTGTTCCTCCTGCCCTGACTGCCTACTCTGGAAGGGACCTGGGGAATTGATTCACAATAAATTTTCAGACTTTCCTGACCTGGCCTTCTCTATGGTGGAGTTGACCTAGCAGAGTAAAGGGACTTTTTTTTTTTTTTTTTTTCCTACAATGGGAAACTTGTCTTGCTGGTGCAAGATGGGTTTGGTGGAAAAGAGTTGATATCAGAGTTGGAGAGAATGGAGAGGAATCCAAGACTGTGTGGTCAGCACGAAAAGCTACACATTCTGTCAAGGGGGGTGGGGACGCATGGATGGGCTAATGGCATTGTCAAGGCTCTACGACCCACAGTTTGACCTCCTTTAGTTGGAAGGAGAGGAAAACATGCAGAATTAAACACTTCCTGCAGGAAAATATACGAGGGGGTTCCACTATAGGTACCTTCATAAAACCACTCCCTGCTTTTCTTGCCCTTTCTAACTTATAACAGCTTGGGGACAGGGCTGGCCACATCTGCTCACAGGCCTCCCCAGATATGGGGTACAGCTGGCAATTCCATAGGGACACGTACTGGGATGTTGAGACTTTGGCTGAGGGCATCTCTAGACATCTTCCTAGTGTGTGTCTGGATCAGGGCAGAACCTGAAGGAGTCTAATCTGGGGGCTGCCCTGCTGGGTTTGGTGACCAGTCAATGCATGGAAGGTATCACTTCCTTTTTCCACTATTGGACAAAAGTGGACTCCAAACTTTATGTCTGTGGGCATCTGCTGGGCTGTGTGCAGTTAAACTGTACCTGGGTGGTTGTCTGGCTAGGTTGCAGGGAGGGAACAGGCAGACTGGAAGAGAGGGGATGGGGTTTTGCAGAAAAATTAGCGGGGGGGGGGGGAGTTAGGGGGATGCTAGGAGCTTGACTAGGGTTCTCTTCTCCAGCGAGGCTTATCACTTTTCTAGGAACCAAGTATAGCTAGCGTCTAACTTAACAAAACTTCCTCTTAACACCAGGGGAGTGGAGGGGGGGCAAAGGAGAGGAGATGGGCCCCAGGTGCAGCCGGGGAGGGGGGAGACTTTAAAGAGAAGATCCTCTTCCCCACTCACTTGGGTAGAACCCAGACAGCAATGGCTCTTTTTTTTTTTTTTTTTTTTTTTTTTTTTTTTCCAGCCATCACATAAATAATAAGAGTGAGCTGGGGAAGGGCGCTGTCATCTTTACTCTTTGCCCTGCTCCTTATTCATCTTCTTCATTTTCATCCGCCGGTTCTGAAACCAGATTTTGACTTGTCTCTCACTCAGATTGAGGAGTCTGGCCACCTCGTGCCTGCGGTCCCTGGTGAGATACATATTGAACAGAAACTCCTTCTCTAGCTCCAGCGTCTGGTATTTGGTGTAGGGACAGCGCTTCTTCCGGGAAGAGCGGGCGTGCAGCCAGTTGGCAGAGGGGTTGGCTGAAAGAGAAGGAGCGATAGAATCAAGGAGAGGAAGGGAATGAAGGGCCCCAGACCAAGAAGGTGCGTGTGCTCACATCTCTATTCCCCACCTGGCATTGGACACCCAGGCCTCCAGGATCTCAGAAAGCATCTCTAGCTGGGCCAGGAGTGAAAATGGACTGCTCCAAGGGAATAAACAGTACTTTGAAGGGGATGCAAGCCAAACTACCCAAGCACCTCCAAAGCTGTGACTGCTCCAGGCTGACCTGCCTCCATTTGTGCCCCAACAGATACCCGCTGAAGGTGGCTGACCTGAAGGGTCCCTGGGCTCTAGGTTTCAGGGGAAAGAGGAAGAAGTGGGTAAGGAGCGGGAGTTCTGATCAGCCACAGCCAAGAGATCTCATGATGCTTCAGCCCAGTCTCAGTGAACCCTGCCTAGAAAGTCACCTTTCAGCCCTTGGCCTAGGCAGCAGACACGTGAGTCTGGGTAGACAGCTCTCCCCACCACACACCACAAATACCAAATACGAGGAGTCTGCATTTACAGTCATGAACACCCAGCACACTCCAACTCACAAGCAACCCAATTGCAACCATTCATCAATTGCAGCCCGTGGACGGGGAGCCCCAGGGCTTCCAGATAACTTATGGCAGCAATAGCCTCTTCTTTTCTGCTACTCAGCTCGCAGTTTGGTTAACACAAGTTCAGAGAGACTGGGAAGCAAAATTGCTCCAGCTCCAAGGCGGGGAAGCAGAGATGAGGCAGGGTAACAGAAAGCCCTTCACAGACACCAACCCTTTTAACTGACCCAATGTAATGGGGGGAGCACAAAGAGCAAATAACATATACAGGGTTATTTTCTTTCTCTATTCAGCATCTCTCCCTAGACCCCAGGATTCAGAAAAGTTGCCCAGCCCCTCCCATAACAGAGCCAATTACAAATAAGATCCACTCCAACCAGCTTCCCCCAAATGAAAAGCTCTGAATATCTATGTATATATATATATTTTTTTTTTTTTAAATTCACTTCATCCTACACTAAGTAGTAGCGTGTCTTATCAATTTGCAGCGCTATTCCCTTAATGTGATTGCCTGGGATGGGACCCGCAGCCCTTTTCTCTTTCATTAAATATGAAAGAGGAAAAAAAAACTGTTAATAATTGATCCTAGCCAAATGGCTGCCTTGCAGTAATAGGCTTTCCAGGCCCAGTTTGAGGCCATGGGGTGAGGGGGGGTCTGTTTGGGTGTTTGCTGGAGGTTTGGGATATGAGCTCCTAATGACTCAACCTGGCAAGCTGGAGGTATGGGGGGACCACAAGGGTCAGGGGAGTAGTGTCTCTCCTTGCTTTTCAGAGGGCAAGCATGCCCCCAGAGGACCCATTGGCCAGGCTGTTTGGTGGGACATCTGATAGGGCAAAGAGGACGCCCAGAGGACGAAATGGTGGAGTTGACCTGTCAGTTTGTCTGGTATTGTTTGAGACCAAGAGCGGACAAGCCCCCAACCAGTTTGTCTTCCCCATTCTTAAAAGCAAACAAACAAAAACGAGTAAGCCTCCTCTCCTCTCAGAAAGCGGCAGTTTTCACTTGGGGTTTTATTTTAACAAGGGTGCTTTTAGAAGTGGGAGGTGGTAAGAAACTCTCCACCAAGAGTAGAGTTCTCCGCCCCTGCGCAGTCTACCCCTCCCTCCCCCTGTCCCTTCGGGTGTCTTCTCCTCCATTCTAGAGAGAGGCCCTGTCTTTAGCCAGTGATGCCTAGGCTCTCGGTGAGGTGGACTGCCCGGCTAGCGCTCAGAAGCCCCGCAGAGATCAGCGAGGAGGGGAAAACCCGCAGGAGAAGAAACCGCCACCCGGTCGAGGACGCTCTGAAAGGGCGGGGGACCCCGGAGGGAAGGCTCCCGGGGAGGGGCTGGCGCACTGAGGAGGGGGCTCCATCGCCGCACGCCGCATCCTGGGCTTCCCCCGCCCCTCCAGGCGCCTGCTGCCGACCCGACGCGGCTACTGCGTGAGATCTGCTAGGAACAATCCTCCGCCAAGCTGTTGCATCGCAAATAAAATCCTAATGAGCCCCCTCCCCCTTCCCCTTGGCCGGCGGGGACAGTCTGCGCGTGGCGCAGGCGACTCTGCCGGGTGCGCTCAGGCCCCGTGCCCGCGCGGGCTCCGGGCCGTGCTGGCCATCGGCCCGGCCCCCTACAGTTCTCACTGGACTGTCGCAGGTCCCTTTCCGGGTTTCCAGCCCGAGCCTGGGGAAGAAAGGACTAGAGAGACTTGATCCCTGAGTCTCGGTCCCTGCGCCACTAGGAAGAGTGGGGGGGCAGCCTCAGTGTCCCCTCCTGGACACCCAGCTTCCTTTCCCAGTCCCTTCCTTCCTCTTCCCTCCACCCCCTCTAGCCTGGCGGCTCCAGGCTCGCTGTCCCTTTACATTGTCCGCTTTATGGCCTCTCCCCTCCCCCGGGCCTGGCCTACAGCCTGGGTGGAGTGGGGGGGGGGAATTCTCACTTTTTTTTTTTTTTATAACTTACTTTGATCCGGCCTGTCTTTGTCCTCGCTTCCTTCACAAATTTTATTGTCCCCGTAGCCGGCTCTTTGATTAGACAGGACAGCCTCCCTGCCCGCTGAAGTTTCCAAACTGTACTCGGGCGTGCCCTGTTTGAGCAGCTCCCCCGGCGCGCCCAGCAGCGGCTCCGCCTTCACGGCCGCCTGGCCCTGCCCCGGGGCGGCCTCGGTGCGCGGCGCCGGCTCTAGCCAGGTGCGGAGGTACCTGCTCTCGGCCGCCGGCGCGCCCTGGGGCTGCAGGTAGGGGTGGTAGACGGAAGGCAGGCTCCCCGACGCGTGAGGGCTCAGCGGCGCCCAGGAGGCGCCGAACACCGGCGCTTTGGGCTGGAAGCTGCACGAGGGGAAGTCCAGGTGCTCGGCGTGGCCGGGCTGCCGCGGGTTCGCGTACTGGCCCGAAGGAAACTTGGCTGGAGGCGCGTCCTCGCTCTCGTGACTTATGATCGAGTCGACATAATAGCTGCTAAGCGTCCCAGAAATGGACATTCTCAGACATTATCCGCGCGCTCGCAGGGGGAAGGGAAGCGCTCGCGCCGCGGCGCCCAAGCAGGGAAAGGTGGCACACGGACCCGGTGCAGAGGGCTTTCGGACGCGACCCCCCCAGACCCCCACCCTCCCACCCCCACCCCCTGCTCAACTTCTCAGCCAACAAAGTACAGTGGAGCAGCCCGGCTCGGAGCTCCTTGCAAAATGATTGGTCAAAGTTTTGCGGACTGCCTGATAAAGCGTCAGCTCCGACATAAATCAATCGGGCGAGGGGGCTGCGCTCTCGCTGTCATCCGTCCTCACCGCATTCCATATCCAGGATGGATTGTTTTATGCTGATGCAATGTGCTATCACGTCAGGGCTCCAGCGGCCACGTAACCTCAGCCTGAGCTGCCGGGCCGCCCAGGGCCCCTCCCGCTTTTACAGGAAGGGGGGTTCTCAACATGGGGCGATGGGGGCGGAGGAGAGGCGGAGGCAAGCTGCGGGCTGCCTCTGGAGGGACGCAGGCTGAGGAGCCCTCTCCCCAGGCGGGTTGGAGAGAGAGGGGAGGGAGGACCAGCTTACAGGGAGGGAGAGCGCCCCAGCCTCAGAGCAGCGGGAGAGGCCCGACAGGGTAATTAAAGAGGAGGTAGTCTTGTCACCCCCCCAACACCTCCACCTCCACCCGCGGGCCCTCATTTCCTGTCCTCTGTCCCCTTGACAGAGATGTTTATTAAACAACAGCAGTACAGAGAGCCAAGGGAGATGGGAAAGAAGTTGGGGTTTTATAGGACAGTTATCCTCTTTGGAGGGGGTTCAGGGCACAATTTGGGGAGATTTACGTGACTAGGCTCTTCCCTTGATCCTTGAGCAGCTGAGAGGCGAAAGGGGAACCAGTGTCCAAAGAATCATTATCTGTCCTGAAATTATAGCCTGCCTAAGGCCAAAGGGACACACCAGGCCCTGGAGGAACTAGTCTATGGAAGAGTTTCAGGCGACTAATTCAGTCTTACTTAACTCCTTAAAATTTTTTCTTGGGCCTTTGTGAAGAGCTGGGTCCACCGCCATTTCTTGTCCTTCATCCAGAAATCTCCGAGACCCTTAAAACTGTCCAGATGAGGGGGCTAATGTGAGAGATGATTAAAGGAACTCTGGAGAGGAGGGAGAAGGTGCCCAAACAGTACAATAAGAAACATCGGATTATCTTCCTTTCTATCCAAAAAGGGAAGGAGACCAGCTAAATTCTCTGCACTGCTGTCCAGCGCTTTTCACCCGGAATTGCATCTCTGGAAAAGGTCCAAATACCGACATAGGGCAGTCGCAAGTACAGAGGAGTCCCCAGCATCAATCCGTTTCTCCCACCCGCCGCCTTCCCCCCTACAATCCTCTCGTGGAGATTACAAATAGTGCATTTTATTAGCAGCTATTCTGCGGCCTTGCGCAGGGACTCCCCTGAGGCCACCGGCTGGTTTCCTGGCGTCTCTCCCAGCTCCTGCTTCCACAGCCTATGCCTGGGTGCAGGCACCTCCCCCCGGTGTGGAGCTCTGGGAGGCTCGGCCCTAGACAGGCTCGGTTTCCTCCGGTTAGGTGTAGGGATAGATTTCTTTGCTGTTTTCTGAGTCTGGACCTTTATTAGGCAGACTGCTCCGGGAGCTATGACCCCCTCCTATCTCTCCTCCTTTTAGAAAAAGTGAAGCCATTCTAACTTGGGGTTCTATGTTTTTAGCCAGCACCCCTTCTGCCCAGTGGAAGGCTGCGGCTCACCTCCGCGAGCACACACACAGTTCCACCCGCTTGTCTTTCCAAATGAAGCCATCTCGTGTCATTACGTGTGAAATACGAGGGCGAAGCGCCATATTTCTTCACATTATGGCGATTTCGAAATGATTTTTTAAAGATCAATTCAGGCGCCCAGCCGGCCCCTTCAATTCCTCCCACGCTCTTGGAGAGCGACAGCCCAGCAGATCCGGAACCAAACAGCGTGAAGATCTGTTTTTTCCACAGTATCCAAATGGGGAAACAAAACATCCGATGCAAATTCTTCTAAGTAGCGGCTGGATGCTTGGAAAAGTCAAGAGAGCTTCCAGGACCTGCCAACAAGAAGCTGGGCCTGGAGCGAATGAATCATAGTTAGGGCAAAGCACCTGTTCCTGCTTTGCTAGTCGTATGAAATCTGCCATCAGTTTTACCTGTAATAAATATAGTCTTCAGGCAAAAAAAAAAAAAAAAAAACCCTCCCCAGCCATAAATAACAACATTATGAAGCATGTCGAGGTGGGTATATGATTTTCTGTAGTATATAAATTAGGGCCCAAAAGGACATGTGAACTGTGGGCCGGAGCATTTTTATTTATGGAAAAGTGATGGAACAGGGTGTTTTTAAGACCCAAGCTGTGCAGGCGCTGGACTGTGCCTGCTGCCCTCCTGGCTCCCATTCCTCTCCTGGGCTTTGCTGAAGACTCTTCACAACGAGAGAGAAGTCAAGGGGCTTATTTAGTTTAGAGAGTCAGAGGAAGAACCTATGGGCTCCTAGCTTGTGCCCTGTAAGAGGGAGATAATCTACTTAAATTTTTTTTTAGGGGGGGTGGGTTGTAATTGCCTAGGGAACAATCCTTAATCAGGCAAGGAATCACTGATGGGTGAAGAGAAGACCCAGGCCTACTTCTAAGTAAGAAGTAGTTTTTGGTATTTCCTTAAGATGCTGGGAGTAGGTGGGGGGCACGGGGCGGGCCGTGGAAGAGACAGGCTTGGGAAGCTTATCTTCTCTGAAGAGATGAGAATGAACTTTTCCCCTCATCCCTGGGGTATATACCCCATCTCACCCTCCTCCAGGGGAAGACACAGCAGCAGCAGTAGCAAGGATTCTCACCCTTGCTTCCAAGCTTCCCAAAAGGGATTGCTGCCTCAAACTGGAGCTCAACTTCAACAGAGGCAAAGGACAAAGTGGTCATCAGGGTGGGTGCCCTCTTGCTGAAATGCTCAGTGATCCCGTGAACCCCTTAAATCTTTTTTCCCTTCCTAGGCAATGGTACCCACCATGCCAGAACAGAGCACACAGAATTGTGGCCCCTGGGAACCAAAGCTTAAAGATACTTAACAGAAGTAACATTACAGTAGGGTTCACTCTGCCCAGAGAACAAACCTACTCTGCAGCCCAACTCCAATCCTATCGAGAAAGAAAACCCCATATTTCCTGCAGCCTCTTGTCATTTCTTACGCTGGAGCTTTGGCTGAACACAGCTGGGGCTAGTGGCTGGCAACACAAAGGGGGGAAAAAAAACCCAAACCCCAAAACCAGGAAGGCAAAGCCTCTGGGTCACACTGGGGCCCAGGGCAGCCAAGAAGAGAGGCTGATGCTGACCACAAGCAGCCGGGTAAGTGCCTGCTCTTTGGGAGAGTCTTTGGTGTGGAGGGGGTGGTGAGGGTGTCTCTGTCAGTAAGAAGAGAAAATCTAGGGATTGAAAAGGGGGTACAAGAGAAAAACAATAAAGGAAAACTGTGAGAAAACAGAAAATGGTTTGTTTTTTAATTGATAAGCTAAAGATGATGTTGATACCTGCTGGATTTGAGCAGATATGTTTGTCTTTCATGTCTGTTTCAAACCAATATTTCTGTAAGGGAACCTAGTGTTTAAATATGCTCTATTCCATACATTAATAGTATCTACAATGATCTTCCCAACTGTAATACTAAATGTGCCTGGGCACAGGCATTTAAGATCTAATTGTTCATATGTGGTTATGTGGATAATCCCCGTGAGTAATGTGTGTTAATTTAAAAAATATAATCCCAAAGCTGGTGTGCATATTTTTTTTTAAAAAATCAATATATCTATAGGGAAGACAAAAAAACCTGGATACTGATGTCTAAATTTCGGCTGTAAGATATCAGCTGGTGTAAAACCCTCACTTGAAATCTTGCCTCTTGACTTAGTATCCAAGCAAAATTCATACTACATCTTCAAATAAATGTGACTTAAAGCTGGATTCAATTACAGTGTCCTGCTGGACCATTTTAATGGAAGATGAAGGAAATACCCCCAACTGACCCAGAAAAGGTCATGAAATTTGGTGACTTTTGTTATCCAAGCATGAAACTTTTTTACTTCGTTTCTTGCCCCAACTGGCAGGGACCAGGGACCGCACAGCAGGCACTGTGTTACTTATTTCATGGCAGTGAAGGGTTAGGGGAGAAAATAGTATTACTTGTATCTTGCACAAGTGTGAAGGGAAAGTAGACAACTGAGTGTGACAGTCCTCAGGTGACTGTGAAGGTCATGCCAAAACACTGCTGTGTACAACAAAATTGTTAAAGTCTCCAGTCTCTGGTCCCCAGACACTGGAGACGTTTCTTCTGAGCCCCAGGTTAAACTTCAGACCCACTCTGGGATACAACGAGGTTTGAAGATACTTGTTCCATTAGACATTGAAGAGGAAAACAAGATCCCAGAACCCATGCCCTTTGTCCAAAATAATCTCCAAACAGATACAACAGTCTTTACACTGGAACTCAAACCTGGGGGCTTCCAAAACCCCAAGGAAGGATCTTAATAGGAAAAAAACAAAAACAAAAAACAAAATCTTCTGACATTGGTTACTAGATGTCAGAGGTCAGTGGCCCCATTGGACCTGAGGAATCTTCTTACCAACTCTCAGCCATCATGGATACCCAAGACAGTGGGAGGTGACTGGGTCCTTTGGGAGGAGGCATCAAGGAGACCAAACGGAGTGGGCGGCAGGCTAAGCGGAAAGGGTTCTGAGCAGGTAGAAAGCTATTACACAATTGCTTCCATAAAACCTTTGGCTGTTGTAAAACTCTCTGCTTTCCAAAGGCTTTATTTCCTCCTTTCTCTCCTAAATCCTCTTTTTTCTCTTTCTTTCTTTTTTTTTTTTATTTTTTTACAGCGCTTTTCCTGGGAGGAGGTAGCAGGGTGAGGAGCCAAGGAAGGGAATATGGTCAGGCTCCTATTGCCTAGTTGGGTTTCTAAGAAGTCCTCGAAGAAGCAAGGTAAGGCAGCAGGAACATTCCAGACCCTCTTGGCTCACAAGGGGAAGATAAGCAATGTCAAAGGACGTAGTCTAAGGTCCTTTCTTACCAGCCCAGTGAGTTGTAGAAAGGCTGTGCTCTGCTCTGGGAATAGATTCCCCTGTGCCTTCTGTCATTTCAGGGACCTCTTGTTCAATGCCCCCCCACCCCTGCATCTAAATCAGCCTGGCGCCAGAGTCCCATCCGGTCAGGGCCTCTTTTCATGGGCCCCTCGCACATTTCCTCTGCCTCAAGCAGGGAAAGGGTCTAGGAACAAAAGTTAGCCTATTAGTTGGCGAGTCCTTCTTCCCACCAGCACTCCCAGGAACTTCTTTCCTGGGCACAGAGCCAGCAGCAGTCTTGAAGGGCTGGGGTCAGAGAGGACAAACTTCCTTACCCTGTTCAAGCCCCAGTCCTACCATTAGAGCAGGCTGTACTAGATGACCTAGCAGCTTAGATTCTCCCACCCTTATTCCAGAGGTGATGGTGCTCAGGATTTGTGTGAACCCACAGACCAGCTCAGCCAGTGGGTAAAGAGCCAACTAGAATTTGGGAAAGGAAGGACTCCCCCCCCACACACACACACACAAACACACTTCAGGAAGTCTTGTCCCACTAGGGGGCCCTAGAAGGGACCCTGACAACCTGCAGGCTGAAACTGCATATGGTCTTGATGTTTCTCTTGGGATTGGAACCTACTGGCTCCTTAGAGGAGCTTCAAACTTTTGCTGAGGTATAGCCCCACTATCTAAAGGTTACAAAGCCTCGGAGGACCCTGTGTAGCTTTGTTGGAAACCAATTCCCTGCAGAAACCTTTCAGGGAAGGTCTGGCTGCTGACAGGAGCCTCCAAGCCAGTTGCCTTCACTATCCTTGACTTTGCAGCAAAGAGCTCATCCCCTGCCTCACCTGAACTACCTGTGAGAGATGAATAATATTCGAATTTTACCCCTTCCTCTATTTATCTTTCTATCTATCTTTTCCTTTCTCTAAAAGATGAAGAGACATTCTAGAATTCCCCAGGTTACTTCTTGAGGGAACGTTTTTGCTATTCCCAGATAGCCCTCAAGCCTGCTTTGTTCTTTTGCAAGGGTGACACACCAGTCCTGAAGGACCCTACCGGACTCCTCCAGCTAAGCGAGAAGCAGTAACTGCCGTGAATCAGGTGGTTTGATGTCGTTGTGTTCAGAAAGCCAGGCCCAACAACATGAAACTACCTACTTCACTCAGCAGTCCCGGTTCAAGCTCCAAGTCGAGGGTTCACTGGGGCAGGCTCTTCCCGGGGCACCCCTGTGAGCTAAAATGGCCACAGAACTTACTTCCTCTGCTTAACTTGTTTTCTTCTACTTTTTCCTAACAGAGGTCCAATGCTAGTAAACAAGGAATTTGAAGTGCTGGACCCAGAATTCCAGAACTGACTTCAGGAACACTGACCAAAGAAGGCCCAGGGCCCAGCTCTAAGTCTGGCCAGGGCCTCTGTGAGATACCTACTTGGCCTCTCATCACAGACCAGGGTTGGAGGGCTCCCCAGATGAAAAAAGACTCTTCACACTGCTAGGAAGGTTCGCATGCACTCACCATCTGGCCAGTCCCTGGACTCCAGGCTTACCCAGACTCCAGGGCAGCTCTCAGAGATCAAATCTTCCAACTCTAAGGCAACCCCGGAGAGTAGAGCCAAGTAGAACTGAGGGGGGAAAGAAAGAAAGAAAGAAAGAAAGTCAGCCTTAGAAGGCACCGTAAATTCTAGGGCACAAACAGTAAGGTTTGCTGGAGCAGTCGCTGAAATGTGTTAAAGACTCTGGTTCCACAGCCGCTGAACCGCCCCAGGTAGGCCATTCTTTTCAGAATTTACAGAGAAGTGGAGATGTTAATGACCTGGCTTGAGCCAGGCAAAGAACCAATTTGCTTCTTCCTGATCCTCTAGTCTGAGTGCGTCCTCTAGTCTCTCGCTCTTTCCCATCCCTACAAAGTCACACTTCCTCACAGGTTGGCTCAGTAGACGCCACAGCTACCAGAGGCCTCTTAGACTTGAGAGACTTACCTGAGCCGGTGAGGGAGACTCGGTCGGACCGGCTCCCTCCCTCCCTGCTCCGGAAGGAAAGTGTCGGCTTGGCCACGTGTGTGGAAACTTGGAGGTAAGGAGGGAGTCTGACTGAGTGCCGGCTTCTCTTTCAGGGTGTAAATCTTAGGGACCGGAAATACAATAAAACTTCACCGTGCTGATGAACTTCAAACAGTTTATATCCCCCTCTTGTCCTGAAAAGAAACACGATCCGGGCGGGTATTAGGAAAGGAAAACAATTTATGAGGCTAAGAAGCTTGCACAGACTCTGCCCGCCCGCGTGGGGAGAAGTCTCCCGGGCCTTGGTGCCCTTCTCTCTAGCTCCGTGGCCAGGACTGGAAGCCGACACGCCTAACCTGGGCCCCAAGAGCTCAGAACCCAGCCAAGGGCTCTGGACGCGGGGCTCTTAGCAACCTGCCCAGGCAGAGTCGCCACCCCTGCAAAGCCACGCTACAAGCCCTGTCTAGTTGTTTTAGGGTTTTCCGCTGCTTTCCGGCTTCCAGACCTTTGTCCTGCCCCGCCTGTTTATTGCCAGGTACTTGTTAGAATGGGACAGGGGCTAAGACTTGGAAAACTCGCAGGACATGATGGGGGCTGAGGGAAACCCGCGGGGAACCCTTGTCCTGCATACAGAGCACAAATGACAGCACGGTGGTTTCTCCCTGAGTTTCACCACTTGCTTCCCTTCTGCTCTTTTAAAAGCTTCAAAACCAAATCAACGTAACCAGTGGACCTCAAGTTGCCACTGCTTTGCATGATGGGCAGTTTGCTTTTTTTTTTTTTTTTTTCCTTCCTCCTCTTCTACAATTTCGTGAAACCCGGATTTGTTCTACCAGGGCACTGCAGCAAAACTAAGGGAAAAATTCCCTTTCCGGATCCGGGGACTCCAGAGAGCCAGGAGCCATAGCAGTGGCTTCTTATCCTTTGTGTACTCCGAAGTACATAGCTAGGTGATTTAGAGGGACAGCAAAAAGAGTCTCTGCACCCCATCTATCCCTAATCACCAAGGCTACAGCTCTAAAATACACTCAGAAGGCTGAGATGATCTCAGGCTCTGCGCAGGTACTGAGCTGAGGCTCAGCGGCAGGCCCAGGAAGGGTACCCCGGCACATAGACACACAGGTGCAGCCCCAATCTAGCCAACTCTTCCCCCACCCCCAGGAAATGCTGCCAAGGCTTCCTCCTCTGGAGATTAAAAATATATATAGATAGATTTTTTAACGGGCTAAAAAAAATTACCAAGCTGTCTCCTATCATTGAAAAGAAAAGGAGGGGGTCTGAATTGGCACCCCCATTCTGCTGAAGACTGGCCAGGGGTGAGCAGTAGTGTGGTGGTTCGTTCTGGTGGGAGCTTCCTGGCACCAGAAAGGGAAAAACACCTGGGACAAGAACCTTATACCTATGGAGTATTTATTTTCCAAAATGACATGAGGCAGCTTCTCCAGCTCTGCCCATCATGTATCCCTACTATGTGCTCCCTTCCTTTGGTCTTCATCCTTCTCCATCTCTGTTGTAAACGCTATGGCATAGGGCTGACACCTTCCATTGGCATTTCCCTCTGGTCCCCAGATACTCCGAACTATTATTTTTTTATCTCCAATTGTGCTGTCTGGTCAGGGACTGTGCAACTCAAGCTCGGTGTGCTGACCCTCAGCCCACTGCTGGCTCTGTCTCTGGAGAAAGGGGCTCTTTGAAAACCCGGAAAAGGCTACACCCTTAGCTCAGCACACTAGTGTGTATACACACTCTCCTGCTTTGCCCTTTTTGGAGGTCTGCAGCTTTTCCTGATCTCAGCTCCAGACCCCAGGCTTTTGATCTCAAGAAGAAGCCTGCACGGGCTTAAGGAGACCTCAGACCTGTTTGTCAGATGCCAAACTGTTTCCTTCCAAGGTCATCCTTATCTCAAAAATCAGCTTTCAAAGGTTCAGCATAGACTCCCCTGGGCAGGGCTACTGGTGTCTTCAAGTGCCCCTTTAACTATCAATGGGACACCAGGTTACTCAGTAAGTAAAGGCCAATTGGGCAATTTTCCAAATGATTTTCCAAAACATGTAGATCTCCAGATTATTTAGAAATCCTGTAACCCAGCTATAAGAGAAAAGGATAACTTTTCTATAGCCCCCTTTTCTTCCTGAAGTTAAAGCATATTCCTGACATGAACGGAAGAAGGGGGTAAGGCTGAGCCATCTTGGATGGTGAGACAAACCAGTAAAGACATAGACACAGAATCTAAGATCCTTAAAATAAACCGACATGTTGAGACTCTTATCTTCCACCTAGTCAGAGTCACAAGGACAAACACTTCTTTGAACTCCCTAGTCCCTTTCTCTTTCTGGCGTTCATTATGAAGCAGGGAGGAGGCAGGTTTCTGACAAGTCAACGGTGCCAGAAGCCAAGTCCCTGACCCAAGCAGGAATTGTGTTTTGTTTTGTAAGTCTGACCCTGTGTCTTGGACAAGCTGCTCGGTTGTCCGTGAGCGAGACCAAGGACGCGACCGACCTCTAGGCGGCGCCCTGACGTTGAATCGCACGCAGCCAGATCCTCTCCGTAGCTCTGCGTGCAATGCAGGGGGAAGAGTCTGGTTCCTACGGACAGACAGACGCAACGGGCCTGGTTGGCTTGGAGCTGGCCGCCAGCGCGTCGCCTTTGGCGCCCTCTGCCAAGCAAGAGAAACAAGATTAAAGAGTGTTGGCTGGGAAAGGATTGGACAGCCAAGGAAGGCTCCACCAGCCCCCACCGCTACTGGGGAGCCTTCCACAGCGGAATCTCCTTTGATCTCCTCTGCAGCCCGCTGCAGCGCAGCGCCAGCATCTGCAACTCCCTCCCGCAGCTAGAAAACGAAGTCTCCGAGGTCTGAAAAAAAAAAATCAAGTAGTTAGCCCAAGATCTGAGCATATATTAAGAATAATTGAGCAGGGCTGGAAAACGTGCCCCCTACTCCAAAGTGAAATGTTCTAGTCCAAATAACCAACATTCACGCCAACAAACTCATTCTGGAACGCCAACCTTTAGAGACAGTTTTTGTTGCAAAGGTGGGGTTTCCTGGGTTTTAGATTTGGCACAATCCATAAGAACATTAGAAGTGAAGAAAGAGGAGACTTAGTTGAGAGTCGGAGGCAAGACAAATGCAAGCCAGGAAATGGCCAATTGCTAGCTGAGGGAGACTGGGCCAGAGTTTTAGGCCTTCGAAATCCCAAAAGACCCACTGGACAGGGAAGTAAAGTTTAAAAACCTTCTGAAGCTAAGAGAAGGTGTTCCGTGCGTGAATGTTTCATACATTCCATAGCCAGAGGCATTCTCGACCAGAACCGGTAATTTTATTAAATTATAAGTGGAGCAAAGAGAGGCTTTATTCGGAACTCTGGCCCTTTGAACCTGAGCCCAGAGCCCTTCAGGACCTGAGAAGAGTAGTACAGGAGAAATCAGACCTTCTATTCTCCTTTCTGCGTGACAGAGGAGACATTTTTCTGGAACCATCCGCCTAAGTTATTTCTAAGGCAGAGACCAGAGAATCCCAGCACAGAGGGAAGGGCAGAGAGAGGAGTGAGGGAGTCCTTGGACCACGAAGCAGAGAGTCAACTATGGGACAGACTGTGGCATAGTGTCTGCCAGGGCCTCTGGTCCCAGGGGACACGCGTTTCCCAGCCGGGCACCAGCTCTCACGGAAACCTAATTACCCAGCACACATCTGGAGCAGCTGCGCCCCACCCGGCCCCGGGCACATTATTTCTCTCCAAACTCTATTTTCATTCCCAAGGCTGAGTCATAAAAGACTCTGGAGGCAGAATAAAGTCGGGTCTGTGTGTGTCAGCATTCCTGTGTGTGAGTGCGTGAGTGCGCGCGCGTCCACGAGCAGCTTCTGGCGTCTGTGCGTCTCACTGTGATTGCCCAATGGATTCGCCAAAGTTAGGGGGGAAATGGAGCGACATCAGGCGAATTCAACTGAGAACATACTGTGGGCCTCATTATCCGCCCATTTCAAGGGAAAGCATTTGGGTCGTGGAATTAGCCAGTTAATTACCTCCCTTCTTTGTTCATTTCAGGGCAGGGAAACTATCTGCCTTCTAGTAAGTATAGCGTTCTATATTTCAAAACTTTAAGATATTCTCATCCTCAGTTTTATTTCCATCCCGTTATATCCGTTATATCCTAAATATCCTAAAACATCAGGATTTGCCAGGGTCTCCATCCCTACACCCCCTTCCCCCCCTCCACACTCCACACTTCCTGATTGAAAAATATCTATCTTTATACATGTGCTAAAAAAAAAAAAAAACAAAAAACAAAAAACTGAACGCCTTAGATCTCAAGGTTACTATAGTAATTCATGTACTGTGTGCCTAGAATTAAGTATGATGTCTCAAGGGCAGAAAACATTTAGTAAGTATTAATAGTAAGGAAGGCAGAGAGAGGAGGAGGAGGAAGAGGGAGGGAAAGGAGGAGGGAGAAGGAGGAAGTCTCCTTTGTTCTGAGAACCAGTCTAGGTTGGAGGGCAGAGAGCCTCGGCCTGTTTGTGTGTAATGTATTCTTTTGACTTAGAGCAGTGTCCATAAAAGTGAGCCCTTTGAACCTCTTAGCCTGTAAACTATCTCTTCAATAAGGAACAGCGAATTGGGGCAATTATCTGGCTCATTTCAGGTTCAAACTCCCTGTAGCCTGAAGTTTCTGGATCTCATGGGGGCAGGGGGAGGGGGTCTGCAGAGTGGCTGCAAAGGGGCTTCCAGGTGAGCCCTTTGCTTTTGCTGAGGTGAGGGGGGGTCCTGCATTAGAAAGTGAGTAGGAAAAAAATAGGGGAGCAGAAGACTGAGGTGAAACAGAGCGTGCGAGAAAGGACGGACAGAACTGGGTCTTGCACCTGCCAGGAAACCCTCCAGATAGGTGAAGACTTTTATCCTGGTGGGGACTTTTTATTCCACATTGGAGGGACATTTTCTGAGCTCCTCCCTCGTGCCCAGTACTGGGCTGAATTCTGGGCCTCCAGTGGGAGTAACACCCCATCAACTAGACAGTGCTGACTTGGCAACCAGCAAGAGGTCTTGGCTCCTAGAAACAAGTCTAGGGACGTGTGAAAGGGGACAACCCTGCTGGGGCAAGAACTTCTGGCCAATCACCATGTGTTCTTTTCAGGGCCTAAGAAATGGTGCAAAGGAGGAGCCAGAGGGCCTGGAGCATCTCTCCCATTGTCTGACAGAAAGAGGCCAACTCCACAGTGGGGACTTTCCACTGAGGGTGGGGTGGGGCCAGGAGGGGTGAAAAGATGACTTGAGGCTTCTGACCCTCAGTCGGAAGTTCCTGAAAACACCAATTAGCTTCCTTTAATTAGTAAAGTAGGGAGCAAATGGGTATATATTTCTTCTGCTCTGATTAAAAACATTTAGGTCAGGTTGTCACAGTCACGATTATTCAGTTTAAGCTGTCCCAGGCAGAAAATTGTTTATTTTTTTTTTTCTTTTCATTTTCAGGCAGGGGTTTGAATCCCATTAGCTGACTAGCCACAGACCAGAGCTGTTGGGTTTGGCAGCTAAGAGACAGCAACTGACAAGGGGTCAGGGTCCTATCTGCTCCAAGGCAGGATTGTTTGAAATGTACAGACAATGGAGAACAGCCAGGAAGGGAAAGAATTACTCACATAAGTGTGTACAAGAAAGCAGGTGATCTCCACACCCCATCGTTTGTTTGAACATAGACCTAGGGAGGGGACTCTCAAGGCCCTAAGAAGGCACAACTTTTTTTCTGGTGGGGATCTAGGTGGGTTGAGTATAGGTGGGGTAGGGCACCAGGACAATTTTCCTAGCTAGAGAAGAGAGATACTCATTTAGATGGGTTTGAAATAAACCACAACATAGGAAGGCATTAGGGAAAGTGGGGAGGTCCCCCTAGGATTCCCAGAGGTTGACTGTTCTTCATGTCTTACATACAAGATGATAAAGGTATTTAGAAGCAAGCTGGGGCTATAGCCTCATGGCAGAGTGCTTGTCTAACATGCACAAGAAAAAATATATATATATATATATTTAAACCCTTCTCCTTTTGACGTTTCCCAACCTCAGTCCATGGCCTCAACCCCAGGCAGTTAAGGGCTCTGAGGGAACTCAGTGGGTGGGTCAGTAAAGTAACACAGAAGAGCACTACTAAGGATTGCTGAGGATCCTTGTTTTCCAGTTCATGGTACCAGCTAGAGGATAGTTTGGGAGGAAAGCCTTTCTTTTCCAAAACTTCCCCTAGTTTTTGTTAGTACCCAATGGGCTGCCTAAGCCCAGCCTCCATAACAACTGACCTGACGGGCCAGACCCAGACCAGCATCCCCAGCAAACCTTCCACACTGCAGCAAAGCTCCTAAGTCCCCTTGGTCCTAGGGAAGAGACACTAGCTTCTACCCGGAGTCCAGACAAGCTGCTGGCTCAACATTCTCTCTCTCTCTCTCTCTCTCTCTCTCCCTCTCTCTCTCTCTCTCTCTCCTCTCTCTCTCTCTCTCTCTCTCTCTCTCTCTCTCTCTCTCTCTCCCTCTCTCTCTCTGATAGAAATTTTCTGTATCCCTGGCCTCCTTAGAGATTAATTGGCTGGGGTTGTATTATTTTGGTTTTGTTGTTGCTGTTGTTACTCTTAGTTTGTTAGTTAGTTTTTTTTTTTTTTTTCCGTCCAAGTCTTTCACTATGTATCTTTCCACCTTTGAACTCACTTGGTAGACCAGTCTGGGCTCTAACTCATAGAGAATCACCTGACTTTGCCTCCCAAACCCTGGGCACATGCCCAGCCCTGAATATTTTCAAAGGTGCTGGGTGGCCTGGCAAACATGCAACTGCTGGCCAAAGGACAAGAAGTGAAATCTGCATAAACCTGACCTCTATCTGGTTTCAGTGTTTTCCACAGACTGGCTCCTTCCCTCAATCCAAATAGCTCTTAGCCTGGGAAGTGAGTAGTCCTCAAACCCTCTGAAGCTGTGGGATTTAAGGAGTACTACCTCCGTGGAAAGGGTGGAATCGTATGTTTTTAATCAAACTTTAAAGTATCAGCGAGAGCCCCTAAGCTAAGAATCAGCCCCTCCCCACCCACTGCTGTTCACACACAAGCAACC
Source organism: Micromys minutus (assembly GCF_963924665.1). Classification (NCBI taxonomy): domain Eukaryota; kingdom Metazoa; phylum Chordata; class Mammalia; order Rodentia; family Muridae; genus Micromys; species Micromys minutus. The sequence goes on along the minus strand of NC_137979.1, from coordinate 43,179,428 downwards.
AACACTGAATCAGAGGGTGTGAAACTAACTTGGAAAAGCCAACTAAAGGGGCTGCAATGTGCACCGCAAAACCCTGTGGGTACTGTCACCTGGCCTTTTGAGAAGGTCCTGCATATCTCACAGGTGCTGAAAGCAACCTACAACACACTCGTTTTGTTTTGTTTTTTGTTTTTGTTTTTTTGTTTTTTTTTTTTTTGCACACTTCCCTCACGACTGAGCTTCCAGGCTGAGGTCTTTGTGTCTGTAACCAAAGTTTTGTGGGGGTTTTCTCTGCCAGGACCTGACCCTTCTGCCTTATCTTGAGCTGTTCCGGCAGAACAAGTTTCTGAAACCATTTTCTCCCCTGCAAGGGTCTTCTCCTGGAGGATGTGTTTCAGTCTAGGGGAATTTTCAGCTTCTACACTTTAGAATGTGGTCTAAGGAGCTAAATTTGAGACCCTTTAGCCTAGATAGCCAGTGTGTGGCTGCTTCTTGTAGCCTCTGAGTTATTTTGGTCTGTGACAGGTAGGTAGAAATAGTAGGAATTTAGTTCTAGATACCTAGAGGTAAAACATCAGAGAAAATGAAAATGAAAGGGGAAACATGTCGATAGACAAGAGGAGAGAGGTTGAACGCTGAAGCTGTCGGCAGGTGGAGTGACCAAAACCCGGATGCTGAGAAGGGTCCAGCGGCGCCCTCCAAATCTTTACTCCAAAGTTAATGACCTCATCAGCGCCCCCAAGTTCCAAACCGCTACATTACAGCTCCTCCGGCTTCTTAATGTTCTCTTAATTAATTGGCCTGTTCCAGAGGATGGAAGTGTCCCTCTTCTGGGGACTTAGTGGGTTTGCAAGTGTCTGTTAATGGTGGCAAGGGAGGTGGCATCTAAAAAAAGAACCCCAGAGCAGGGAAATTCAGGGCGGAGGCGGTGAGTTTGTGGTCCAAAGGGAAGCCAGTAAATTGTTTCTCAAGTATTCTTCAGCTCAGAGATATAGAGTCTCTCCCAGAGGATGCTCCCTCTGTAAAAACAAGGGAGCCTGTCGAGGCGGCAGCCCTGGTTCTCAAAACTGCTAGGTCATAAGTAGTGAGGTCCCACTTGGCACTAAATTAGTTTCTAGTCTGCATGGGGTCTGGACAGAGCCTCTCCAAACGCCTGCATCTCCTCTGGTCCCCGAGGGCAGGGATGGAGGTCCGTCTGCAGGCCCTTGGCATTGCAGTTTGAGGATAGCATCTGTGTAACTGAGACCTCCCTTCACTTCTTCCCTCCTTCCCGATGCCAGCGCTGGTTCCCAGCTCCATGCTGCTGGGGCTCTGGGTTAGTCCAGATTCCATCCGCTGTGGCAGTAGCCAGCACAGAGCACAGACCCAATGAGCCCATTTCTCTGCGGCTCATTGGCTTGGCCACCTCTCCGTCTAGTGCCCATCCTGTCCTGCCTCTCACCACATCATCACAGCAGGAGAGGCCAATAGATCGCACCATAACTTAACCCAACATGAAATTGCCTAAAGATACCAAGCCCCACGTGCGTGCCATGGGGGCGGGGTCCCCCCCCCCAGGTCTGCAATGGGCACCGGAGTCCATGATGCACCCTTACTAGTAGCCAGGAGTCAGGAGTCGGAGAGGGAGGAGGGACGCGCAGGTTTCTTTTCCCTTCGATAACTTAACTCCAGAGATACCTGGTCCCACCAAGAGCTAAGGAAGTAAAGAATAAAAAAGACTTTTCATCTTGAAGAAGCCCAGAAGCTTCTGGGAACTCTGATCCCTCATTTTACTTTGGAGTCCAGGAGCCCATCCCTGGGCTAAGGAGGGATCGGACTTAAAAAGAGGTAAAAGCAGAAATCGAATCACTCTCCCCGTTAATTGTCTTTAAAAAGTGAAGTATGTCACCGTTGACTTCTCTCTCCATGAAGGAGTTTCTGGGGATCTGATCAGTCCTCAGCAAACACCCTGGCTACAAGTCGAGGTGTAACTTTTCTTTTGAGAGAGACTTTTTACAAGACTTTAGGAGCTTTCTGAAGCCTACACTGGCTTGGAGCTATTTTTTTCCTGTGGTCATTACCACCTGATATCTAAGCATTTTTCATTTCCCGTTTTCGACTAAAACCCCTTCACTCTCCACTTCAGCTGAGACTCAGACTACAACAGGTGTCCGGAAGCGATCCAAATTGGGGGCAGGGGGGCAGGACGGGACAGGAGAGACTTAGCCGGGGGCTCTATGCCAGTGACCAGCTGTGGGGGCACTTTACTTGATTATCCCAGCTAGGGAAAGGCTTGCCTTCCAATAACCGTGGCTAGAGAGAGGGAGGGGAAAGGGAAGAACAGGAAGTGGGCTAATAATCGCCACTTGACATGTTCTTGAGAAAGAAGATGTTGGAATTCCAGACCCAAGTTTCTGGCTCTGGGTGCTTTTATTTGATTACACTCGGTGGTGAGGAGGAATGAAGTACCAACTGGTGTTTTCAAAGGTGATGGCTGACCTGGTTCAGCACAGGAATCTCAGTGAAAGGCTTGGGGTAGTGAAGGTCTACAGTCATTAACCATGTGTGGCCTCATTTCCAGACACAAACTGCCCTCATCAATTCAGGGAGAGGTGGCCTTAACCGAAGTTCAAGAAATCAGAAAGCCTCCAACACGGAATCTCACGATTTTACACCAAAAGGGAAAGAAGAAGAAATAAAAAACGGAAAGAAAAAGAAAAAAGAAAGCTTCGTGTCATTTTTCGGAGAAAGCCTGGGTTGGAAGCCAGAAAAGGAGCCGCAGAGTGAGAAGCCAGAGGTTTAGGTTCTGCTCTTCAGGTCCCTGGACTCCTCTGAGCTCAAGTCGACCTCTCTACATTGCCAAATTGAGTGGGAAGTTGCAGGGCTGCCAAAGAGACCTGTGTTTTCCCCATTGCTCTTGGGAGCAGATTCTAAGTGTGGATATATGGTCCCAATGCTTATGATTTATGGATCAAAGTGGGTTTGGGGACCAAGAACCATTGGAACTGCTAGGCAGGACAGGCATGCCCCCCTTCTGCCCTGGTCTCATTTCCAGATTCTTTCCAAAAATCCTCAACCCCCTTCCCCCAACCCCCGTCTGGTTGCCTTTCTCTGTCTGCCTGGATCTCTTAGCCAAACTGTAGACTCCCTCTGGTTACCTAAATACCTACATATTTTCTTCTCCCATTCTTGAAAACTTATTCCTCATGGGGAAGAGGGCACTGCTGAGCCTCCAGAGAAGGGTTGCAGAATCAAGTAGCGTCTAAGTCTGGGAGGGCAGGGACAACTTGGATGCCTGTGGCATCTCTCCTTGGCTGCTGCCTGCGTGGGTCACGTATTTCTTTCTTTCCCTCTTTAATTCCTCTCACTAAACCAGGAAAGGCCCTTAAATTTCAGTTTCTCTATATTTGGAGAGAAGCACATCAAATCTGGGAGGGAAGGAAAGATGGGGGGAGGGGGGAGAGAAAATTTGAGAGAGGGAGATTACCATAGATTATAACAATTCACAATTCAACAATTCACAATTTAAAGCATCTGAAATCCGATGTTTTACTCCAAGGAGGAGGAAAGTCTGATACTAGGTCCGATCCTCCCTATTCCCCTTATATGAGGTGTGTGTGTGTGTGTGTGTGTGTGTTGGAGTCTCAGTTCTAACTTAAGGCAGAGTGCTGGCTCTCCCTGAGTGAGGACCCAAGAGCATTTGGCAGTGAAGAAGGCAGTTTGATCTCTGTTGGCTGCCTCTCTGGACTTGTAACCAAGTGCATGAAGAGAAACATTGGCCCCAGAAAAACTTGGAAAGAATATTCTATCAGAAAAAGCCCCAGTCTCTTTCCTCAAAAAGACTAAGCTAAGTATACCCAGAGAAGGAAACTTGACCCTCCTGGAAGCCCAGATCCTCCTGTACGGGTCTCTTTGATTCTGTTTCTTCAGGAAAGCCAGACCTGGGCAGGGCAGCACCAGACCACATGTGGCAGACAGCACATATGCTACAGACTGTTTTATTTGGGGAGAAGGGAGGTACATAAAGGAACAATACTACTTTTGTTATTAGCACAAACATAATTGGGAAAGTGTGACTTTATGTCTCTGTGGCATGTTTGGGCAAATCCTCACTTTTACTCACTGGTTAATTTGAGACAGGCAGCTTGCTGTCTTGTGGAATTCCTAAGTCTTCGTGTTCAATGACTCCTCAGAGACGCCACAGTATCCATGGGTATGCAGCCTCTCTACTCTTACTCTCTAAATGCCTGTTTCAAACCTCGGGTGATTCCGGTATTGACTCCCCAAACCATATCTATAGAGTTCAATTCCCCCCTCTCCCGGCCTTGTGCGCACTCCAGGTAAACGACGGACCCTTCTACAAAAACCGCACGCGCTCGGCAGCAGCGATTCTGTGCAAGAGCGTTTCGAGTAAGATGGCGGCGCCTAGATTCCTCAGTCGGATGCATGCTCTCCGTGGCAAGAGGAGTCTCATCAGAATCAGCAATTTGAAAAGTAAGGGACCTAGGTCCCCCCCACCCCGCAGTCCCTCAAAGACGAAAGAACATTCTTCCATCCTTTCTCCGTTCATTTGGGGGGCGGGGTGCAGCTACAGAGCAAAGAGCATGCATGTTGGTTCTGCACCTCGGGGCTCTCCCCTGGACCCACACAATTTCAGGGAGAAGTGCTTCATTTTTTTCGGGGAAAGAAATGGCTTTTTTTTTTTTTTTCCTAAGTAATCCCCACCAGGAAGGCCGTTTAGGGCAGATCACCTCTGTCGCTTTAGGTCCTATTGGAGTCTAGGCTTGTGAGCAGGAAGAACAGGAGTAGCTAGAGATGCATGCGTGTGGTGGGACGAGGGAGGGAACCCTGGGGCCGCACACCAGCGTTGGAGTAGAATAGTTGAGCCAAAGAGATTGGGGGAGGGGGTCGGGTGGTTCGGCGGGTCCTTGAATGCTCCAACCAGAAACCTAGGTCGGTCTGGAGCTCAAGGTTATGCCGCTTTCGCTCCTCACCCTTAGTGGTGATCGAAGCTCATGCCACCAGGTCGCAAGGCCGCAGAGGGCCTCTCCATTCTTGGTCCTCCTCCGCGCAGTCCTACCTAGAATATGTTCAAGGGCGAGGACCACATCACCTACCTCTTGGAACCCGCGCTGTCCTCCGAGCGTCTCCATAGGTTGGGGGATCCTGAGGTATCTTGGTACCAAAGTGGCGGCCACCCAAGAGTCGGCCCCTGGACACCGCCTCCACCCTTTGAGGCCTCGTGAACCGTGTGTGTCTGGTGTGGTGGCGCCGACGGCGCTCGGAGGATCTGGAACATCCTGCGTCTCCGTGGCGCCGCCGGTGGGTGCGGGGCGCGGCGGCGGCCGCGTGGATCATCCCGGAGCCTCCTTCCGGGAGCAGACTTACCAGTCTACACCGCCTGGGACGCCGTCGGATCAGAAGGCAGTGGGGAGGTGCCAAGGACAGGCCAGAGCCAGCTGGAAGACTCCAAGATGGCTAGGAGGAAGAAGAGAAGATGGTGTGTGTGTGTGTGTGTGTGTGTGTGTGTGTGAGAGAGAGAGAGAGAGAGAGAGAGAGAGAGAGAGAGAGAGAGAGAGAGAGAGAGAGAGAGAGAGAGAGAGAATATAAGAGAAAAGAAAGTAGATTCAACTTAGTTCCCGAAGAAATTGTCAAGTGCAGAAACAGACAAATAGACAAAAGAAAACAGCCAGTCGGGGACAGAAGAAAGCCTCAGGCGGGGCTGGCGTCTGAAGCCAGCGACAAGTTGTCCTTGGGAGTTGGGAATGTGAGAAGGAGGGGCGGGGCGAGGCCCAAAGAGCTCAAGAAGGAAGAAAGCGACCAGACCTTGGGCGGGAGGCGAGACGACCGAGTCCCCTTTAGGACAGACTCAGAGAGTAGAACCTCCACCCCTCCCCCTCAGGCCTGTTGCAGCCCAACTCCACCCGGCTCAACTTCCCGCAGCACCAGGCTGGAGGTTGCCCTGCCACCTGCCTACTTATTAAAATTACTTTGTTCCGTGTCCTAAGTCAGTTTTTTTTTCCTGTTGAATAAACAGCATAAATGGGTCCAGAGGAAACGACCTTGACCAAGGTCAAAGAGAGAGCCTGGAATAAGCTCAGAAGACTTCTTTGAGTTTTGGCCCTGCAATTCTGAGCCTTTAAATTTTTTCTCTTTGAAGCCTAAATGGTGGCTCCAACTTATCTGTGTTTAGCCTGAGTTTCAGACTCCCAACTCCCAGCAGCCAGGGTTATAAGGAGCCATCTCACCTCTTCTGATTTCACAGTTTCTTTCTTCCTTTCCTGTGTCTCTCTGTCCTTGGACTTCTTAGAAATGAAGTCGTGAGTTTGTATTCTTGTGTGTTGGCTTGTCTACCCGGCTGTAGGCTACAGTAATTAAGCTGGTTTTACCGCTGTAGTCTGTTGTAAGAATACAACACAATGAACTTACCCACCAGGTCTTGATGAACTCTGTGTAGCCTTGGCTGTCCTGGAACTCTCTCCGTAGACCGGGTTGGCCTCAAACTCACAAGAGAACTGCCTGCCTCTGCCTCCTGAGTGCTGTGATTGAAGGTGTGTGCCACCACTGCCTGGCACTCCCTGATTTTAAAATTATTTTGTGGGGGCTAGAGAGATGGCTCAGTGGTTAAGAGCACTGACTACTCTTCCAGAGGTCCTGAGTTCAATTCCCAGCAATCACATGGTGGCTCTTAGCCATCTGGAATGGGATCTGGTGACCTCTTCTGGTGTGTCTGAAGACAACTGCAGTGTCCTCACATACGTAAATAAATAAACGTTAAAAATTATTTTGTGTGTACGGGTGTTTTGCTTGCATATATATCTATGCACTAGGTACAGGTCTGGTGCCCACGGAGGTCAGAAGAGGACTTTGGATTCCATGAATTGTAACTATAGACTGTTTTGAACCACTCTGTCGATGCTAAGAATCAAGCCCAGGTTCTCTGGAAGAGTATCGAATGCTCTTAACCAATGCATCATCTCTCCAGCCTCTGTCTATGTGTTTCAATGGGTACCTGCACTTAGAGACCAGAAGTGAAGTGCTGGGCTACAAGGCAGTGGTGTGTTTATCCTTAATAGTAACTCACAGTTTTTTTTTTTTTTTTTTGATTGTTTTTGTTTTGTTTTAGTCCCTCTAAAGATTGCTTAACCCTCATCAGAGGGTTACAGTAAAATACAACAAAAATTGCCCCATGGGGGCTGAGGAGAAAGCTCACTTGGTAAAATACTCACTGTCCAAGCTTTAAGGACATGAGTTCAGACCCCTAGTATCTCTGTGAAAAGCTTGGGTAGTTTGTATTTATAATTCAGAACTAGGGAGTCAGAGAGAAGCAAATCCCTAGGGCTCTCTGGCCAGTCAGTCTGGCAAAATCGATGAGTTTCAGGTTTAGTGAGAGACCCTGTCCCAAAAACCAAGGTGAAGAGCAATTTAGGAAAGTGTTTAACATCAACCTCTGGTCTCCACCAACACAAGCACATGCATGTACATGTACACATACACATACACAGAGAATACACACAAAAATTATTCTTTAAGTATTTTTAGATTCATTTAATTTTATGTGTATTAGTGTTTTGCCTACATGTTTGTCATGTCCTCAGGTCAAAAGAGAGCATTGGATGCCCTGGAACTGGAGTTACAGATGGTTGTGAGCCACCACGTGGGTCCTGGTAATGAAACCCTGGTCCTCTACAAGAGCAAGTGTCTTAGCTACTGAGCCATCTCCACGAAGTATTTATTTACTGCTGTGTGTGTGTGTGTGTGTGTGTGTGTGTGTGTGTACGGAGTGTAGGTGCTCACGGTGTTCAGAAGAGGATACTGGATTTCCTATCACCAGTTGTAAACCACCTGATGTGGGTGTTGGGAGTCAAACTTGGGTCCTATGAAAGTGCAGCAAACTTTCTTAACCATGGGGCCGTCTCTCCATCTCTAAATTGTCTACTTTTAACTGTCTCGTTTCAGCATGTTGAGTACATTTGAGTTCTTGTTGCTGGGATTCTGCAAACCCCACCCCTCAGTTACCTGGTAACAGCCAGGTATGCTCCTCCCCAGTTACCAGACACTATAAAAGGGGCTGCTTGCCCGCTTCTCTCTCTCTTGCTCTTTTGGCCTCTTGGTTCCCCCACCCCCTTGCCCCTTCTCTCCCCATTCCCTCCCCCCACCCTTCATGTGCTCATGGCCAGCCTCCCTTCCCTTCTCTTCCTCTCCCCTCTCTGGCTCTACCACCCTCTTAACTCCCCTCCCCATGCCCTGAATAAACTCTATTCTATACTATACCATCATGTGGCTGGTCCTTCAGTGGGGAGAGATTCCCAACATGGGTCCCCCGGAGGCATCTCCCTTGCCCCCAGGCTTCACCACCAACCACCTCCATGGGCCATATACCCCTGACTCTCCTCATCCTTTTCCTAATGTTGGTGCTGAAACACGGGAAGTCATCTTTTCTTTTTTTTTATATACACATCACTTGTGGTCTCTAGAAATCTTTCATCTGGCAAAACAGAGGGCTGGGTCGTGAATCACCAAGCCAAGCTGTGTGGTTCTGGAATTTGATTTTTCTAGTATAAGTACTTAATGCTGCAATGTCCCTGAAAATACCCATTCATAGTGATATGTTATAGTATTAAATTTTACTCAGATACATGTTAGGTAAGGGCTCTACAATCTAGATTATATACCCAGTCTCCCAACTTTTTAAAAAAGATCTGTAAAAATTGATAACCATTCATAGACAAAATGACAGAACAAAACAGAGGGGACGGATCCAAATTATCTTTAGTAAAGACTGTTCACATCGCCAAATGTATGTGTGTATGTGTGTCATGGGTAGAAATATGTCCCTACTTGGGTGGAGGCCAGAAGTCCATTGTTGTTGTTGTTAAGACAGAGACACTCACTGAACCTGAAGTTTGCTGATTTACTTAGACTGGCTGGCCAACAAGACCCAGAACCCAGAGGTTCTGAACTCAGGCCCTTGTGTTTGTGTGGTAAGCACATGGGAGCGGTATCCCAGCCTTGTGAATAGGTTCGTTGGAAGACACTGTGTCTCAAAGCCCATCTAAGAAGAGAGCTATATTCAGAATATACTTTAGTCTATATAGACATTGAATTTGTGTCAGAAACTTTCCCAAAGGGCAGGAGTTGCAAATCAGTCAAATCGAGCTTGCCTTAGCATTGTTTTAGGGACATTCAAGAGACTAGAAGGGTTTAAAAAAAAAAAAACTACCAAAAAGTACCTTCCACAAAGAAAATCAAAATGGCCCCAGTGGGAGATGCCAATAAATATCTTTTTTTCTTTCTTCAAAAAGCAAGAGGAGCTAGCTTGTAGATATCTTGAAGACAGTGTCAGTCTGGAAGAAACACCAGGAAAATCTGCAGCAAGCAATGCTTCTCGACAGAACTTGTAAGGAAGGAGAGCATCATCCTGCTAGGAAGATGAGAAAACTGAAAGGAAGCCAAAAGGACAGGTACACACGTTCTAAGCAAAAATTTTAGCCAACCAAATGCAGTGATGAGTTCGAAGGTTGACTGGCCCATGAAGATCAGATGAGATTCACCTTAGGAACTCAGGCTTGGTGACCTGAATTCAACGCTGGGAACAACACAGTGGAGGAAGAAAATCAATTCCACTTGCAACTTGTCTCCTGATCTTCACAAGTGCCTCCTTCACAGGTAGTGCGTGTGCTCTGACCCCCTCCCCCCAACCAAACAAATAGGTAAGGGAATGGGATTTTGTGGAGAGACTTTGGAGTCTCTTGGCAAGAATTTGACATTGGGCTGGGACAAGGAAGCAGGGGTACGATAGGCAGGAATTTGACTTTGGGGTTGGACAGGGAAGTAAGCTCAGGCAGAAATCTGATTTTAGACTAGAACAAAGAAATAGGCTTTGGCCTAGGACAGGGAAGTAGGCTCAGATAATCCTGGTCATCCAAGAGCCCTTAGAAACAGTGATCGCAGGACTTTGTTCATGGCCTTGCTAGTTCCTTGACTAATTATGTTCATTGTCTTGCTTGTTCCCTTAACCTAGAACTGACTGTATTGTTACTTGCATGTAATTAAAATGGTGTAAAGCAAACCATGGAAAATATAACCCACCTCAGCCTCAGAACTGGCTGGGCTCTTGCTACAGTGTTGTCTAACTGTCTCCTTCTTTTTAATCCTCCATCCGATGCTGGAAAACCCGGTGACTGAGCAGGCTTGGTCAGGATTTGGAAAATAACGTAGAAATACTGCTAGAGGGGCTGCAGGGTTAGCTCAGCAGTTAAGAGCACGGCAGCTCTTCTCTGTACCTCCAACCTTTCAAGACCTCCCAAGGCACCCGGCATGTATGTCATGCATAGACATGTGCGCAGGCAAAACACTCATACACATAAAAGAACAAAATGAATCTTTAAAACTATGGCTAGACATGTAGTTGGTAGAGGGCACCACAAAACTGGACATGGTGGTACACACCTGTAACCAACCCGAGCACTCAAGAGGTGGAGGCAGGAGGATCAGAATTTACTTGAGCCCAGGCTGCTCTTCAACCTGCTAAGTAGTCCAAGTTACCTCTTGATCCTGGTCCCCACCCATCACCCTTCTGAGTGCTGGTTTTATTTTTATTTGTTCCCCCACAAACAAACACACCACCATACACACTATACCACACACACACACACACAGCACCCCCTACATACACTTAGACCACACCACACACAGACCACACCACATCACATACACACACACACACACACACACACACACCACCACATACACTACACCACACACACACAGCACCTCCTACATACATTTAGACCACACCACACACAGACCACATCACATACACACACACAGCCCCCACAGCCCCCTCCTCACATACACACACACATACCACACACACATACATATACACACCACACCATATAAACACATACCATACCACATACACACACACAGCCCACACAGCCCCTCCCCACATATACACACACACTACACCACACACACACACAACACCATACACAAACAGACACACACACATACACATAGACCACACCACACACATACACACACAGCCCCCTCCCCACACACATACACACACACACACACTACACCACACACACATACACACCATGCCATGCAAACACATACCACACCACATACACCCACAACCCCCTCCCCACATACACATATATACCACACACACACACACACACACACACACACACTACAACACACACACCATGCCATGCAAACACATAACACACCACATACACACACACAGCCCCAGGTGCCCCCCACATATGCATATGCACACACCCACAGCCCCCTCCCCACATATACATACAAACCACACCACATACACACACTATACCATACATGCACAGCCCCCCACACATACACACCACACCATACTATACACACAATCATGCATCCACCCTTTTTCCTTTTCTTTCTTCTGTTTTCTTCTTTCTTTTCTGTTTCCCATCCACCATCCTAAGTTTACTTGTTTCCTAGTTATCTTTCTGTTGCTGTGATAAACATCATGACTAAAATCAACTTAGGTAGGAAAGGGTATAATTGGCTTACCTAGCCAGCTCAGAGCCATCGTTGAGGGGAACCAGGGCAGGAACGCAAGCAGGGCAGGAGCCAGGAAATCTCTTGCTTTCTTATACAAGGATCTTATACACAAATGCTCAGGGATGGCACAGCCCAGGGAGGGCTCTGGGCCTTAATCAGTCATTAATCAAGAAAATGTCCCACAAAGGTAACCACGGGCCAACCCGATGAAGGAGGCGCTTTCTCAGTTCAAGGTCCCTCTTTCCTGGTGACCCCAGCATGTGTCAAGTGGACAAAAATAAATAAATAAACCAGCACAACCTGGCTTGTAGACAAAGAATGAGCTTCGAAGCCACCTATGCAGGTGTGCAGTGTGGAAGAGTGACAGGCCATAAAGTTAGCAGCCCCTCGGGCTGATCAGCCTCCAAAAGCCTGGAGCATTTTGCTGCTGTGGGAAGCCAGACGAGTTTGGCTCTGTCCTTGGTCAAGAGAAGAGATGCAGGGGACAGGGAGTAGTGTCTGCTTAGTGCTGTGAGCTGAGTGTAGCCCTCAGAAGTACCTGAGCAACCTTATCACCAGTGGGGTTACGTGAACGTGGGAAGAACTATTTGGGGAAGAGAAGAAAAAGAAAATTTGGGTTACAGAGAAGACAGGTTATTGTTACTGTGTATTTTGGTACTGTTTCCTACTCTGTGCTGTATCAGCTTTGTGTGTGTGTGTGTGTGTGTGTGTGTGTCCTGGAATTCACTCTGGAACCAGGCTGGCCTAGAACCCAGATTTGCCTGTCTCTCCCTTCCAAGGGATTAAAGTGTGTGCCACCACTGCCTGGCTGTGTCTCAATTTTTTAAATTATTTTTTAAAAGATTTATTTATTTAATATATATGAGTACACTGCAGCTGTCCTCAGACACACCAGAAGAGGGCATCAGATCCCATTACGGATGGTTGTGAGCCACCATGTGGTTGCTGGGAATTGAACTCATGACATCTGGGAGAGCAGTCAGTGCTCTTAACCTCTGAGCCATCTCTCTAGCCCCTTGTTTTGTTTTTTGAAGCTCGGTTTCTCTGCGTTGCCCTTATGTCCTGGGACTCACTCTGTAGATCAGGCTGGCCTCAAATTCAGAGATCCCCCTGCCTCTGCCTTTCAAGTGTTAGGATTAAAGGCATGAACCACCGTTGTCCCAGATCAATAAGCGTTTTAACCCCTGACCCATCTCTCCAGACCCTATGTTTCAATATTTAAAATGCTAACAATCTACTACATTATTTCATGTTTCATTTATTTGTTTTTGTTTGTTTAAACTCATCAATGAGCCAAAACTACTGCTTTAGGATCTTTTATGTTTCTTTTTTTTTTTTTTCTTTCTTTCATCATAAACGTGGATAGGCCCGTGATCATTCCATACTTTAGGCTTTGAAATAAATCTGGTGGATTTACTCCAATTAAAATATTTTCCCAAGTAGAGAGAAGAAATTTGATTAGTTCTGTCTTAGTCTCTCACCAATGTTGTTCCCTTGACAATAGACCAAAGAATTTATGACCAGAGGTGGAATTCTACCTCGGCCTCTAAGAGGCTTCCTGACAACTGCCTCTCTCTCCTCCTCTCCCTCCTCCTTCTTCTTTCCCTCACCCCTCTTGTTTTGAGATGGTATCTCAAGACCTCCAGACTGAGCTCAAACTTATAGTCAAAGATGCCCTTGAGCTTCTGATGTCTCTGCATCTATGACTCAGTGCTATGGTTACAGGCACAGGGTTTGGTAGTGCTGGGGACTGATGTCTTTGTGCCTCTCAGCCAGTATTCTTAGCCACATCTTTAGCCCAGTTTCTTAATTTCTACATGATATATATGTCAAATAAATAGTTAATCATTCTCGTGAGTGATCCATGTAAGTCAACAAAGTCAGAATCTGGTACATCGTAAGTACTCAGAAATACCGGGAAACCGGAAAGCAGTTTAACTCTAAATTGGACTAAGATAAGGAAGAAGTTCTGTCAGGAACGTGGATCTTGGGGATGGTTTTGTGTTTGCCGGCGTTACCATAGACAGACACTAGAGGGCGCTCGGCGCTCAAAAAGCCCTGCATCTCCGCCCTGGTGCTTGTTTGGAAACTTGTTTTGGATCGGTTGAGATGCCACGTAGCTGCCTGCTGCCTTGGTCCAGAAACAGGAATCTAGGGAAGGAGGTAACAGAATGAGGCTGCACGGAGCAGAGAGGTGTGCTTCAGACTGTTCCTAACTTGCTTTCTGTTGGACTTGACCTAGGAGTCCAGAGTAGGACCCAACACAGTGTCCCGGAGTCCAGTTGGCCCTTTTTAAACAGATGTGGAAAGGATCACCAATGGACACTGAGAAACCCAGTCTCACAACAGCCCCATGAAGCTAATGTTTTACCTCGCCCTACTGCTTAGGAACTGGTGAAGTTGTTACTGGCTCCAGATCCTTTCATTAGGGAACGGCAGAACAGATTTTGGACCCAGATAATGTAGGTCATTGATAATGGAAGGATCCTTTTAAGTTTTTATGCTTAAAACAGTATCAACTCACAATATAGCAAGTGCAAGAGTCTCTCCTGTATTTATAGCTTGTTAATTCATTGGAACCATTTAATTGCAATACATATTTTGCATAAAGATTTTAATACAGAACAGAGAGGGGGGTAATATAAGAAACAATCACATACTCATGGTATTGAGTGAAAAGGAAAAAGTTAGTGTTAAGGCTGATATTTTCTAGCTGTTTTGTTTTTTTCTTTTTCTTTCTTCCTTTTTGAAACAGGGTCTTACTATGTAGCCCTAGCTATCTTGGAATTTACTATGTAGACCAAGCTGGCCTCAAACTCACAGAGATCTGCCTGCCTCTACTTCTTGAGTACTGCCATTAGCCTTAACTGCAGCCTTTTTTAAAGAAAAGGACAAAGTTGGAGAGTTCACACAGCCTATTCCCAAACATCATGGGAGTCAAGGCACTGTAGTCCTGGTACCAGGATGCACACAGGGATACATGGAGTAGGATTGAGAGTTTGGGAATAAATCTCAGGTCTACGGTCACAGTGTCCAACCATTCAATGAAGTTTTTTTAAGATTTTATTTATTTTATGTATATGAACACACTGTAGCTGTCTTCAGACACACCAGGAAAGGGTATCAGCTCCCATTACAGATGGTTGTGAGCCACCATGTGGTTGCTGGGAATTGAACTCAAGACCTCTGGAAGAACAGTCAGTGCTCTTAACCACTGAGCCATCTCTCCAGCCTTCAATAAAGTTTTGTTTGTTTGTTTTCCCAACAAATGGTGCTTGAGGGGCTGTCTCAAATATTTATGTGAGAAAGAACAAGTTTGGGTTTCGTCTTTCCATCATCTACAAAAGCTAACTCAAAATGGATCAACATTCTAAATGTGAGGAAGATAACCATAAAACTCTTAAAAGAAAACACAGGAGGCACATACCTTTCGGAGCCTTGAATTGGCCATCGGTTTCCTAGATATAATGTCAAAAACAAGCATCTGAAGGGAAGACTTCTCCAGAATTTAAAATGTGTGTGTCCAGACACTTCTGTTAAAGAGAACTCAGCAGAGACAGTCACTCACTCAGACACAGCACAGACAACAGAAAATCTTTATTGTGGCTGATTGGGACTATGCTGGACTGACTATTCGGGATCCAAGCAAGGGTAACACCAAGTGTCCAGAGCAAGGGATTTTTGAAGGGAAAATAAACCAGATCCTGGACTCTGGGTTGGCAGCTGTGGGGAGGGGATTCTGCACACACACAAGGTAGATTAACAGACGTCAGGGTAAGTTAGCTGGGGCATCATGATCTTGGTTCTTAGAAAAGAGCTGGATAATTTTCCATGGGGCTTCTCATCAAGGAGGTCAAATTCTCGTCAAGTCTAAAATGTCCCCAGCAGGAATACAAAATGGAGGAGTCTCTGCATGGGTTTGCCTGCCGCCCTGCATTCAACACACGTTGGGCAAGGTGATACAACTTCACTCCAGGGTAGAGGCAGGAGGCCAGTGGGAAAGGATTGCAAGACCTTGCCTAGAAATCTTACAAAAAAAAAAAAAAAAAAAAAAAAAAAAAACCATAAACATGTCACTCCTAGGTGTCCAGGAGAATAGAAAGACATGCACGGGGATGCAGAGATCACTCATTGGCTAAAAGCACTTGCTGCTCTTCCAGAGAAGTTTGGTTCCCAGCCCCTGCGTCAGACAGCTTGCAACCCTATTCTAATTATACCTCCTCTGGCCTCCTACAGCTTCTGCTACCACCCTCCACACACACATAAATAAACAATTTAAATAATTTTTTAGAAGTTTTATGTGAACATTCATAGCAGCTTTGTAACTAGAATCTAAAGATGTGAACAACCCAAGTGCCTAACAACTTATAATGACTAGTGAATAAACAAAAATATGACATGTCCACACAAGGGAGTATCACTCTGTGGCAAAAAATGGAATGGCGGGCCAATGAAATGGCTCAGTGGATGAAGGTACCAGCTACCAAGGAAGATGATTCGATTTCCATCTCCAAGACCCACATGATGGAGGGAGAGATCCAATTCCTGCCAATTGCCACCTGATTTCTACATAGGCTGTGTGACATACACATGCCCTCCCCACAAATAAATAGATGATAAAGATTATAAATTATAAAAATAATTTTAAAAAATGGACATCTAGTGCAAGCTATAATGTGGATGAACCTTGAGAACATTGCGCTAAGAGAAAGAAGCCAGCCATGAACAGACATTTACAGCATGATTTTATCTCTATCACACATCTAGTTAGACAAACCTATGGAGATTTATGGTTGACAAGGGCTTGGGGAAGAGACTGAGGTACAATGCCGGCTAACAGGTGTGGGGTTTCTGTTTTTATGATGAAAATATTTTGGAATTTAATCTGGCCGCATAGCACATTGTAGAAAGCCGTTGGCGCCAATAGATGGCGCCAGCTTCCTGCCCATTGTTCAGCCTACAAAAACCTTTCCCCTCGTGTTGCTTGGCAACCACATAAGTCACAGCCCAATCTCGGGGCACGTAATTGAGCTACTGGAGGATGCACCAGTCAGGTAGCAACACAAGTCTCTTAGGCATATATAAGCAGTGCATTTCTCTCCCACGTGGGAGAGAGTGAGGAGATTGCAGGAGATTCCACCAGGCAAGCACCTAGAGAGATTCCCCTGCTCAGAGAGAAGTTTCCTGCTCAAGAAGTCCCCTGCTCAGAGTGCTCTACAATAAAGGTTGTCCGCAGAAGAATCTGTTTTTGTTGCACGCCTGTTTCGGCCGGCGGACGTGGGCGCGCGACAGCACATGCCTGCAATTCCAGGACTTGGGAGACTGAAACAGAAGAATAGTGAATTTCAAATCAGTCTAAGCTACACAGCATTTGGGTCAAAAAGCAAAACAGGAGCCAGATGGTGGTGGTGGTGGTAGTGGTGGTGTACACCCTTAAATCCCAGCACTCCTGAGGCAGAGGCCAGCAGATCTCTGTGAGTTTGAAGCCAACCAGGACCACAGAGCTAGTTCCAGGACAGCCACAGTGACTGTAAATTAAATCTCAATGAGAAAGAAAGGAAGGAAGGAAGGAAGGAAGGAAGGAAGAAAGAAAAGAGTAGCTGTTTTTCCTCATCTCTAGCTCCCACTTCTCTCCTGTGGCTGGGGAGATGGGTTTGTCGATAAAGACTACAAAAGAGTAAGGACTGAGCAGGTGTGACTGCACTCCTGTAATCCCAGCCTTTGGAAAGTGGAGACAGGCTTCAAATGGAGGCCCCTGCCCTGATAATAAGGTTTAGAATAATTGAGGGGTACACCCCGATCAGTGTGACCGATGTACACATACACACACACACACATGCCACAAGTACCCACGCTCACACACACACATACCACAAGTACCCACGCTCAGACAAGCTCACAAAAACACACACCCCATGCACATATACACACATTTCAGGGTTTGCTTCTGTTCTCCAAGCAGTTGTATTTATAACTGTCGAGGAAACTAGATGGCTTATTCATGCTCTTCGTTTTAATGTGTTTATGGTCAATATCCATATTAAAGGTTCAAAATAAATTCAAAGCTCTTGTGCCTTGAGTCCCAACACTCAGAATGCAGAGGCAGGCAGATCTCTGTAAGTTTGAGGTTCCCCAGGGCCATACAACGAGACCCTTTCTCACTACACTCCCCAAAGAATAAGTAAATAAGTAAGAAAGAAAACCTATGAATTGGCACTTTTGACTTGGGGAAAAGGTATCCCATCTGATGGTAATACTTATTTCTTGTTATTTTCTGAAGCATATCAATGGCATCTGAAATCTTACCTACTAAATAAATCTTGGTAGCTAACAAGACCATTGCTTTGTCGTTACTGTTGTGTTTCTCTATGTATCCCTGTCAGAAGAGGCTGGTCTTGAACTCACAGAGATCAGCCTGCCTATGTCTCCCGAGGACTGGGATTAAAGGCCTGCCCCACCACCCCTGATCTCTTTGTCTTTAGTTTTTCACATTTTTGTTTTGTCTTGTTTGTTTGTTTGTTCTTGCTTTTCAAGACAAGGTTTCTCTATAGCCTTGTCTGTCTTGAAACTTTCTCTATAGACCAGGCTGGCCTCGAACTCAGAGGTCCACCTGGCTTTGCCTCCCTAGTGCTGAAATTAAAGGTGGGATGCTAGGGACTCTTTCCCTCCCACATCTCTACATTGCTAGCAGGCTGCTTTCTATTATTTACTGATTTGGAGTTATTACACAGGCCCTGGAAGGTGTTCCAATTTGTTCCCTGAATGTCCACGGAGTGGGTCACACTTTCCCATGTTTAGGCTGAAATATAAACAGTTTCCTGCCCTCCAAGTCTGTGCTCTCTCTCTTTCTCCCTCTCCACCCCCTTCTCTCCCCCCCTTCATCCTTCCCTCCTTCCTTTCTCTTCCCCCACCACCTCAGGGTTTCATGTAATTTAGGTTAGCTTTGAACCCACTCTGACAGAGGATAACTGGGAACTTAGGACCCTCCTGCCTCTAGTTTCTGAGGGTCAGGATCATGGGTGTACATGATGCTAACTGCTTTTGTGCTTTTGTGTGCTTCTGGGGACAGAACCTCATTGTGCTGGGTAAGCACTTTACTAAACTACAAGCCCACTCTCCAGAACTTCTTTTATATGAAGAAACATATTTTATACATTGTCATATTAAGAAATACTAGTTTCTTCCATTCTCTATATTTAGTTCACAGTTGGCAGCAAAGAACCGGATACAGCCAGCACCATAGTTTAGAAGCTTTCCAGTCATTTGGACGCAGTTCTTCTGGTTGAGGAAAGAAGAGAGAACAGGGAATGGACAGGTCCTTAGTATGCTGGCGCTTCAGAGTTAAGCCTTCTAGACCCAGACCATGGCCGGATTCGGGGATCGGGAGGTGAGAAAGAACTTGTCACCTGGGTTCATCCACACTGAGGCTGGGATTTGGCCCCGGAAGCGCCCTTGCTTTTCCCAGGAGGAGGCACCTGATGTGGAGAGGGAGCAGCTAGCCTTAACAAGATGAGGACAGAGGCAAGGGGAGGTCCGGGAGGTGCTCGGGTGGGGACCATGGTGAAGAACTCTCAGCTCTGGCTTCCTCCTGGTGCCCAGCGGGAACCGAGGTCTTCAGATTTTCAGAAGCAAACCTGCGGATGCTTTCTTAGGTCAGGGCGGTTCCAGCCTGGGAGCCGCTTTTCTTCTGGGGGCCGGCAGGGGTCACTATGTGGCCGCGGGAGAGCCTGTTCGTAGCCAGATGCTGAATCTGGTTGCTTTGACTGAGTCTTACCTGGCAGCTCACCTACCAAGATTCCACACTTTTCCTGATCCCTTCAGGTTATCCTCAAAAAAGTCACGATGCCAGCGCCCTTTTCTGTAGTTATACAGAAAGTCGCTTTTCTGTATTTATAAGTAATTACTCTGATTTCATGCCAGGGAGTGGTATTGGCCCAAGAACATGACATGGGATTGGTAGATTTGGGGTCAAGTTTCTGTTGTGCCAACAACCACTTTGCGATCTCGAGAAAGTCACTTTTCATCTCTGGCTCAAGTTTCTCATCTTTTTTTGGTTTTTTGTTTTGTTTGCGACAGGGTCTCACTAGGTAGCTGTCCTGAGACTCACTACGTAGCTCTGGCTGCCTGGAAGTCATCGAGATCTGCCTGCTTATGCCCTGGAATTGAAGGCATGTGCCACCCATATCTGGGGCCAATTTTCTCGTCGTTAAAAACCAGCTAAAGATAGTGAGAACGGCTATTGTACCATGGGCGAGAGATTACGTGGTTCTCTCTATTATCAGCTCAAGGCTTAAGACGAGGTTGGGAAAGTTAAACCACGACTCTGAACAGAACCCAGGTCTCTCCCCTTACACGATGCTATCCTCCCTTGCAGACTCACAGTGAACATGGAAACATAAAGGTTAATTTTTAAAAGAGTGGTTTGTTTTTATTTCACACATGTGTTTTCCTAGCGTGCACGTATGTGTACCCTGTGCATACAGTGCCCTCAGAGGCCAGAATCCATTATTTATTCTCTCTGAAAGTTTGACCTGAATTCTAGTGGATATTTCCTTCCTGGGTGTGAGGGGGGCACATTCCAGCTGTTAGTGTCTGTGGAGTGAAGTTACCACACTAGGATCCAAGCTCCTGGGGACACTCCACCTGTCTTGTTCACTGTGCATAGCTCTGCACAGCTCCTGATTGACAATAGTGGTTGTGCAGCAAGAATGAAGAAGTTTCTACACTTCCTGCATTTGCCGTAATAGGTTATAAGGGCCAGGTGGCTCTCCGTGGTAAAATACTTGTATATTGAATATGAGGCTCTGGATGCCATTCCTAGAATTGGAGGGTGGGAGGAGAGAGAAAGAAAGGAGGAAAAAGAGGAGAAGGAGAGGAAGAGAAGAGGAGGAGAAAGAGAAGAGGGGTATACTAATATGAGTGTTAGTATTATTAGTAATATATTTAGTAATGTTATTAGTAATAATTTCATACTAGCTATTCAATTACAAAGCAAGTGACACTAATTGTTGGTCTAATGGCCATTGTCTAGTTTAATTAAAAGATTTTATTGTATCTCCTAAAACTCCCACTACCTTTTCATTGTCTGAATTACATGGATTTAATAAGTCTTTTTATTATTATGCTCAGAAGATAAATTGAGTAAACCAGCTTAATGACTCACCTAAGTGTCTGTCTTAGTCAGGGTTTTACTGCTGTGGACAGACACCATGACCAAGGCAACTCTTATAAGGATTACATTTAATTGGGTCTGGCTTACAGGCTCAGAGGTTCAGTCCATTTTTATCAAGATGAGAGCATAGCAGCATCCAGGCAGGCATGGTGCAGGAGGCGCTGAGAGTCCTACACCTTCATCTGAAGGCTGCTAGAAGAACTGACTTCCAGGCAGCTAGGAGGAGAGTCTTAAAGCCCACATGCACAGTGACACACCTACTCTAGTAAGGCCACACCTCCTAATAGTGGCACTCCCTGGGCCAAGCACATCCAAACCATCACAGTGGCTTATGACACTGAGTCTAAGATATGGTGGAAAGATGGTTGTGGTAACAGGGAAATCTTAGAGAATGCAGTGGGCAGGCGGCGTCCAACGATCTGTGGACCATCATCCTTATCCTTCTGCTGTGGTCTTTTCCAAAGCTTTTTGTTTGGTTGGTTGATTGGGGTTTGTTTTGGGGGGTTTGTTGTTGCTGCTGTTATTGCTTTGAACAGGGTTTCTCTGTGTAGCCCTGGCTGTCTTAGCACTCACTCTGGAGAGCAGGCTGGCCTCGAGATCACGGTGATCCACCTGCCTCTGCCTCTGCCTCCAGAGTGCTAGGATTAGAGGCACCCACTGCCCAGTGAGTCTTTTTAAATTTTTATTGTTATATTTGTATCTGGAGAGATGGCTCAGCAACTCAGATCACTGGCTGCTTTCCCAGAGGACCCTGGTTCAATTCCCAGAACTCACATAACAGGTAATCTCTAACTGTGGGTGTAATGCCCTCTTCTGATCTCCTCAGGTACTGCATGAACTATATAGATGATAAATATTTTTTAAAGTTTACATTCATTTATTGACTTGTCTATCTGGTGTGAGTGTGTGTATGTGTGGAAGTGCAAATGTGCTGTTTTTTAAAACATTTTTAAAAGTTTACATGTATTACTTATTTGTTTGGTGTGAGTGTGTGTGTCTGGGTGGAAGTCAGAGGTGGGAACCAGCTCTCTCTCCTCTTAGCATGTGTGTTCTGGGGACGGAACTCGGTTCATCAGCTTGAAACACTGTTCCTCGGCAGAGCTATGTCACTGGTCAGGAGCTAAGTCCTAGAGGATCCTGCTTCTTAGCCCTCTCAGCTCCAGCTTCCTCAGGTCTAAACGCGGTTAGCATGTTCTCTCCTGGAACTCTTTCAAGTTCTCTTTTGTACCTGTTGTTCTGGCTGGACAGTCTGTTGTTCTCATTACTTCCTGAGAGATGCTATCTTCAGAGTTTTCTCCTATTACACCGTCTACTGGAAAGACTCACCCTTGCAAGGACCTAACTGCTGCCCGATGGGCTGACTCCCAGGAGTCCTGTCAACAGTCCCGTGTTCTTCAGATGAAACTCAAAAACAAGCGCCACAGGATGAAGCCCATACCCTGGACCGCTCACCTGTAGTGAAGATGGTGGTTTCTAAGAACGGAGCAGCCTCCACTACAATAGCAATGATGGAATAAGAGGAGAATCGAGCATCAGAACGTTGGGATAGTACTGGACAGAACAGTAGAGGACGCATCTCTTCCCTTCTCATCCTTCTGCCTACATCTCCCGAGAGCTGAGATTATGAGTGTGCGCTACCACAGTCTGTGAAGTGCTGGGGTCAACCCCAGTGCACACCAGGCAAGCCGCCTACCAACAGTACATCCCAGCCCCACCCCCACTCCTCCTTGAAAAGCAGAAGCTGCTTCTTCTTTTCCTCTAATAGTATATGTGCACAGGACCTGGGGCTCACCCGTGCTTTGCTCAGATGGCTTAGAGGGCCTTGATCTCCTGTGTCCTGCATCTACCATGGCTCTTGCTGCCTCCTCTTCTGTAGGGTCCCCTGAGCTCTGAGGGAGGGAGAAGCAGATATACTAAATGCATCCGGAGCTTTATCTCCAGATTTATCACACTGTGCTGGAGGCCATGCTCCTGCCTCACACAGAGTCATCATTAAGCATGGAGCTGTGCATGGTTTCTCTGAGTCGGATGTATTATTTGTGTCTCACGTCTCTGCCTCTGTTTATACCTGAAAACTAAGTTCCTACAAAGCAGAAAGTAGCAGAGTGGGTGACTTAAAACAAGAAGTTAGCCGCTAAAAGGCCCCAGTCCTCCTCCTCTAGAGGGGGCTTCTTTCTCAATTACCACAGTGGGCACCAGGCCCAGGCACGTTCCTTCCTTCCTTCCTTCCTTCCTTCCTTCCTTCCTTCCTTCCTTCCTGGCTTCCTTCCTCCTTCCTTCCTTTCTTCCTTCCTCCTTCCTTCCTTTTCTTTTTTTTTTTTCTTTTCAATTTATTTATTTATTTTCTGTACATTAAATTAAGTACACTGTCGCTGTCTTCAGACACACCAGAAGAGGGCATCAGATCCCATTACAGATGGTTGTGAGCCACCATGTGATTGCTGGGATTTGAACTCAAAACCTCTGGAAAAGCAGTCATTGCTCTTAACCCCTGAGCCATCTCTCCAGCCTCCCCCCTTTTTCTTTCTTTCTTTCTTTCTTTCTTTTTCTTTCTTTCTTTCTCTTTTTCAGACAGGGTTTCTCTGTGTAGCCCTGGCTGTCCTGGAACTTACTTTATAGACTAGGTTGGCCTCAGAGTCACAGAGATCCTCCTGCCTCTGCCTCCCAAGTGCTGGGATAAAAGCACGTACCATCATGCCCAGCCATTTTTGTCCTCTTTCTTCTAAGTCTTTATTTCTCTCGATTCACTGGACAAAGAATTCTGTTTCTGTCTCCAACTTCAAATTTTTCTCTCTTTTTAAAAAGGTTTGTGGGAGCTGGAGAGATGGTTCAGTGGTTAAGAGCACTGAGTACTCTTCTAGAGGTCCTGAGTTCAATTCCCAGCAACCACATGGTGGCTCACAACCATCTGTAATGGGATCTGATGCCCTCTTCTGGTGTGTCTGAAGACAGCTACAGTGTACTTATAAATAAATAAATAAATCTTTAAAAAAGAGTTATTTTATTTTTGAAGTTTGTATGTATGTGTGTATGTGTGTGTGTGTGTATGTGTGTATGTACACATATAAGTGCAGGTGCTAATGGAGTCTAGAATTGGGTGTTGGGTTCCCTGGAGCTGGAGTTATAAATGGTTGTGAGCCACCTAATTTTAGTGTTGGAAAGCAAAGTGGGGTCTTTTGCATGAGAGGAGCAGTCAGTACCCTTTCCCTCTGAGCTATCTATCTCTCAGCCCCAAATTGCCTTTTAATCATTCACATCTACATGTTTAATCATTTATTACCTTCTTTTAATCATTCATAAAGTCACGTTCTAAAGTCCTGAGGTTTGTACTTGAACATAGCTTTGAGGAGAGTAGCAATTCAACCTGCCTGTTATGGTTTGAGTGTGAAATGTCCCTCACACCTTATGTAATTGAATACTTGATCCCAAGATGGTAGCTCTGTTTTAGAAGGTTTCAGAAGGAACTTTAGGACGGAAGATGTGGCTGACAAAGAAGGTGTGGCTATGAGTGACAGGCCTTTGAAACCTGGACCCACCTTCAGCTGGAGCTCTCTACTTCTGACTCACCAAGATGTGAGGGTCTCCACTACACACTCCCACCACTAGCCACGCCTCTGCAGCCACCATGCCTTATCCTCTGTGACACACTGTGTCCCCTGAAACTGTGAGCCAAAGCGCAGCATCCCTATCCCCAGTTGTTCCACCTGGTATTTTCACCAGAGGGGCCAGAGCTGTTGACAACACACCTTCCTCTTTTTGTAAAGTGGATTCTTAAGGGTTCTTTGGAATATTAGTTGTGTTGGATGGTGTTTTGCCCGGGGCAAACACATAAAGGAGTGTTTTACTGAGGCGAACACAGGTAAAGGTCACAGAATGTTTCACTGAAGCAGACACAAGAGAAGGGATGTTCTGCTAACCACCATGTGCTTGCTGGGAATTGAACTCAGGACCTCTGGAAGAACAGTCAGTGCTCTTAACCTCTGAGCCATCTCTCCAGCCCCCCTCTTTTTTCTCTCTTTTTCGAGACAGGGTTTCTCTGTGTAACCCTGGCTGTCCTGGAACTTGCTTTATAGACCAGGCTGGCCTCAGCAAGCATGTGAAAGGCCACGTGATGGAGGAGTCTTCGCTAATGACACACATGTATTGGTCTGCCTTACACTGTGTAGTTCAGCTCCATTTGTCGGGATGCCATAGAGAGAAACACACCAAAGACCTCTAGTGCTGTGCTGCAGTTTCTTGCTGCTCCTGTGGACATGGGCTGATTGGCAGAGAGATGTGCAACACTTATTGGTCTCATGTCTTCACGGAGAGAGGCACAGCTGAACTTTTCCTGGCATTCTTGTTGGCCCTGGTCCCTCATGGTGACTCAAGCTGAGGCTGAGGCCTGGCTGTCTCTGCTAGGTAGTGCCACGGCTGCTGGTTCCTGTTTACTATGCCGCCACTACAGAGCTGGACTGCTGATATCTCCGTGAAGAGCTTGCAAGTGGATCCAGCTGCCGTTGCGGACCTCTGAGCTGAACAGCCGATTTCCAGACAACACAGAAGGGAGTTACTCCAAAGAACCATTTCTAAACAGGTCCACTTCCCCCATATCCTTTCTTTCCCACTACCTCTGGTGGGTGATGGGCTAAAAGGGAGGTTAAAGCGATTAAGAACCATCGTTAAAAGTAGACTTTGAAAAACAAATTCAAGTTCCACATTTGCATCGGTACATTCTCAGCCACCTCACCCCCAACGGAAATGCTTCCCCATCTCCTCGGGCTTCTTCACTGTGGGCAGCCCGTGTTTCTCCACACCATCTACACTAGCAAACAGCTTTAAATAGATACCCACGTGGCCCAGTGGTGGTGGTGCTGGCCTCTTATCCCAGAACTCGGGATTAGAGACCGAGGCAGGTAGAACTCTGTAAATTCAGGGCCAGCCTGGTCTAAAGAGTGAGTACCAGGACATCCATGAGACCTTGTCTGGAAACAAAACATCTCTCATGACCTATGTTGTCCTTGGGAGTACATACTCTGTCTTTAATAGGCTTAGCATTTGTCTCTTATTAGTTAGATCAAAGCCCATTGGTGCCATTCAGAGGCTGATCACAACTATGGCTCCTGATGAGGGAAGTGAGCAGGGACAGCTGGAACCTGGGAGACCTTAGACACTGGTGAACACTAGAACAGACTCTTAGGAGACAGCTTCAGTGAGACAGCTCATTTTAGCCGGAGGAACAAGAGGAAGTGAGTAAGGGCTATAGGGTCACTGTACATCTTTGGCTTGGACCCTTATGCTAATGGGAAGCCTCATTAGCATAAGGAGGAATTCCAGGTGCTGCCAGACCTGACCTCATAAGGGGAGAGGTTGTTGAACATGGTTACTGGGCTGTGACCTCCATTGGTGTGGAAAAGGTGGGGGCACAGGGAGAGATGGTCAGGAATGTG
The DNA here is from genome assembly GCF_963924665.1 of Micromys minutus. Taxonomy (NCBI): domain Eukaryota; kingdom Metazoa; phylum Chordata; class Mammalia; order Rodentia; family Muridae; genus Micromys; species Micromys minutus. Next base: position 43,153,313 of record NC_137979.1, on the reverse strand, counting down.
CAGGCCCCAGGTCAGGGTAGTAGTAACCCTACTTCTACCCATCTCAGGACCAGATTCCCTAGGTTGGAACATACCTAGACCCATCCAGACCTCACTGGGTACATAGCAGATACTCAGTGTGTGGGCATAGGGGGGGAAGGAATGAAATTTTTTAAATTAAAAAAAACTCACCTACAGTATTGATCTTTGTACCAGGTAAGAAGATCCCCCCCCCTTTTTTTTTGGAGAACAATTTGCCCTTGTAGATAGGTGATTCTTGAGTATTGGGTGGAGAGACCATGGGCTGTCCACCACACAGGCATCTCGTCATATTGGGTTTTGGCCTAAGTACCTGGAACACTGGTATGTGCTGCTCAAATTGCCCAAAGCTTGAGACTGTCTGTAACTGGACAATAGGCCCAAGACGTTACCAAAAGGCAGCTGTCTAACTCATATATAGATAGAAGTTGCTTGTGTCAATTAAGAGGTTCACAAATGTGTCCACATGTCAAGGAAAAGATGTGACTGAGTGTGGAGTGAGTAAAGGCTGAGGAACAAACTCTAAAATTGTAACGTTGACCTGGATCTAGAATAGATGAGCCAGGGAGTGTGGAATTTACTATTACTGTTTGTCTCAGTCAGGGTTTCTATTCCTGCACAAAACATCATGACCAAGAAGCAAGTTGGGGAGGAAAGGGTTTATTCAGCTTACACTTCCACATTGCTGTTCATCACCAAAGGAAGTCAGGACTGGAACTCAAGCAGGTCAGGAAGCAGGAGCTGATGCAGAGGCCATGGAAGGATGTCACATACTGGCTTGCTTCCCCTGGCTTGCTCAGCCTGCTTTCTTATAGAACCCAAGACTACCAGCCCAGGGATGGCACCACCCACAATGGGCTGGGCCCTCCCTCCTCGATCATTAGTTGAGAAAATGCCTTACAGCTGGATCTCATGGAGGCATTTCCTCAACTGAAGCTCCTTTCTCGGTGCTAACTCCATCTTGTGTCAAGCTGACATAAAACCATCCAGTATTTTGTTTGTTCATTTGTGGTTTTATGAGACAAGATCTCACTATAAACCACGGTTTGCTTGGGACATGTTATATGGACCAGGCTGGCCCCACTCAGGCACAGACCTCTACCTCCTGAGTGTTGGGATTGAAAACTGTATCACCACACCCATCTGGAATAATATTAAATTTATCAGAATTTACTCTCTTGAGTTTTCGAATCCATAAACACGGTATGTCTTCCTGTTCATTTACACCTTTGATTTCTTCAGTCATGGTTACACTTTTCAGGATACAACTACTGTTTGTGGTTTGTAAAACTTCTTGTAAGAATTTTCCTTTTCACATTTTTCTTTTAATTTTTTTTTTTAACATGGGACTGAAGAGATGGCTTGGTGGTTGAGTCCATGATGCTCTCTTACAGAGGACATAAAGGCAGTGTATTATTCTTCAGTCTCATGCCATAAAATAAGACGCTGATTTTTCCATAGGTGTTCTTTACCAAGCTCAGGCTTTCCTCCCCCTTTGTATCTGCGTTCTAAGAGGTTTTAAAAGAAGCATTAAGGGGCATTAGATTTTGCATGTCTTTTGTACATCAGTTACGATCATGTGGATTTTCTTAATACGGTGGATTAAATTAGTGAGTGTTGATGATTGAACCAGACTTACATCCACGAATAGATCCCACTTAATTATGGTGTATAATTGTTTTCATATATTGCTGAAATTTTTATAATTTTTTTTTACCCTATGTGCACGATTGTGTGCTGCCCACAGAGGCCAGAAGAGGGCGCCATTTTTACTGGCGCCAGAATTACTGCGATTCACTGTGGTTATGTGAGCAAAACCCGGGTTCTCTGGAAGAGCAGCAAACACTCTGAACTGCTGAGCCTTCTCACCGCAGCTGTACTGCTAAATTCTATGTGAAACTATTTTCTAAGGATTTTTGGGTCTATATTCATGAAGGAGAATTATTTTTTTGTTTTGTGCTGTTTTCATCTGCTTTTGGTGTTAGGGTAGCATTATTTCCATAATCTTAATTAAGAAACAATACCTCATTTCTGTTTCCTAGAAAAATTATACAGAGAATTTAATTCTTCTTTAAATACTTAGCAGTTTCTCCAGTAAATCCATCTGGATCTAAAAATATTGATGGGGCAAAAGAATGGTTTTTATTACAAATTCTATTTTCATAACGGTTACAGGACTGTTCAAATGACCGATTGCATATGGGATGAATTTTGGTGGTTTGTGTCTTTTAAGGGATAATTTTATTTTACTTAAGACACCAAATTTATGTGTGTAGAGTTGTTTGCAGAGTATTAGTTTCCTGAGACTGCTGTAACAAATTAAAATAACTTAATGACTTAAAACAGCCACAAATCACAACATAAATAAGCTGAAATAAAGGTGCTGACAAGACACCGTCTCTGCAAAGGCGCTAAGGAAGAATCCGTCCTGACCTCTTCTAGCTTCTAAAAGCCCCCAGATTTCTCTGAACTCTTCCGTTCCTGCCTCCCAAGCACTGGGATTTAAAGCATATATCACCGCGTCCAATGTGGTTTTTGTTTGGTTTAAGACAGGGTTTCTCTGTGTAGCCCTGGATGTCCTGGAACTCTGGCTTCGTAGACCAGGATGTCTTCAAATTCATGATATCTGCCTGCCTCTGCCTCCCAAATGCTGGGATTAAAGGCGGGCACCACCGTGCTCAGTGTGGAATGTTTTTTAGATGATTTTTAAGTTACATTTATTTATTCATGTACCAGTGCACTCATGCCACAGCCTGCCTGTTATGTCAAAGGACAGCTTGCTGGAGTTTGGTCTTCCCTTTACCTGTGTGGGTTCTGGGGATTGAACTCAGGTCATCAGGCTTGGCAGCAAGCCCCTTCACATGCTGAGCCATCTCCTTGGCCCAGTTTTGAATCTGTAAAATTATGAGTGTCTGTGTTGAGAATGTACATGTATGTGCAGATGCCAAATCCTGTGGGGTTGAAGTTACAAACAGCTGAGACACTCGAATCTTCTGGAAGAATAGTCCACACTTAACCACTGAGTCTTCAGTTATCTCTCTAGCCCCTTTTCTCTTTTGAAATTTGTCAGTCTTTTTTTTTTTTTTTTTTTTTTTTTTTTAGTTTGTCAGTCTTACCACAAATTTACTGATTTTTTTTTCCCCCAAACATACTCCTTGTTTCACTAATATTTCTCTGTGCGTGTCTGTACATGTGTGTATCTGTATGCATCTGTGTGTTTATGTTTGTATGTGCATGTGTGTTGCTTTGTCATCTTTTCTGCAATGTTGAGGCTCAGACCTAGGAGCCTCACAAATGCTGACCAAGCTCTCTACCCCTCCCTCCCCTTCTCTACAGTTTTCTGCTTCTTTCTTATTCTGTTTTTAATCTTGGGGGAGGGGGTTCCCTTCTTAGCTTCATTGTTTCTTCTGATTGCTGTGGATTTACTTATCCTTCCTAGGCTCTTCAGGTGGGGCTTAGGTGACTGATGTGAGACCTTTGAGGCCTTCTACCTTTCCGGTGCTTGCAGTCAGTCTGACAGGTCACCTCACTGCAGCAGTGGTGGCCCACAAAAGATGGAATTGCTCAGCCAGTGTGTGATTAACATCTCTTCAAACTCCCTTCTCAACTCAAGAGATTTGTTTTGGAAACCCACCATTTAGTTTCCAAGGATTTGGGTATTTTTCAGGTCCTTGGATTTTCTTGAGTTGTTTTGTGGTTTTAAGAAAAGGTAGGGCTGAAATCAGGGTCTCATGTAGCCCAGGTTAACCTTAAACTCCTGATCCTCCCAAGCTCTGAGATTAACAGGAATTTACCACCACAACCATCTGATACAGGGTTATTGTCTGTCTGTCTGTTCATTTGTTTTTGCCTGCTTGTTTTTCTTTGAGGATTTTTTTTTAAATTTACATGTATAAATGAACAGAAGGCTGGCACACCTGGTACCTGTGGAGGCCAAGAAAGGGTACCAGATGCCCTGGAACTGAAGTCCTGGATGGTTATGAGCTACTATGAAGGTGGTGGGACTTGAAGCTGAGTCCTTTATAGTGTTCTTGACCACTGAACCATCTCACCAGCCCAAATTTTAACAAGTGTTGTAGCTCTCTGGAGTTACCATGGGGCACCTCTGTGTGGCTCCTCTCTGGCCCGTGAGCTTCTCAGAGTTGTCCCATTTCAGCCCACTGTTGTATTTATTGGTTCTGTTTTGTTTTCTAGGGCTGGGGGCTGAGTCTGAGGTTTCACACTCACTAAGTACTTATCCCACTACCTCAGAGAGCTCTACCTGAATTCCTCTTCCCACTCCCACCTGTGGACTTACATTTTTCCAAACCTACTTTTTTATATTATTCTTTTAAAAATCTATTTATTTATTTTATTTATATGAGTATACTGTAGCTGTCCTCAGACACACCAGAAGAGGGCATCAGATCCCATTACAGATGGCTGTGAGCCACCATGTAGTTTCTGGGATATGAACTCAGGACCTCTGGAAGAGCAGCCAGTGCTCTTAACCACTGAGCCATCGCTCCAGCCCCCAAACCTACTTTTAATAAGGGTTCTTAAATGCTTTAATCTCCTTTCTAGCCCATCACTCACCAGAGTTAGTAGAAAGGAAAGGTTAATAGGGCAAATCCATTTCATCTTGAGGATTTTAATCAGTCATAAATGTTCTGGTTTCAAAAAAAATTAAAAATAGTATTTTGGATAAAATTCAGTCTGCGTTTTCAGGATATCAACAGTTTAGTTCACATGAATCAGCAGCTCAATCCACTCACAAACACCATTCATGAATCAGCAACAGAAGTTCAATCCAGAAGAAACTTCGAGACTCTGCCACTTGGCCTGAGTCTGAGAAAGTAGCAAGAAGCTGCTGAAACACAACCAGAAATTCCTTGCTGGCACTGTTTCTCTCCATGAAGTTATAACCATGACCAGCAAAAAGTAGCAAGGCAAAAAAAAAAAAAAAAAAAAAAAAAAAACCACCCAGCATCACCAGCAAAGCCCAGCAAAGAGTGGCAAAGTGGACAAATGCCACACAGTGTCATCTACTGTCTGTTGGGTTATATATATACCTTTTCCAAACATCACGTGTTCTCTCAAGCATCCATTCTAGCAAAACATCACATACCGTTTTTCCAGGCTGTTTCCAGAAAAACAGCACATGTCTGCTCTCAGCGGAACATCCGCCTAGGTGTCTGCGTCAGCATAGACACCCTCTCCTAAGACAGTTTCTAGAAAAACATCACGTGACACATCTGAGTCTTCGGGGGGGGGGACAGAAATTTCCGCTTCACCCACCCCACACTGTTCCCAGGATGGAGTCCTTCTCACTGTGGTTGCGATCTTCACCCGTCTTCCCTCACACCTCCTGTTTTCTTTTGGCAGGATCTGGACACCCACTTTTCACCGTAGACTCTTTGATTTACATAAGCCCAAGACTCCATAAACCATCTGGACATATGTGACTTCTCAGACCCTTCTCAGATTTCTTACCTGCAAAGTAAGGCAAAGTATCACAATCTCACAGTAAGTCTTGAAGAATCTCAGAAAAAAAAAAATAAAGTAGGCCAGAGAGCCAAAGACAATGGCATGGCCCCTCGCTGTGGAGCTGCCCAACTCACCCTCCCTGCCCCAAGATGTGTTTCCCTTCAACATCTGATGTGCTCAGGCTCCTCCCACTGGGCCCACCTCTCCCAAAGCTCTCCTTGAGATCCTGACATCTTTCTCCTAATGTCCCTCCCTCCCAGAGAAGGGGAATCATGCCAATATAACAAAAATGGAGATATTTGGCCAGGGTGTTAAAAGACTGGGTTTGGCTTCAAGTCAGAGACAGGCTGGAACGGGTTCTCCAGGCCAAGACAAGCAGTTTCCTGGAGAAAAGAGGCCACAGTGAGTCCAGTGTGGCCTGGACCCTGCTTCATTTCCTGAACTGGCTCCTCAGCTGGTGGCTGAATGGCCAATAAATCGGAGCTTATAAAAATCGACCAGCTTGGGTTTCGTAGGTGCCATGGTATCCAAGAACCAGCCAGTCTGGCCTTCATTTGCTGATGGGCAAAGCAAGAGGGTGTTCCAACATAGGTCCTGAGAGGCAAGGGTGGGAGATAATGGGACTAATGGCCTCTAGAGAGTCCCCTCTGTCCTCTCAAGTAAATAGAGGTCACCGGTCACCCCTTCCCGGCCACATCCGGCTATCTGATTTTCTTGCACCCTGCTTGCTGAAGAGTGTGTATTTTCTATACAGTGCCATGCACAGGAGTTAAAGGTATGCTTCAAGTTTGCTGGCAATGTGGCGTTGCCCAAAGGCTTTCACACTCTGAAGAGAAATCATAGTTCCCAAACCAGATATTTTTCCAGTGTCCAGATGTTCGGTGGCATGCGAACCGAAAGTCTGGAATATGAGCTCATTTAAAAAAAAAATTGTTTTTGTTCCATACACATCCAGATGTTGGTCCAGCCAGCCAGAATACTTGGGCAGAGCAGAACTCCACCCAGGGTACCCATTCCCCACCTGCTTCCCCCATGATTTGCTGCACCACTGACGGCCTTAAACATGCCCTCCAGGTTTAAAAAGCAGCTCGGGAGTATTACCCGGAACTCTGACTCTCCAGTCACTTCGGAGGACAGCAGGGTGGGGCAAAATGTAAAAGAGATTTCCAAAAACCTTGGAAAACACAGACAGGGAGGTCAGGGGACAGATTGGAAGAGCCTGTACCAGATCAGCATCCAGAGGTCTTCGACAGAGATGGATTCAAGCTGTGACCTCACTGAAGATGAAGCCTGTGAACAGGGAAAGACCAAAAAGCTGGGGGCTGGACTTTACAGAGAGAAAAAGGTAAATGGGGTAAGAATGAGGTTCAGGTGAACGCTCACCTTTCTTGCTCTTTTTGTTTTGTTTTGTTTCAAGACAGGGTTGCTCTGTGTAGCCCTGGCTGTCCTGGAACTCACTCAATAGACCATGCTGGCCTTGAACTCACAGCGAGCCTCTGCCTCCCAAGTGCTGGGCTTAAAAGCGTACACCACCAATGCCTGGATCCTCCCAGTCTTTATAATACTATGCGGAATTCTTCTAGAGAGGTCCAAAGTGGGGTTTGACAAGGCAGCATTATGTCTGGAACTGGACATGTCTATCCTGCTCTCAATGCCAGAGTGTTTTACTCTGTGTGTGTGTGTGTGTGTGTGTGTGTGTGTGTGTGTGTGTGATCATATGTGATTGTGTTTCCATGCACATGCATCTGCAGGTGTGCATGTACCTATACAACCATGTGTGTGGAGATCAGCAGACAACCTCTGCCATTCCTCAGGTAGCTGTCTTCAGACACACCAGAAGAGGTCATCAGATCCCATTACAGATGGTTGTGAGCCACCATGTGGTTTCTGGGATTTGAACTCAGGACCTCTGGAAAAACAGCCAGTTCTCTTAACCGCTGAGCCATCTCTCCAGCCCCCTTCTCACTTAAAAAAAAAAAAAAAAAAACCCTCCCACTTGGGTGGGCAAGAGGGTTCAGTGGGTAAACAAAGTTTGCTGCCAAGACAAAAGACCTGAGTTTGATACCTGGACCCCACATGGCAGGAGAAGGGGACGGGCGGCTTCAGTTGTCCTCTGACCTCCATCCACACTGTTCTGTGGAGTGTGTGTTGCCCTCCCCCATCACCACTGTACACACGTAAACAAAAGTGGGCCTGGAAAATGGCTGCCAAGCCTGAACTCCAGAGTTTCACCCGTGAGACTCACATGATAAAACGAAAGAACCAATTCCTGCAAGTAGTCCTCTGCCTTCCACACATCAACTATGACTCACGTGCTGCTCAATAAATAAATAAAGACAAACAAACAAAACACCCTCCTTCTACAGCAGAGAAGCTAGAGCCAAGGCTGCACCAGGCAATCCTACCCTAGAGTTAAGGAATCGGAAGACACAGACACAGTCTGGCAACTGTACCCACTACCCAAGAGCAGGACAAATATGTTCCCATATGTACCATACCATCCTCTGAGACTACCAAGGATGCCTGCCCCTTAGGAACTCAACTCCTGAATGTTGGCTGGGATTGGGCCCTGAGAAGGTCCAAGACAGTCTGGAGGATGGTTCCCCCATCCCTGCAGAGGTGGTCCTGGGGAAGGTCTGCCTATACCTGACCAGCCAGTTAAGACCAAAGCTTTGTTGACCCTCTGCTCTAGAAATGTGGACCTTCAGCCAGGTAGTGGTGGTGCATGCTTTTAATCTCAGCACTCAGAAGCCAGAGGCAGGTGGGCTTCTGTGAGTTCGAGGCCAGTCTGGTCTACAGAGTGAGATTCAGGAAAGCCAGGGTTACACAAAGAAATCCTGTCCAAAAGAGAAAAAAAAAAAAAAAAAAAAAAAAACAGAAGAAAGGAAGGAAGCAAGGGAGGGAGGGAGGAAGGAAGGAAGAAGGAAAGGAAAGGAGGAAGGAAGGCAGGAAAATGGAGTCTCTTCACTTGGGTCTCCTGGGCCTCTGACCATGGGATGAGTACTTGTCTCGTCCAGATTCATTGCATTATTTGGGAAGTAACCTGAGGGTGGAATTTTCCTGAGTCTTTTCCAGATACATATTTTCTGTTCCTCAACCCTCTTCCCCCCATCTGCCACCTTTTACCTTTCCTTAAGAAAGAGCCCAAGCTGGTCTTGCACCCACTGTGTAGCCAAGAATGGCCTTGAACTTCTGATCCTCTTATCTCTACCTCCTGAGTGCAGAGATGCCAATCCTGTACCACACCAAATGCTTGGTTGTTTGGTGTGGTGTTGGGTCTAGAAGCCTGGTTTCCATGCTGGGCAAGTACTCTACCAGCTGAGCTGCAACCCCACCCTCCCCCATCTCTCCATCCCTCTCTCTTTATTTTTCCCAACTTTAATCTGCTCCCTGCCCTCTATTCCCCTCCCACCTGCTGTCTGTCATATCAAGTGGGGTTTTATTACCTTCTGCAGGGACAGCCCTGCCACCTGCCGCAGGACTGATGAGCTGCTGACAGTTTGTGGATGCTGTCATTTCACAAGTGCAGGGATGTTAGGGATAGTTCCAGATGATCTAGCCACTTCAGATACCTCATCCACTAAAAACAGAGCCGGAGAGCAAAAACATTTAGCTGGCACAAGTCGGTGGTGACACAAGTCGGTAATCCTGACATTTGGGACCGAACGGGGGAAGTTTACCATGAACACAAAGCCAGCCTGAGCCACATAGTGAGGAGCTGAGTAAACTAACATTTCCTCAAACCAAAACAGCTGGGGAGTGGTGGACACACTCACCTTTTATCCCAGCAGAGGTCGGTGAGCTCAAAGCCAGCCTGGTCTTCATGGTCTAGGACCAGACAGACAGTAAGACCCTGCTTCCCACACACACACACACACACACACACACACACACAAAAGGCTGGGATTTCAGGCATGTGCCACCATGTTCAGTTTTATGTGGTGCCGGAGACTGAACCCAGAACTTCACAAACTCTAGGCTACAGCCCCAGCTCCAGCGGCAATATTATTTTCCTTCTTTTCATGCAAACACGTAAGCCACGGGCCAGCTCTGTGATTCAGCAGGTAAGAGTGCTTGCTGTGCACGCCTGACACCAAGCGTTTGGTTAAGGAAACCCAGTGTAAGGAAAAAACAGGCTCCTGGAAGATGTCCTCTGCCCTCCGTGTGCGCACATGCATGTGCACACAGCACTCTACCTGATACATAATATATAACAATGTTAGATAAAGTTATAAATAAAATAGACCATTCCTAGACTGGACAGATGACTCAACAGTGAAAGGCACTGGCTGCTCCTATGTAGGGCCTGGGTTCAATTCCCAGAACCCATATTCCAGGAGATCCAACGCCCTCTTCTGGCTGCTGTGGACACTGAATGCATACAGTGAGCCAACATACATGTAAGCTGAATATTCATACACATAAAAATAAATCTTAGCAAATAAAGAACTCTGCATATTTTCTACTTCAGAATGCAAACATAATGATATTGGCGGGTGTTTATTGACAGACACCACACTGGCCATTGTGGAATCTGCACAAGGGAATGAGGCACAATCCCATCCCCAAAGACATGACAGTCCCGAGACAAAGCCTGATACGCTCATCCTCAGATAACGGTAAAGTCAAGGAACAACATCAGAAAAGAATATTTACTCTGGGTCTAGAGAGATGGCTCAGGGGTTAAGAGCACTGACTGCTCTTCCAGAGGTCCTGAGTTCAATTCTCAGCAACCACATGGTGGCTCACAACCATCTATAATGTGATCTGATGCCCTCTTCTGGTGTGTCTGAAGACAGCGACAATGTACTCATAAAATTGAATTTAAAAATCTTTTTAAAAAACGCTTACCACTCAGTTACCTGTGAAAGGCAGCCATATATCAAATAAACCGATGCTTTGTTTTCTTATGATTTATTTATGTCTATGAGCACACTGTCGCTGTCTTCAGACACACCAGAAGTGGGCATCAGGTCCCATTAGAGATGGTTGTGAGCCACCGTGTAGTTGCTGGGAATTGAACTCAGGACCTCTGGAAGAACAGTCAGTGCTCTAACCACTGAGCCATCTCTCCAGCCCACTGTCCTCTTTCTTGAAGTTCATTGAGAACAATGGGGAATTCAACGCCCGTTCCAGACTTCCACAAGCACCAGGCATGCATGTGGTGCACATACATACATGCAGGTACTCACAAATATATAATAAAAACAATCAAGTCTGTTTTTTTTTTTTTTAGGAGAGAAGGCCAATATCTCTTTCCTGCTTGTCTTTCTCCCCACTCTCCTGCAGTTTGATGGTTTCTGGAGGGGATGTGGCTTAAGCCCTGAGATGAACTTCTTCAGCCTATTTCATAGCAGCGCCTGTCCCTTCAGACCAGCCCTGGGAAACCCCTGCCAAGTTGGCAGCAGACATCTCAGCCCAGAATCACGCTTTCACCCACCAGCTTTGCCAAAAATGAGTGTGCATCTTGGAAACAGAGTAAAAATAGTATATGGGACACAGTGAGGTGATTCCAAAGAACTCTTAGGGACAAATAAACACCTTTATGGAGGCAAGTCCCGATTCCATAGCTCAGGTCATCTAGGAAATGCGACAATTTGTCTAGTTGCTCACACTGGGGCTGCAGAAGATGGCCCTGCCCATGGAAGCCTGGTTTCTTGGGTGCAGGAGGAAAGCCTTTGTTTCTCAGGGAGTCTTACTGTGTGTGTGTGTGTGTGTGTGTGTGTGTGTGTGTTCATGCTCTCGCACGTTCACATCCCTGCCCTGCAGCACGCATGGAGGTCAGAGGACAACCTGCAGGAGTAGCTTCTCTCCTTAACTCTGAGGTTTGAACTCGGGTCATTAGACTTGAGGGCAAGCACCTCTATGCAGCGAGGCAACTTGCTGGCCCTTCACATTGTTTTCTCACATGTTCACATGCCCATGGGGGTTCCCAACACTAAGGGTTTCGCTCTTCCAAGCCCCAACCATGCGACACCAATATACAGATGAAAGTTGAATTACTCAGTATTATTTTCTTGCAGACCATTATCTGAGCTTAAGTAACTGTAAACGTAAGTCTATGTTGTTATATTTTATACTGTAGAGAAGACACACGGAAGGAAGCAAGCTTGACTAGTTAGATGGAGCGAGAAAGATCAGGAAGAGGCCAATGCCTTCCAAATTTCCAGGACAAAATATTTTTTAGGGTTGAACTGGCTAATACCTATGATGCCTCATAAAACTGAGGCAGGAGGATTGTTTTGTTATTTTGTCTTTTTTTTTTTCAGAGCTGAGGACCGAACCCAGGGCCTCACGCTTGCTAGGCAAGCACTCTACCACTGAGCTAAATCCCCAACCCCAGGAGGATTGTTTTAAAAGGCCAGAAGAGCCCACAGAGTTAGTGCCAGCCAGTCTAAGCTACAGAGTGAAGTGGGAATATCGGTTTCCTTGGAGACTCAGTGGTGTCATGTGATGTTTTTCTGGAAACTTGTACAAGGAGAGGGTGTTTTGCTGAGGCAGACACATGGGAGGATATTCTGCCGAGAACAGACACTTGGTGTTTTTCTGGAAGCTGCCTGGGAAAAGGGCATTTGTTTTGCTAGAGCACACGTTTGAGAGATGCTTGAGAGAACACGTGATGTTTGGAAAGGGATATATATCTCCCAACAGACACTGGATGATGCTATGTAGTATTGGTTCACCTTGCCACTTTTTGCTGGTCTTCATTGGGCTTTGCTGATAATAGTCCTTGATGAAGATACTGTGACATTGGTTCACCTGGCCTTCTTCACTGATTGTCATTTGTTGTGACTTCACAGAGAGAAATGCACCAAAGGGATTTTCATGATATTCCGGCAGCTTCTTGGTGTTTTCATAGACTCAAGCTGATTGGCAGAGCCTTGTGGTTTCTTCTGGGATCAAACTTGTACTGCTGATTTGTGAATGGTGTTTGCAAGTGAATTGAGCCACCACTGCTGATTTGTGTGAACTAAACTGCTAATATTCTGACAATGAAAATTGGACTTGCCCCAAAGGACTATTTCTAAACAGGTCCACATTCCCTTTTGCCCTATTAACTTTCCACTACCTCTGGTGGATGGTGGGCTAGAAGGAAACTTAAAGCATTTAAGAACTCTTGTTAAAGTAGATTTTAAAATATCTAAGCCTAGGAGACTGGAGAGAGGGCTCAGCAGTTAAGAGCACTGACTGCTCTTCCAGAGGTCCTGAGTTCAATTCCCAGCACCCACACGTAGTCTCCTGAGAACCATCTGTAATGGGATCTGTGCCCTCTTCTGGTGTGTCTGAAGACAGCTACAGTGTGCTCATATACATAAAATAAAATTTTAAAAAATCTGCAGTAAGAACTAAATATTGAATGCTTTTCTGGCATGTGTAGGGCCCTGGTACAAACCACAACACCACTTCCCTGAACAAAACCAGGGGGTTGGACAGATGGCTCAGTGGTTAAGAGCACTTGTTCTTGTAAAGGACCAGTCTGATTCCCAGCACCTACATCGTGGTTTGCAACCATTCACAACTCCAGTGTCAGAGACTTCAATGTCCTCTTTTGACCGCTGCGAGCACCAAGCACACGTGAGGTATGCAAACATGTAAGAAGGCAAAACACACATAAAATAAAACTAGTAAGTCAAAAAATTTAAAAAGAGAAAAGGCTATACCTTTTAAGTGCTTCACCACTGAGCTTCTCTCCCAGGTTCAATTCGAAGAATTTTAAAAGCCTCTGTACTTTGTTTGTCCTGTATCTGTCTGGTTAGTGCCCAGGACCAAACCAAGAGCCTCTCCCCTGCTAGGCAGCCCCTGTATCACTCACGGACAACTTCAGCCCCATCCCTAAGCATTTTGGGCGAGCTGCCTACTGACAGTCTGGTGAAAATGTGTGGCTCATTCTCTTCTTTCGGCTGTGTTGGGAATGAAATCCACAATCTTCTGGATTCCAGGCAAGTGCTTGCTCTTGTTAGCATTTCTTCTAGGCTCTGCCCAACAGTTACCTAGCAACAGCCAGGTAAGAGCCTGGCTTGCTATAAAAGAAATGTTTAACATCTCTCCCCCCCCCCCAGTCTCTCCCCTACCTCCCACCCCCACCCCACCTTCCCAGCCAGCTTCTTCCTTTTTTTCTGTCCCTCCCTGTCCTCACCCCCACATCAAGCCACCACATCACAAAACATACCAGCTCTGCCACTGAGCTACACCCCTAGCCTCAATAAGATTAATCCTTTTTTAAAGATTTATTTATTTCATGCGAGTACACTGTCGCTGTCTTCAGACACACTAGAAGAGGACATTGGATCCCCACTACAGATGGTTGTGAGCCAGCATGTGGTTGCTGGGAATTGAACTCAGAACCTTGGGAAGAGCAGTCAGTGCTCATAACCACTGAGCCATCTCTCCAGCCCCAATAAGATTAATTCTTGACCAGGCTATTCAGCCAGTTTCCCTAAATTTTCTCTTTTACTTGGCCTGAATGACAAGAAATTTGCTAATAACTTGGGTAAGTTTGCCAAGAAAGTCATTTGGAAGACCAGAAGAGGGTACAGAGCTTCTGGGGTGTGAAAGCTCTCATCCCTACAAATTCTCCACACCCTGTCTCCCCCAGGTCTGTCTCTCATCCCAGGGCTGCATGGGAAAGAGTTTGAATCAAGAGCCAGCTGAGTGGGTAGAGGTTCTTTCACTTGCAACAAAGAACTGCCTCTGTTTGTTTGGTCTCTGTAAAATGGGCAGATTCTTTTTCTTGATGTACCCTGCTCTACCACACAATATAAATTGTGAATGCACACAGGAACATGGAGATACTTGGAAAGATAAAGGCCTGGCAGGAGATGTATCTGAGTTGGTAGAATGCTTACCTAGCAAGCATGAAGCCTTGGTTTGACTCACAGTACCCTGCCATATCCCAGACTTCACAGGTAGAAACAGGAAGGTCCCAAGTTCATTTGAGAATATGAAGTGAGTCTGAGGTCGCCCAAGGTATATCAGAGGACATGAATTCAACCCTCCAACTTGAAAGAAGGGCTGGCTCACTCTAGCCATTTTCCTGTCACGGATCAATGAAGTGTCTCAGGCCAGTCTGCAGAGCCAGCCCAAGTAGCAGGTTAGAGCTTCTGACTACACTAACCTGTTGGAAGGTGTGTGCGCCTGGGAAGGAGGGCAGTCCCTAAAGCTGCTTGGATCGCGGTGTAGCTGAAGTCCTGGTTTTTGTCCTGTTTTGTTTTCCCCTTGAGTATTAAAATGTTCTCTCTTTCTCTCTCTCTCTCTCTCTCTCTCTCTCTCTCTCTCTCTCTCTCTCTCTCTCTCTCTCTGTCCTAGAATCCCAGATGAAGCTATGGAAATTAGCATTCTGTTCCAAATATACTGAGGCACATTTGCTTTAGGGGTTGAAATGATGGTTTTTAATAAGCTGACTCCAGGCACCTGTCACCAGTAATGGAAATTTTTGCCTGGGAATATAGATCGATTCTTGTTAAAAGATCATGAGGTAATAAATTTCCCACCACTCAACTGAGCTTCAGAATCAGGACTCTGAAGAACAAATCTCATCTTCTGCTGCTAACCCTGCGACCCCTGGTCCCTGCCAACCCTGACCTCTGACCTCTGACCTCAATCGGCAGCCCCTTCGTTGCGTTTGCCTTTTAGGGGAGCTTGGGGGGAATTTACTGAGGCTTAGGTAGAAGACAAAGGTGCCCAGGACTGGAGGAAGGACCTCAGCTGAGTGCAGTGATATCCTGCTGTCTGCAAATCCAGGGGATGATGAAGTCATTAAGGCTTCAAAACAAACTCAACACAGAAACCCAAGTCCATGTAACCAGCTCCTCTGTGGTGAAGACTTCTGTCTCCTAAATCTGACAGCTCTGGAAAACCAAAATTGGTGTACAGTGATTTTTTTGCAAAACCACCCAGTTATTGGGGTTAAATAATAGCTACTGTATAATGCAGACTTTCTCTAGTAATTGAGCCAATTTAGGTACCAAAAGACATGTTCAAGAGCAGTCATAGAGGCAGTGAGGTGCTAGCAAGCTCATATACCGTGTACAGCAATGGTAATTTAGGAGGCTTTTTTTTTTTTTTTCTTTTCTTTTCTTTTTCTGTTTCAAGACAGGATTTTTTTCTGTGCAACCAGGATTGTCCTTAAACACACTCTGAGTGCAGACCAGGTTGGCTTCGAAGTCAGAGATCTACCTGCCTCTGCTAAAGGCATTCATCACCGCTGCCTTGTGGAGATTAAAAAAAAAAAAAAAAAAAAAAAAAAAAAGACAGGCAAAACAAAAGAATGTCAGTAGAAATCAGAATTGCTGATATCTCTGGAATATTATACTGGCAAGGGGCAGGCAGTAGGATTAGGGGCTAGGGAATGTTCTGGAATTTGTATGGAACTGTTATGTGGACAAACACTCAGGAGACTACACATTTAAAATTGATGTGTGCACACATGGGAGCTAGGGCTATAAGGTGATCCTGGGGGTTGAACCTAGACCCTCTCACATGCTAGGCAAGTGCTCTACCAGCTGAGCTGCCCCCACCAGACCCATCGATGTGTCTTTTTTCCCTTTTCAGTCATTTCTGATAGCCTTTCTTATAAAATAAAAAAAACCTCAGTTTCTCTTGACCCTTAATGAAAATGGAGTAAGGTGAGACACGGCTTTAAATCATCACCCCCTGATATGTGAAACAATTTTTACCTCTTAGCACCACAAAAATTAAGCCTGTGTTCTGTCTGCCACAAGGCTTCCCAAACCACAGGGGCCAGCAAAGTCGGCTCAGGCTTCAAGCCCTGCCCCAGTGCACTTGCTCTGGGTCGGAACTATCCTTGGGATACTATAAAGCGCATACGCGAAATGAACCAGCTGTATCTCTTCCTGAGGTGTGAACCAAGGGACTTAGGCATGTTAGGCAAGTTGTCTTCTGCCTGCCTGAACGGGAGCTCAGGTATAGTAGCTCATTGCTTATTCGTTTATGTAGATATACCGCCACTTTTCTTTCCCACCAAGTCAGCTCAGATGTCTTTAAATATTACAGTTGATCTTCTACCCGGCTTTTAAGCCTCCTCCACTTGCTAGGGTGCTCCAAGACGCAAGAGTGAAACTCCAATAAGCAAAGTCTGGCTGGAAACGTTTGTGGGCCCAGAAGTCAGGAGGTTGAAGGGGGAGGGGGTATGGGGGGGGAGCTGGGAGCTTCTCTACTTGATAAGGGTTAGCACTGGGAAGGGAATGGCTCCTGATCTCTTGATCTCCCCACCCTGCGTCCCTCCCTCCTTCCCTCTCTCCCTCCCTCCCTCCGTCTGTCCGTCCCTTCCTCCCTCTCTCCCTCTCTTCCTCTCTCCCTCTCTTTTCCCCTCTCCACTGTCAAATATTTACTTCTGGTAAATATTTTGGTCTCTAAGAAGCACAGATAACACCCTAGCAGGGGATGAGCCATCTCGTTTAGATTGATCGCCAGGCCTCGTTCACTTCCTCCACCAACTTCCGGCATTGCCCTCTTCCTATGTAAACAGACCCAGGCTTTCGGGCTCATTGAAAGAACGGAGTTTTAAAACCTGAGAAGCAAAAAGGAGCAACTCTGCGGCGAATTTTTGCCTCCAGGACACACAACTGTCACTGTGATCAAAACATGGAACATCTTCACTGAGCATTTCAGAAAGCGCCCCTTTGTGGTCTCCCAACACAAACCGAAACTTTGTAACCTAATCATTTCAAAGCATTCTGTTCCGGTGGGTTCAACTCTCATCTTCCCACCAAATGTACTAAGAGAACAATTTTCTTTCCGTGAATTACTTGTAAAATCCTAAAATCCATGTGGGGACTGGTCCACCTAGGAAGTTCCAGGCCAGCGGAGCTATATAGTGGATAGGTCTTAAAGAAAAGGAAAAACAAAAGACAAAAACAAAAAACAATCCAAATGCCCATCAACTAAACTTAAGATGCATTTGGGGGGGAGGAGTCAGGGCCTGGAGGATACCGAGGGAGCACTCTATCTCTGAGCTGCACTCCCTAGAAAAGATTTTTTTTTGATGGCACATCCACAGAATTAAATATTGCAAAATTATTAGAGCCAGGATTCTGAAACATATTTAGTGACACTGGGAAATGTTCCTAATTTTAAATTATATTTAAAGATCAAAATACGCAAGGTTATTAAAAATTCGATTTTGAACCACATTTATACACAGAATAATGAGCAACGAAAACACATCCGAGATAAACCTCTGAAAGCTTCGATGATGGGTAACGGGACGGCAGGTTATGAGATGGAAGTTTATGGGATGGTGGTTTATGAGATGGCAGCTTGTGAGATGGCAGGTTATGGGATGGCCTTTGTTTTCTTTATAGTATTTAATACTTCAGAAAGTACTGTCAAGTATCGAAAGTACTTGTACACCTGAAGTTAAGTATCGATAATACTGGACTGTGCATATGTGTTACCCTGTCAATCAAGAGGAAGAAAAGGCAGTTTTGAAGAACAGGCTGGACCTAAAGGACCATTAAAGAAATGGATTCCTTAAAGCCTGACAACACTTTTCATAAATATCACAAATTTTCAAAGAACTATTTGGAAACTGTAATAACCTGGGGTGTTTCTTGTGGCCTAAGGAACGCACGTTTTAAAGCAAGCTTGGAGGCACAGCACTGAAAGTCAGAGCAGAGGAAAAGGAGAGGAAAACTAGCTTTTAATAGTGGCTCCGAATTGTAATCCCTGGTACAGACAGAAGAAACGCCGGGATGTTTTATAAGAATTTTCCAATTGTGTGGTGGTGGGTGGATGGGAACTAGAGAATATGTCTTTATTTTTTTGTTTTCGTACTTTGACTCCCCCCCCCCCCGAATTAAGAAAGTTGTGGACATTTGCTACTTTGTGTGTGGTCTGAGTCTTCTGGGGAAACAACTTACGATATGGTCCCCTTTTTCCTCTAAACTGTTTCGGCGGAAATGGCTGTGCCCAACGCATAAACGCTTAACTTTGATAAACGTCCAAGCACCCAGTCAAGTGCCTAATTTAAGACACTTTAAAATTGTTTGTTTTGTTTTCCAATTGAACCACTTGTTACTCATCGAACTATGTCTCTTCCACAGCACGAGGCAGTAGGTAGTACGTTGAGAACCGAACAACAAATTGAAGTTGAAAAGCTTTTTTCCGAACCCTTCTCCCTCCAACACAACGTCACAATTAGGAGCTCCCCTCCGCCCCCGCCCAACTGGAATGAAACTACCGGCCTGGTTTCTTCAAAAGATAAAGGACGAACTACGAACTTGACCGAGTGTCTCTCCTCTCTCTACCCCCAACTCCCAAAGTCGAGACAAAGGGAGAGAGGATGGCTGAATTCTTTCCTGGGCCTAGAGGGCAGAAGATGAACATAACCAGGTCTTTATTCCAAACAATCTTCCGTAGGCAACTGGGAGAAAGCACCGTCCACATTGTCTCGATAATTCCCTTGGGTCACTTCCCTTTGGTCGGCAGGATCTGCCCCCTGGCAATTTTCTCTGGCTTTAAAAGGAAGGGCCAGAAGCTTTGCAAGAGTCGAGCAGATCTGGCGCCTCCTTAGCCGGCCTCGGGGATTTGTGGGGGTGCTCCTGGAAGAGATCCCACCCGGACGGAATCCCACCCTTCCCATCTCAGGCTGGCAGGCCAGCTCGGCTCTCCCTGCCCGCAGCTCGCCCGGGGCGGCCTTCTACCCCGCATTCTACATCCAGCAAACACCCCCTCACCCCGCCGTGGACATCCGCTCTCCTCGGGGTTCCAGGATCTGGAATTCCCAAAACAAAAATTAACACAACCAAACAAAACAGCCACAGCTACTACCAGCTTCTAAGGCCGCTCTCCAGTCCCCGGCCTCGGCTCTCAGCAGACCTCTGGGGGAAAAAAAGCACTTTTCCCGGGTACCCCGGCTGCAGTGACCGAGGTTCCCTTACGAGAGACCGGAGATGCCCCGTTGTCCGAGCTTCTGCCTCCAGCACCCGAGATGAAGAGCAAGCACCCGCGAGGCTCGGTGGTCGCTCTGCGGGCAGCGGGGACCTCCGCGGCCACAACAGGGGAAGCGAGGACAGAGCAGCAGGGTGACCCACCTCTGATTGCGCGCTAGCTGGAGCTGTTAATCCTTTTGTTACTTATGCACGTGTTTATCTTGATGGCGAGAAAAGATTCTAGGGGGCTGACTGCTTAACGCCAGTAAACTCCGGGGACTGGCGAGTGCTCGGGAACGAAAACGCTAGTCACGCGGAGCCTGAGGCTTCGGTCTCATTTGCTCTATGACCTCAACGAGGTTGGTTTTTTTTTTTTTTTTTAAACTCCGACCCCGTTCGTACTCCGGAAGACAAGGACCACAAGTCCCTTTAATAAAGCAACGCCCGATTTAGAAAGGCCAGGTCTCTGGCGCTCCAGGTCCTTCCACCCTTTTCCCCTCCACCCGCTCGGCCTTCTTGTCACACTCCCGAAGGGCTAAAGGAATGTTTACAACCTGACTCAAGTTCAATGACAAAATCCTGCTTGGAGGGGGAGGGGGAGCGAACTTCACCCACTGCACCAGACAAAGACTGACTCTGGTCTCTGGCAGGAAGTTGGGGTGTGTGTTCTAAGCTGGACTCGCCTAGGGTCGGGTAACTGAGGACCCTGGGGAAGGTCTGAACTATCTCCTGTCAGAAGCCTTAGGATTGCTCTGCAAATGCCTGAGAAGAATCAGTGTACGCGCTAAAGCGCCAGGTTCTTCCCTGGTTTCCAGCGCCCCCCCTTGAGATGTCCCTGACCTCTTTCCAGAGAGGGAGCTTCACACTAGACTCTCGCTAGGACTTACCTGTTCCTACTTCCTCTCTTGTGTTTTTCCCCGCGCATATTTTGTCTAGTTTTCGGATATTCCGAACATCTTTCCAGGCCCTCCTGGAACAGGGCCTCTCCGGGAGAAACCTCTCCAGATGCCAGCGTGTGTGCCTCACTCCTGAATCTCCATTTGTCATGACTGTAATATTTTGTAAATATGTCCCTCTGCCCCACTGCACAGAAAACAAAGAATGTAGTCATCAGCGCGCGCGGGGGGGGGGGGGAGGTGGTGGTGGAGGGGTGTCGCTGGCCCCAGAGTTGACAGAGAATCTAATCCAGATTAGGTTAAGGCATTGTATCCCCCAGGCCTCTTCTCCGACTTCCATCCCCAGTGAAAGTTTTGCAGGCACTAGGTCCTTGAAATAAAAACTTAGTTGAACTAAATGGTCACATGCATTTAACCCCGTTTCCCACACTCAGACAAACCTGCCCAGTCCCCACTGAGGCAGGGGCCAGGATGTTTGTAAAGCACCTGCCCTCTGTGATCTGGCATAGAAAGTTCCAGAGAACAGGTGCTTGTCACTGCCTAGGAGTAGTTGGTCAGGGGGTAGGTAAGAGACTGGGCAGCTGGTAAAGACCTGGAGCTTAGTTCAGAGAAGTCTCCTTTGGGTCCCCAGATCCTGCCATTAGATACAAATAAAGTGACTGGCACCACCATCTCTATTTCTTTATAAAGTGTCACTCAGTAATGAGTTTCAGGATAGAGGGCAATAGCTCTGAGGGACACTAGAAAAGGTGCCAGTTTGGGGAGGGCTGGATGTTTGCAAAGTGTCTGCAGCTGAACTTGCCCACCCAAACTTCAAGTCAGCAAGTTTGGGCTCTCAGGGAGTGACCTGCCCCACGATGGCTCTGGCTCTGCCCCGCTGTGATGAGACTCCTTCCAGTGGCTTGGGAGCCACCACAGGAACTTCTGAGAAGGCACTGAGGAGAGGAGGGGAGCCAGAGGCCCTGGGGGTAGCTGCAGTGTTCTGCCCTGGCTTTGTGTTAACATCCAGTCAGTTAGTAAACCATTATCCTTGTGGATTTTTGTCTAGCTTTCAACACAGGTACAAAACGTTTTTTAATAAAGCTGATAACATTAACCATATTTATTTATTTTTTTCTTGCCAGGATTCCATCTGGTCAAAGACAAACTTAAAGCCACACATCTGGGATTACTGACTGTGCCAACAAGCCTCTCCCTAGCCCAGACCAAGAATGTCCCCGCATACTTCGAAGCAATTCCTTTGTCACTTTTGGCCCAAATGCCTACCCATCTCTTCAAAGGCCATCAAGATACCCCTGACAGGTTGCCTCTGAGAGAACTTTTGAGGCTTTTTCCTCTTATTGCAGAGACTTCCAAAGTCCCCTGATTCTTGAGCAACTTTCCTGCAAGGCATCTAGAGGCAGACCCCAAGTTAATAATACATAAGAAACGCTGGGTTATAGAAAATGTTAGTTTACAGTTTTAGAGAGGAGAATCTCTTGCAAGTAGTAAAAACAGACAGAGAATAGGATGAAAAACACTCTTATCAGTCTGCAAGGGGGAGATGAGGATCCAGTTGCTTCCAGACCCTGAATTCTTCAAGCATCTGTCCAAAGATTTCAGCCTCCTACCACACCAATGTATGCTAGAGGAGGAACCCAAGAAATTGCTGCTCTGGGTCCTCTGATCCTTGCAAACTCTGGGGCCAGGCTGAATCCCCCCCACCCTGCCCTCCCCACGCGCGCGCGCACAATCAGTGGCTCAATACTATTACCCTGCAAGGCCAGAGAGAAGATTGGAATCTACTCTGCTCGCAGACCCAGGTCTGGGGTTATTTTGGGCAGCGGCTCCCCGGAGGTCTCTGGGTAATTCTGACAGTAAATACCAGTCCCAACTTGGCCTCTTTCTTTCTCAAGACTAGAAATGTGTGCTTTTCCCTTCTACCCCATCATCTTTCCCCGCTCTCCCCATAAAGCATTTAGCATTTAGTAGAGTGGGGGTGGGGGAGCGGAGACCACCAGCCTGGATCTTCAAGTTCAATGGCAAAGTCCCTGACTCCCACAGACTGGGCGCTCGAAGTTGTTGCTTTCCTCGCCCCATAATTCTGGGGACTACAGCATTCTTTTGCTGCCCCTCCTGTTTCAGGGGCAATTTAGGGAAGGGTAAGGGTAATGGTGGCATTCTTTCTTTCACGGCCTCGGACCATTCCGTGCCCTTCCCCCATACCCCATAACTAGTAGTCGTGAAAGGAAGACAGGCTGGCATCTGTTCCCCATTGGATGTTTTAAATCTCTCTTCCAGCCCTGGCCAGAGCCGGGAGGAAGGGGTGGGCGGCTCCTGGATTTTCACCCTGTCAAGCCCCTAAAGAGAATGTTCAGGTGGGTGCGCTTGTGGCTTAACGCCTTTCAAAACCAACCGAAACCTCTTTTACCCTTGTCTCTTCCACCGCAGCCGCCTGGGCGCTTTATGGAAGTTGACGGTAACGAGTTCGTTTATTTAATTGGAGATTGTAGCTCTGGGGTTTCTATTTGATGAGACTGGGATGGGGCGCGGTATCCCCCCCCCCAAAGAAACCTAATTAAAGTGCAGCACTTAGAACGTTGAATAAAGGGGAGGAGGGGAGCCGGGAACCCGCTCGGCGTTGGAGGAGGGGAGCCGGCAACCCTTCAGAGAGGAGGGGGAGCTGCCTTTGAGCAATCCGCAGTAGTAGAGTGTTCAGGAGAGGTGAAATAAATTTTCATTCCGCTGCAAACTCACCGGCGTTCTCCCACCTTCCCAGCCCCCGGAAGTGTTTGCCAGCAGGAGTAAAAGGCCGGAACTTGAAAGCCTGGGGGTCACCCTTTGCTTTGCTGTGGCTGGGACCTAGATTCAAAAGAGCTTCCGGAAATCCTGTCTACACACTTGGCCACAATCCACTCACTGGACCTCGAGAGGCCTATTATAGTCCACCTGCTTAGTTGTTAAAAGTGATATTGGTGCTGGGGACTTCGTAGACAGAAAAAGGTACATTCGGATTCATTTTCGGTTGCTGGCTAAAACTCTGAGCTGGAGGAACTGTTGGGGGTCGGAGAGCAGGGAAGGGTATACAGAAGGGCTCAGAGTAAAGTTATACCTTATTGATGAAAAAGCTCCCCAGTTATTTTCCGGAATCGATGTGTGTATCTGTATCGGGAATTGTATATCCTTTGATAATGCTGCCTGGAGTTGTGGTCACAGATTGTTTTAAGCAAGAAAGTAAAAAAGAAAGGGAGGGAGAGAGAAAGAAGGAAGAAAAAAGAAGAAGAGAATCCAGGTATCTCTTACTGAAAAGGAAATCACAGCTGGTGAGTCAGGGTTGACACAGGCATTTTGTTGTATTCTACACATAAAGAACTAAGCAATGTTGAGGTGGTTGGGTCGGTGGTGGCTGGGAATAATTCGCTTCGCAAAATGTGTTTGGGAAAAAAAAAAGAGTTCCCTAAAACGGCTTAATGCAAAATGAAATTTTTAAAAAACTTGCATTGTTTAGGTCCCATACAAATAAAAAAGAAAAAGAAGTAGAAAATCCGCCATGAGGTTCTGCTTAGGAAGATTAATTTATTATTCCGGTGGAACTAAGAGATGGATAGAAGGCAGCGAGCACCCGCGGCCTTGCTCTCCGACCCTTCCCGCCTGCTTCTTCTTCGCCCTTCCTGCCCTCCTCCGGGGCTTATCCAAGGCTAGACTGATACATCTGCTGAAATTCCAGGCGACATTCCCAGAACCTTCCAAACCCGAAGGCCAGGAGGTCCCCGGCTGTTGGAAACCCGAAGCTAGGGTACGGAGGAAGGGGAAGTAATTGGATGGAGGGCTTCGGCGGCAGGCTGGTTTCCTGAAATGGCAAATGTCTACCGGAAGGGGGAGCGCTTGTCTTCTTAATAGTTCAGAATGTTGGTGGCAGAATAAATCTCTAAAACCCCCAAATCTTTTGTCTGTTCTGAGATTAGTACCAATGGGAAATAGAGGAGCCCTGAAATTTTAGGCCCTTTAGAGCAGAATGGTAAATTTAGAGTCTGGGAGTCCAGAACTTTCACCGGCACAGGCCTCTCTCTATTTGGGCCATCTGTTCATTGAGACAATAGTCAATCTTATGACTGTTC
Organism: Micromys minutus; assembly: GCF_963924665.1. Taxonomy (NCBI): domain Eukaryota; kingdom Metazoa; phylum Chordata; class Mammalia; order Rodentia; family Muridae; genus Micromys; species Micromys minutus. The sequence goes on along the minus strand of NC_137979.1, from coordinate 43,128,944 downwards.
CCCTTGCCCAAGTGGGGACCACACTCCACAGTGCCCCTACTTACTTACCTCACAGGCTTTCCACATTCCTATCTACGCTGAAGCCTCCCCCAGTAGTCAGGTCTGGGATGCTAGGAACAAAAGATTGAGAACCTCTGATTTCAAAAGTACCCCAAAGTGGCTTGGTGTGAGGAATGTGGAAAGCAGAGATTGACCTACTGAGTAGGGTTTCTGACCCAGGAGCTTGGGGGTTTAGGCTGGACCATGGGTGGGGGGAGTGATGTAAAGAAATTTCCAAGTGCAACGAATCTTGGTCTGAATCTCTGGGTCTCTGAGGGGTACACACATATTCTGCTGCCCAAGAAGTGGAGGTGTTGTCCTTTTCCTTCCTTTTCCCCAAATTAACAATCCTAAAATGTGGTTTCATTCATAACTCAGAATGGCCTGGAACTCATGATGTAGCCCAGCTAACCTCAGCTTAAACTTGCTGCAATTCTGCTCCTGCATCCCAAGGCTGGACTTAGAGTCATCCATCACCACATGTAATTGTGCCTTTTTGGTAAACATACCTTGAAGAATATGTGTAGCCCCACCCCCACCGCTGCTCAATCCTTCCTGGTGGAGAAGTCAGGGGGCTGGAATCCCACTGGACCACTGGTGGATAAACTAGAATCCCTTGGCTGCAGTGGCTTACCCTTGGTTTCTTGGAGAACCATAAACCCTTTTTAGAAAGAGAAAACTCACAAATACACTGGCCGCTACCTACCACTAAATGGTTACTCAACTCAAGGCAGCCACGTCAGTCCGGAGGCATCTCTGAACTTAAGGCATGGTGCTCCATCCCAGAGACTTACCAACCAGTCCAAGGCTTAGAATGGCTGATGTAAACTTGCTGGTTCTGCTGAACAGGACCCTGTAGATCTACCCCACAGTAGGTCCAAGAACATCAGGGAATGAGACCCTCTGTGCCTATCCCCTGGGGCCATTTCTGCAGATAGCCATTCTCCTCTGGGTTTCCCGTGATTTTTGTATTATGTCCTGGCTTGTGAAGAAGAGAAAAATGTTGGTACCCCTGAGTTTCTTTGATTCGGGGACCCAGGTGGTGAAAAGGGAAAGAAAAAGTCTGAGACCACGGTTGGAGTCCCAGGAGTCCCTCCATCCTAATCCTCTTTGCTTTTTCCAGTTGCTGTCATTTACATAAAAAATAATAAGGATAAAAGGCATCCCCTTCTTCCAGGCATGGAGGAGTTCCTCCATGTTAAAGAAAGGTAAGCAGGAAAAACAATGGGGAGCGAAGGGGCCAAACTCTAGTGAGTTTTCAAAAGCCCAAGGATAGGGCGAGACACTGTTCTCTCCTATAACTACCTGGCCTGGAAGAAGTCCTGACAAGGCTACATGTGACTATTACATGTGGCTCCTAAATGCCCAACAAACCCTAACCCAGTAGTGTCAGAACAACCAGGATAGCCCAAATTGATAATTTTCAAGAGAAGCAGAGTTTAAGAATGAACGTGCCCAAGTAATTGTCTTGCCAACTCTGAGTCCTTTCTTGGCATTCACTTCCTGGTGGTTCTGACCCAAGTTAGGCCACTACAAAATCTCAGCATGTGGGATGGGGCTTCCCACTTGGTATAGCCTAGGAGGTTGTCATGGAGGAGGGAGATCACAAGAAAAGGCAGGCCAGAAGGAGGGAGAAACACCCCCACCGAATTCTCTTCCCCCCCTTGACCACTAGAAGGGACACTGGGTATACATGGAAAGGGATCTGAGAGGAAAACTGTCCTACAAAAAGATCTTCTTCCAAATTTATTCACAATCAGTTCAACTCATGAAAGCAATTTCTAAGTGCTCATCAGAGCTCTAGATAGAAAATATGAGGCTAATTATCATGACAACTAGTACTGGTTATGAGATTACCACCACTGTCAGGATGAATGATTATGACTGGTACAGGTTCTTCGGAACCGTAATGGAGAGAGGACTGTAATTTCAGGCCTCCCACTCCTGATACATGCAGGATAGCCCCCGAGGAACAGTCCAGAGCTCAGTAGCCTGCTAAAGGTGTCATCTCTTGGGGTCCCTCAGCCGAGTCCTCTGCCAGTCCTGGCCCTGGCAGGCTCCCAATTCTCCAGGACAAGCCCTCTTCCCCCAGCCCACCCCCTCTGGTGCTCATGGGGTAGTGCTGGCCTTGACCTTGGCAAGAACCTTCTTCTCCTTGACCCGGCGGTTCTGAAACCAGATGGTAATCTGGCGTTCAGAGAGGCTGGTGGCTGCCGAGATCTTGCGCCTCTTGTCCTTGGTGATAAACTTGTTGGCCGCGTACTCTCGCTCCAGCTCCCGCAACTGCCCCTTGCTATAAGGAATGCGTTTTTTGCGGCCGCGGCGGAAGGCACAGCCGTCAGGGGGAGGGTGCTGGACACTGGGCTCTGTGTTGTGGAAAAGAGAGGGAAGAAAAGGCATCTCAGTCCCCTCTCTAGTGCCAAGCGCAGACCCAGGCCCTGCAAACCTCAGGGCTACGTCATCCTGCAGGCGCTTCCTGATCATCCTATGTGTGGGCCAAAGCACAGAGATATCCTAGAATCTGCCTGATTTTCACATCGCGCTGGCCACCCCCACCATCTTTGATCAGGAGTCTGCAAACACACCCACCCTCTCGGTTTTTTGTTCACAATCACACAGTCCACTTTCACATGTGTGTTCAGACTCTGCCACTCCTCCAAATTGGCAAATTATGTACATGAGAAAACAGGGTTATGTTCCTCACCCAACACACACACACACACACACACACACACACACACACACACACACACCCTTCAATACACCCTCAGTCAAAGAAAACGTAAATTTTCCTTTAGAAATTGATCTAAAAAAAGGAAGGGGTTGTATTCTCGAGGTGTTTTCCGATCCCACCCCTCAATGCCACCCTCAAAACCACTGGATTATGTCATTTTGGCCTTTGGGCAGAATTAGCCTGGGACTGTGCTGGGTAGGGACACTTTGGCCCTAATCAACAGCAGAGACCCAAGGCTCTCCCGACATATTGAAAGGCTGGCTCCAGAGCCTCCTGGAGAAGACAGGAAGGCTGGCAACCCTCAAGTTTCTGCTAGCACCCTACTGAGGTCCCTTATTCTGAGGCCCCCTGAGTCCTCCACCCGCCCCCCCCACAGCTGCCTGGACCCCCTACAAAGTCCTAATAAGCAACCAGGGATCCTCTCCTCGTGAGCCCCAAATCTCCCTTTCTCTCTTCTTCCTCCTTCCACGAAAGTGCCAGCGTAGCCCATGCTGAGCCAAGAGGAGCCAGAGGAGAAGTTACCTGCAAATGCTGCTTTCCAGAATGGACCTGGTGGGTTCTGTTCACCTTGGCAACACATCTGGCTGTTCCAGCCACCGGCCAGGGCCCAAGGCTGGTAACTGTCCACGGGAAGCAGAGAGTCGTGGCGTGGCTCCCCGGGGGTTCCCAGGGTCTGCACCACAGACACATCCAGGTAACTGGCCATAGGCTGGTAAGGTCCCGGGTAGCCCGGATAGAAGGCAAACTCGGTGGGACGGCTAGGATACTCCTCCCCAGGTGCAGGAGTTTCCGAAGGGTAGGTAGCCAGGGTGGCCGTCTGGGCACACGGTTTCAGTGAGCTCCTGGATACTCGGCAAGAGTAGTATCCGCCTCCAAAGTAGCCATAAGGCACAGGAGCTGGAGATGCCCCCTGGGGCACCCCAGGACAAGGGTGGCACTGCTTTGGTGGCTCTGCAGAGCCTGGCAAATCCAGGGGGGCATAGTTGACAGTCGGCATCAGCGTTGGAGCCGCGGGATGGCTAGCCAGTGGGGAGGAGTGGGCGACTAGATTCCGACCCCCTCCGGCTCCCAGCAAGCCATCGATATCCTTGGCCCCGTCCAAGGTGGCATAATTGCCGGGCTCCATGGGGCCAATGATCGGCTCATGGGGAGCCGAGGGTGGGGGTTCGAGGGGGCAGCAAGCTCTCTTTCCCCACCCAGGCCCGGGGAATCCTAAGCGTTTTAAATCGCTCCCAGCTCGCACGGCGCCTGCATTCGCCTGGCTGGGCCGTCTTGACGCAAGAGACGCAAGAGCCTAGGTACGAGCGCTGATTGGCTGTGGCCTGAGGAAGAGAGGCTCATAAAATCCACCCGCAGAAATTGCAGGGGGAGAAGGGACTGGGAGCCCAGCTCCGCCTCCTCTTCTCTCCCTCTCCACTTGCCTGTCTCTTTCTCTGTGTGTGTGCTGTCTCTGTCTTTCTCTGTACGTGTCTCTGTGTCTCTGTCTCTGCCTGCTATCTCTGTCGCTGACTCTGCCTTCCCTCCTCTCTCTCTCTCTCTCTCTCTCTCTCTCTCTCTCTCTCTCTCTCTCTCTCTCTCTCTCTCTCTTTCTCTCTCTCTCTGCCTGGCTCTCTGTCTTCTGCGCTTTGGCAGGTTTAACGAGAGAATAAAAAGCTCTCCCAATAAAGTGTCCATCTCCTGGGGATGAGGGGAATTGAGGGGGGCTGGGAGGCCACTTCGGGCTGCCTCAAAGGAGAATCCGGGAATGCTTCTGAGATGGGAATGAGAACTGTAGCATCAGGGAGCTCTTTGCTTGGCGTCTGGGTACTAGCAACCCTAGCTCATTGTAGACAACCCTTCCTGTCCCGAATACACTGAGCCCAGGGAAGTGCCTTCGAGGTCTGTCCCCCCAGGGATCCTGCCTTTTTCACCAAAAAGCTCTGGAGGACCCAATCGGGATGAGGCAGATCCAAGGGGCGGGGGTGGGGTGGGGGCGACACGAAGGAGCGCCGCCGAAAACGTGCAGTGTTTGGCCCAGGGAACGCAATGTCCGGACCTGAAGGGGAAATGGAGCCTCTATATGTCTGGGAAGGGGGTCTGGATTTCCGTTTAAGGGTGGAGAAAGAGAGACCAAGAGACATGGGGCTTGACTTGAAGGAATAGATTCAGTGTGGAAAAGAGGAAGGCCAGGGGAGGAGGGAGAGGGGGGGGCAGAGAGAGAGAGAGAGAGAGAGAGAGAGAAGGAGAAGCAGGGAGAGAGACTGACACATCACAAATGGGAAAGGAGAGGGTCAAGATTAAGATTGTATCCCTTTTTCTGGAATCTGCAGTCTGGGGAAAGACAAGGCTAGCTAAGTAGCCATAAATCAGCAGAAGGGATCCTGGGTTCCAAGAAAACAGGAGCTTGGTCTGTGCGGGCCTTTCTGTTCTTTGGTGCCGCTCTATAGGCCAAAAAGTCCAGGACACTGACCCTGGCCCCAGCACACTCCACACAATTGAGGGACTAGAAAGCTCAGCCCCACCCCACCCCAAGCTGCCTCATTCGGGTTTAAAATTTCCTTGGAAGTTAAAGGAGAGCCTTCGCTCCAGCCGCCAGCCCAGGATTGTCCCGGGCCCTCTGTGGGACCTTTTGTGCTGTAGATTCAAATGGCTCGGTTCAGGTCTGCCTTTAAAGATTTTTTTTCTATATCACTTCCACATGAAACCCTTTACTTCTGTACTTTCTAGTTTTCTAAAGATTCTCAGCCTCCCCCCCCCCCCGCAGAAAATCTGAACTTTTCTATTCTACACCGAGGGTTTGGTTATAAGGAACGGAATACCTTGAACTCTGAGTGGGCTCAGCCAAAGCCTGAACTTGAACTTAAGTCATTTTGTGGGAAAGGGCCCGTGATCCCCAGAATTGAGGCCTACAGTATACTGTGTTATCATTCTCGACTAACACTGCTAATAACTGACACTAAGCACAAACATCTCCATTGATTTTTATTACATTTGAAAACATGGGAGGGGGAGTGTCTCTTCACTGCTTCCCAGAGTGCCATTCAAGTTGTTGCTCACCCCATCGTGAAGGGCAGAGATACTAGGATTTCCCCCCAAGGACTGAGCATTTTTCAGTTCCTAGGTTTTGGTAGACAGAGACACCTGTATGCTGGGATGTATGTGATATAGTGACATTCACCTCTTATTCCAGCACCAGACAGAGGCAGGCCTTTTGAGACCTAGCCTGCCCTGCAGAAAGTTTCAGGACGGCCAGCCCTACACAGAGAAATCCTGTCTTTAGTGGAGAGAAAAGATTGTGTACGTTCATCGATGCTGATACAGCACGAGTGGCCTTTAAATTAAAAATAAAATCAAAATCACTTGACAAAACAACACTTTCTGGGCATGAAGGAACATTTACACCCACCATGGGGTGTGTTCTAGTTACTTTCTCTCGTAGATCACTGAAACTTCATTGATATCCAGAGGATTGCATGACCCCTGGAATAGATGATGTGCAAATTTTCACAGCATTTCATGCCACAGACTGGCCTCAAACTCCCTGTGTAGCTGAAGATATCTTTGAAATTCCGATCTTCCTGCATCCTCCTCCCAAGTGCTGCTGGCATGACAGAGGCAACACAGTCCCCCCCCCACCCCGTCCCCCTGCAGTACTTAGACTTGAACCCAGAGCATCACACACACACTCCCAGACAAGCATTAAACCAATGGACTATGTCCCCACTGGTTCTCACTTTTAGACAGAAACAGGAGCACTAGTGGGACCACGCACTAGGTCTGCTGAAGCATCATCCATAGCCTTTCGAAACTGGAAGCAAGTCAGATTCTGGCGAGAGTGGGATCGGCAAAGGACTCAGGCTGGAATCAAACCACTTAGCAAACCACTGCTAAGTTCTACAGGACTGAGCTGTGTTGATCTGCTGGTGAAAGAAGCCAGGCATAAAAGACTAAGCTTGTGTGATTCCACGTCTACAGAGTTCAAGAACGTTGGATAGCCAACATAGGAAGGAGCCAAAGGAAAGAGGGGTAAGAAAAAGTCTGTCTAAGGCAATGCCATCTCCACGCTGACACTGGTTTGCGGGTGTGTTCACTTTAAGAGCCTGTATGCTTGGGATCCCTGCATTGCCCCCATGCCCACCAGTTCTATCTCAACTCAGGAAGAACAATAATTTAATAATAACGAACATATTTTTTTCTAGCAGTGCTCGACCAGCGTGTGTGAGGCCCTGGGTTTTATTCATAATGTACTGGGAGGGGAAAAAAATCACAGCAGCAATGGCTACAACTGAACTTTTTGTTTATATATAAACATGCACAGGAAAAGCCTGCAGATGCCCTATAGAATGTTGGGCTGACCAGCTTAAACTTTGACACTCACCAGATGTGCTAGCAACATCCTCTGGATCAGACATTTTTCAACATGAATAGTACTAAGAATTTCGTTTTGTTCCCTCAGTGATTTATTCGGTGTGTATTCGATCCCCGGGAACAGGTCTAGGTATTCTTAGCATGTGAGCTAAGGGTCCTGCTGTCTTTTCGAGCCATCTGTGTGGGCGGCCCTGTTGTATGACTTCCCACAGATCTCAACTAGACTCCAAGACGGAGATTTGGCCTCCTGCTCTCTAAAATGGTGCTAATAATTCTTACCTTGCAGGAATGCTAGGACGATTTAATGAGATGTTGTGTATGAAAGCATTCTGCAAGCTGAACAAATGAGCCTTCAATTTGTGTTCCTGGGTGTGTACGTGGATGCCGAAATTATTTGCTTTTATTTAAAATGGAGAACTGCCCTAGAAGTGATCATGTGGCTTACTTCTTCCTACCGCCTGAACCGGGGTCCCACACAGAAACGGAGATTCCTCCCTAGGACGCTTCAGGAATCCAGCTCCCCAAACCCCTTCCCAACCTGTGATGCTCAGGACTCCCCAATAGCATCCCCAGTCCTTTTGCTAGCTTCACCGAATTCTTTGCATCCCGCTGGGAACCTCCTGTTAGACCCACCGGGAGGAGTCTGTAGCCTTAGAGCCCCCTTTACGGACCCAGTCAAATGCACTGAAAGCCTCAGCATGCTCCTTTACATACGGGCCAGACACTTCCCGGAAGGTCAAGGCCAAGTTGAAAGTTAAGAGTCTGTTTACCTCCCTGGATCCCATTCAGCGCAGCCCCGCAGACCGCCTGTGACCTTTACAGCCTTGCCTTTGAGCCAGGCCGACCCGCCCCCAGGGGTTCCGGCCACGGCCACGGGGACTTGGCACCTCGGTGTCAGCTCCCGCCCCAACTCGGGCTCAGGAGGGAGGGGGCAAGATGAGCCCACCAGCTCCACTTGGGGACATTTGTTACATTTTACTTCATTCTGTTGTAAAGTGAGAACTCGCTGCCTTCTTTAACCTAAGTAGAACAGGGAGTGTGTGTCTTCTTGGTAACGATGGCGGCCCTCAGGTCGGTGGTGATTATTCACAGCAGGGGGCCGGGGACACTCCTCCGAAAAGACGGTGGTTTGCCGGACCCATAAGACTGCATGCGCTTAAGACTGAACCTTATGTGGTCACTCCCGGCTTACAGAGAATGACCTGGTCTTGTTCGCGTTTTGCTTTCTTTCCTCTTTTCTCCAGACTATGTTTTCCCTGTCTTTGGTTTTTTTTTTTTTGTGAGCTTCCTGCCCCCTTTATGTTTGAGTTTCTTTTTCTGTCTTTCCTTCGATTTTAGATATCTTGATTGTATATTTTTTCTCCGTTTCTTTGTCTCTTTGTTGTTTGCATTCTAGTGCCAGTGTCTTTTCTTTTCTTTTCTTTCTTTCTTTCTTTTTTTTTTTTTTTTTTTTTTTTTGAATTGATTATTTTTGTTTCCCTTCTCCTTGGACACTTGCTCTGTTATTTCTTTTGTTCTTTTCGCCATTTTTTTGTATTGTTCTCTCTTCTTTCTTCTGTTTCATTTTACTCCTGTACTCCCTTTCTCTGGACCGCACACATTTTTCCTCTCCTGCCCTCTTGCACATTTTCTCATAGTCTTTGCTGAAGTCTGGGCAGGCCTGCTGCACTGTGCTGGCTGGTGCCTGTGATTGGAAAGAGGCTGTCAGCCAGGGCAGAGGAGACCTGGTTACAGGCCTAGGGGGTGGGGGAGGCTTGTGTGGGGCTCTCCCATGGCTGTCTTAAAATGAAGTCGGCCCAGGTCTACTCTGCAAGCCTTGGAGAAAAATCTTGACTTTGGGATCCAAGAGCTGCAACTGTCCATGGGATAGAGGCATGGCTGGCTTAATCAGAAGGCCTTAAGTTGAGCAGCCTTGCAACACCCTTTTGGGGCAAGATGAAAAGACTCTGGAGGGCTGGAGAGATGGCTTAGCGGCTAGTAGCAGTGACTGTTCTTCCCAGAGGTCCTGAGTTCAAATCCCAGCAACCGCATGGTGGCTCACAACCATCTGTAATGGTGTCAAATGCCCTCTTCTGGTGTGTCTGAAGACAACTAATAAATAAATATTTTAAAAAAGAAAAAAAACAAGAATTAAAAAGAAAAAAGAAAAGACTCTGGAGGAGAGACTAGTGTGCTTTCTCTGAGGGCTCTAGAACCTGAAGCACTTAGCCAAGCCAGTGAAGGCAGGCAGAGCAAAGAGAATGGCTTTGAAACCCATTCAAAGGGCCACAGGCAGTGACTAAATGCCTCTGCTCCTGGGACTGTGGGCAACCACACCAGTTATTTAGGCTGAATAGGAAGAGTGGCTGTTGTTCCCCACACACCCCAAGTCCCCCAGCTCCTCTTCTAACCCTTGGCTTTGCAAGGGTCAGAGCTCAGATACTCAACCCTGGCATTCAGCTTGGATCTGACTCAAAACCATTAAGAATTCTGAGCCTAGACAGTCCTGCCAAACATTACAAACATCACAGGTCCCTGCTCTGGTGGCCAGCATGTTAGCGTGTTGGGCAAACCTCACACCCATCCCCCAGACTCCTGGATCAGCTTTCCTGTGCTCACTGTGTGAAAGGGAATGGAAGTCATGTTTCTTCTTCCCCTTGAGTTCCCAGCTAACTCTGGGCAGAGTAGGGGCAAAGGGACACGGGGAAAACCATGTAGAAGAGAGGGTTGTGTTGTGGAGGAAGTCTGTGGAAGGGAAAAGAAAGAGGTCATGAGACTGTCACTGCTTCTAATTTGTATCTATGTTTGGACCAAAAGAGCCCAGTTCTGCTGTGAAACCTCGATGGAGAAAGTCATCCAGGACGGGGCATCCAGGATGCAGATGCCTTAGGATGCAGATGCCATGAAGGGCTCCAAATTCGCCTCCCCAAGGTTTGCTCTGGCTTCCTGAGAAGCTCTCCAGAGCCTCGACCCAGACACATCAGAGCTGGAAGAGCAGGGCAAGACTTTTAAATTCGGGACCCTCCATCAGTATCTTTGGGGTTTGCAGCAATCTCTAGCAGCCTGGGCTTGTTTTAACTCTTGGGGTCTCTGATGGGGGCTCTTTTAAAAAGGAAGCACCTACAAATTCACAAAGGCAGTAAGAATCATTTATGACTGACTCACCACATTACCACCCCCCCCCATACACACCGGAGACAATGGCTGATGTTGGTAGTGACATTGTTGGTAGAGAGTGGACTGGCACCCTCAGGGCTGCTGAGCTAGACCCTCTCCTATTAGAGAGAAAGACTGAACTTTTGCTCTTGAATCAAAACCCACACCATTTCAACCATGCAACCTAAACAAGCTGAGGCTTGGGGCTGTGGGGGATGGGAGGGATAGTAGATTTTTAATTCTTGTTCTAATACCCATCCTCCCTTGCCAAGAGCAGCCCATCTCTCTCCCTTCTGCCCCCATTCCAAACTGCAAAGTCTTGCCCATTTTTTCCTCTCACTAAATTGTTTGTTCCAGGAAACAAAGCTGGAAGAAGCGGATCTGGTAGAGAAGAAAGGAAAGGATGCAACCCACACATATACATACACACACATACATACACACATATATACATATGTGCAACACACACATACATACACACATATACACATATGTGCAACACACACATACACACATATACACATATGTGCAACACACACATACATACACACATATACACATATGTGCAACACACACACACACACACACACACACACACACACGAGAGAGAGAGAGAGAGAGAGAGAGAGAGAGAGAGAGAGAGAGAGAGAGGAGAGGAGGAACATAATCCATCCCTAGAAGAGTCCTATCCTCTTTGTTTCTTCATGAGCTCCAGTCCTTGAAAATCAAAAAGGCTTAAGTTCCAGACACTCTAAAGACTTAAAAATAACTCCTTGCTTCCAAGATTGAAAGCTACCCCACCCCATCACCATTCCTGAACCTCGGCCCCCAGCTTGATATTAATACTAGGCACTTCCTGGTTACTGCCCTGTGAACCATGACCCCGAGGAAAGTCCATCCACTCAGGTCTCCAAGGTTCTGGCTCAGACTTGCTTCCGATGCTGACACGGGAGATTAGAGAAGCCAGGCTGACTAGCTGTAGCTGCCTGTATGAATTCACCAGTCTAAAGCTGGCATTTAGGCTACATCTTTCATCCAAGCAGAACTTGTGATGGGAACAGAGTTTGTAGCCTCTCTTGGCTCTGGATCATCTAAAATTCTTCATAGTCCTCTGAGAGTTCCTAGAAAAAGAGAGAGAGAGAGAGAGAGAGAGAGAGAGAGAGAGAGAGAGAAACATTTGACTCTTTAAATTGGAAAAATCACACACAATTATCTTTTCCTTGTCTTGTATTATCCATGATTGGAAGTAACCTCAACTTCTGATGCCAAAACCCAATTTCTTCAGACATTGTCTTTTCTCTTAAGTGGCTGGAGTGGAGTTTAAATGACTTGGTCAGAGATTCTGATCCTGGCTGCTACTGCAGGAGAATGACAACCATGAATGGAACAGGAAGCTAGAAGTTTAGAAGTATAGGAAGTTTTCTCTTGGAAATTATTAATTAGGGCTGTCTCTAACCAATGAATATGTGGAGCCCCCCTCTCCTTCTCTTGAACAAGAGGAAACTCCAAATTCCTCAGCTACATACACTAGACAGTTGGGAAAATAATTTGTCCTTAGCTCTGATCGATCGATCCAGTTCTGTACAGCCAAATGATCCCTGTGGCTGGGTAGCAAATGCCTTGAATGGGGGGGAGGGGAGCTGCCCTGCCCAAGTAGAAAAGAATAGATCACGGAATAACCAGTGGCTACTTATAGTCCAGGCATCTCTGAGCTGTCATGGTTGGGGCAGAAGTCATGAAGAAAGCAAGGGGCTTAAGCAGTTTCCAGAATTGCTCTGGCTATGAATTCAAAACACTTAGGTGCCATGGGTCAGGAATATAGAAGCTTAAAAGTTCAGTATAACTTTTTTTCAGTCCCAGCTTCATGTCCTTTGGGTCTCAGGGAGGCAGCTTTTGATCACAGCCTCACCTCCTACCAGATTGACTCTGCTCTGGAAGGCCAATCCTCATTCGATTGAATAAGTCTCTCATTCCTGAGATCATCAGCCTAGATAACCCAACTCAGTCCTTTTAGCTCAAGTTGGAGACCTAGGAAGACAGTTCACATCTCTCTAGCCCCTTACACAATCCTTTGGACATGCGGTGGTAGAGGAGGGTGCCCATAGAGATGGGGGAAGGGTGTTTTCTGTATCGTTCTAGACACATGCAGATTCTGCTCCTTTGTCATCTCTATCTTGGTTGCCCAGTGCCACCAGCCCCATGGGTTTTCTAGAGATTACCTTCCTCAGGGATGCAGACCAGGCCTTAAAAAGAAAATATACCATTTTGTTCTCATCCTGAGACCCTTGTGTGGAGAGCCCTGCATGTTAGGCAAGAGAGGCATCCATGGGAGAAAAATTGTAAATGTACAGGGACCAAGCAGAAACCACACCTCTTCGTCAAACTGTAGGTGTGCCTAGGGGTATTTTCCTTTTTCCTAAGAGTCACCCCCTCCCATCTCCACCTGGCAGGGGATGGATCTCATCCCAGAGCTTTGGAAATACAAGGTGAGTTCCCTACCGCTGCTGAGCTCACCCCAGAGAAAGTCTCTGCAAATGTTAGGATAGTTTTTGTTTTCAGTAATCACAGTGAAGGCTGTGGGGTTCCCCTGGCCTTCTCCTGGATAGCAAAGTGACCCTCTGTGGCTGTGGTGAGGTCTCTTAAGAATGTGGGAGTCTCAGCTTCTTCCTTCCAGACACTCCCCTTTGGTAGAGTTTGGCTGTAAGTCGCTGCTGGACCACAATCCGCTTGCTGCAGAGGAAGGGCTGGGTTTGCTGCCCTGCCTGAGCTATTAGCCACTTAGCACTTCACACACACAGACCCCTCACTAAAATGGATGTCTCTCCCTCCCTCCTTCCCCCATTATTGAAACCTAGTCTTGTTTCATAACTGAAGGGGGTCAATCGTCCACCTGCTGGGATTGTAGGCCCCAGACACATAGACACCCAGGTATGAATGCCCCATTATCCAAGAGATAATATAGGTAGGTGTGCTTGCCCATCCATTCTGTAGATTAAAAGCAAACAAACAAGCAAACACACCACCCCCAAACCAAGCCCATGGGCATTTAAAGGTGCTGGGGAAACAGCTCAGAGGTTAAGACCTCTCCTCCCCTTGCAGAGCTTAGTTCCCAGAATCACATTGAGGGGCTCCAGAAGTATCTCTAATTTTCTCAGGCACCTCTGTGCACCTCTGCACCTCTGTCTCTGTCTCTCACAGACACATACACACATACACAGGAAAGCTCACACACACAAAGAGAGGGGAGAGCATGAAAAAGACGTTGTTTAAACCAGTTTAAACTGGGCAAAATCACGACCCAGAGAAGAGAAAGTGAGCACCAAAACCCACTCATAACCAAAAAACTATTTGCAATTGATACCAACTGTCAGAAAGAACATCAGTTTTCTTCAGTGTGGGGAAACTGGCTATAACAACCACACCCCAAGGCAGGAATAGCTGGCCAACACAAAACAGACTGGAGTCCTTGTTGTGGTTGTTCTTGTTTTGATTTTTATTTTGTTTTGGAGGCTGTGTATGTGCTTTTTGGTTGTTTATTTGGTTTGCTTTTTTTTTTTTCTTAAGAAATGAAAGAAAATGAAATTAGGTAGAGAGAGAAAATCTGGGAGGAATTGGCAGACTGCAACATATGACTAAAGTATATAGTATGAAAACTAAAACTATATATTTTTTATAAATATGGAGGTTTACAGCTCTGTTGTGGGGCTTGCCTTAAATCCTAGTCTAAAAAAAAAAGAAAGAAAGAAAGAAAGAAAGAAAGAAAGAAAGAAAAGAAAAGAAAAAGAAAAAAGAGGTTTAGGAGCTTAACTTACCCAGTTCATAGAGGCTAATGGACAGGAGGACTAAACATTTTCATTCTTACTTTTCTCTGTGTTTTTTTCTTTCCTCTTTTCTCCCTTCCCCCCCCCACCCCTGTTTTAGAGAGGGGAGTGGAACATGTCCACTTTTATCCTACTGAACTTGTGAACTACTGGGTTCAGGCGACATCCTACCTCAGCCTTCCCGGTAGCTGGGAAGACAGGAACCACTGTGCCTGGCTTTTTACCTGTTCAAACATGACGTTTTTGATAATGTTTAGCACAGAAATAAACTTCAGTGTCTGAAAGTGATATTAAAAATAGGCCTAAACTGGAATGGAAGCCGGAAACAAAACCAAGGGATTTTTACAATACAATACAATAATATATGCATTGATTCCAAGATAAAAGAATCCCTTTAACATAAAACAAATTAACATACAATAACAGTTATTCTGTGCTCCCTGTGACTTCTAGAACTACAAAGGCAAAGACTAACCCTTGCACCTTATTCACCCCTTCCAGACCCCACCCCCACCCCCACCCACCCTAGGACTTCCTCACCAGCAGCCAGTGATCTGCCTGGAACCCGGTTCCCTACAGCTGAATGGAGGGAGGCCCACACTGCCCTGCTGGCCTTTTGCTCACACCTGCTGCTTCCCAGAGAAGAACAGCCAAATCCAGCCAGTCTACTGACCCATTTCTGTCCTGTTTGACCCATTCCTCTCCCTGAGAAGAGGTGTAAGGTAAACACAGGAGGAAGTTGGCATGGTTGTGTAGTTTCCTGGGATGTGGACCATAACTTCACACACTGCTTCCTGATAGCAGATTTTACACAGACAGAAAATATGATGAAATAAATCCCAATCTCCATCACCCAACTTCAGCAATGATCAACTCCAAGCAGGAGTACTGCAGTTTTTTTTTTCCTCTAAAATATTTTAAGGCATTATTCATTGATTCACCCCAAAATACTTAAGCTTGGCTCTTCAGCTGATAAGTGTTTCTTTTCTGTCATTTTACTCTGTGATTTTAAATGTAACCTCCGTGTGGTTGTTGCACAAAACAAACATAAAAGAATAAATAGTTGATGGTGTTTATGTTAGACTGGATAAGTAACTGTCTGAAAGTCCACGTATTACATTTAGTTGATATGACATGATAATACATCAACTAAATCTATTTGCATGTTTCTCATAACCTATAGCAATGTGTTTTTCTCCATCCCTGGTGCTGGGATTCAAACTCCAACAAACTCCACCACAGAATGATGCTCTCGACTTTCCCTTTCTTCTTATTTCACCTCATTTATTTATGTAAAGACATGGATCTCTAGACTTGGTTGTTCCCATGCCTTTAATTTCAGCAGGGGCAGGCAGATCTTTGGATCTCTGGGAGTTTGAAGAAAACCTGTATAGTGAACTCCAGGCCAGCCAGAACTATTCAAAAGAAAGAAAAAAGAGAGAGGAGGGAAGAGATTACTGCTTTGTGTTGGACTGAATGGTTTTTTAAAACCATTTTTTAGATTTATTTATTTAATGTGTATGAGCGTTTGTTTTCATGTATGTAACCACATATATGCCTGGTGTCTGCAGAGGTCAGAAGAAGGTAACAGAGTCCCTGGAACTGGGGTTACAGATGGTTGTGAGCCACCATGTGGTTGCTGGGAACTGAACCCTGGTCCTCTGAAAGAGCAGCCAGTGCCCTTAACTGCTGAGCCATCTCTCAAACACCAAAATTTTTTAATTTACTTATGTATATACTCACCCATTTACTTCTACAGCCCTGGAAGCTGAATTCCAGGATTCTGTTGTCCTAGGAAATTAAGAGCTTTAGTACTGAGTCCCCAACCTTCCGTACTCACTGCCTTTATCCACCTTTCTGTACCAAGATGATAAGATAGGGAATTGTGAATTCCCTTTGCCATGTTCCAGAGGAAGAGGAAGCCAGGACAGGTCACAACCCACTCCTACTTCTCTCCACTTTTCCCTTTGCTCTGTGCCCCAAAGTACTCTTGGATTTTGAGATCCCCATCTTCCCCAACTCCCAGGCAGCCAAGCATGGTTACTCACTCTTAGTTTCTGAGAGTGTTGAAGACTGAACAATTTCTGTCCCTGCTCTGATTTGGGCTGTCTGCTCTGTGTCCTTGGACAGGCCATCTTCTCTCTGACTCTGAGCCTTGTCATCTGTAAAATGAAAGTAATCATTCCTGTCTAGCCTTCTTACAGAGATGTTTAATACAAGAAGTGGTGCTGGGACTGGTAGCTCAGTAGCTAGAGCGCTTTCCTAACGTGCAGGGAACCCTGGGTTCAATCCTCAGTACCCTAGAGACTGGGCATGCTAGGATGCAGGGGGTGGAGGCAGGAGGATCAGGAGTTCAGGCGTCCATCCTAGTTACAAGTGACCCTGTCTCAGAACAAAACAAAACAGATGTTAAGAGAAAAAGACTCTGCAGTGTATGTTGCCTGTATAATTAAAGGATTGTTTCTCTCCCAGTTGGTGGTATCCAAGAAGACAAGCATTTCTACTAGAAGAGGAACCAGGAGACCTTGCTCTGATCTCCTGTCCATGG
The DNA here is from genome assembly GCF_963924665.1 of Micromys minutus. Lineage (NCBI taxonomy): Eukaryota > Metazoa > Chordata > Mammalia > Rodentia > Muridae > Micromys > Micromys minutus. The sequence goes on along the minus strand of NC_137979.1, from coordinate 43,112,320 downwards.
AACAGACATACAACCTTGTTCCGATCTCATGTTATGGAGAAGCTATGGCACCACCCTACTATACTATCAAGCTAGAAGGAGATCTGGGCTTGACAGTGGCCTGCCTGGGGAGCCACGAGGTCCTGTCACGAAGAAATGTGCCAAGATGTCCATTATTCTTTTCTAGAACCACCAAGGAGCTACAAACCCACCTTCCTCAGCTGGCTTTTCTCCTCTCACCCTGGCCTCTCCCTTCTTTAAAAGACGCCCAGTTTTGATGCATCGAAATCATGACTTCTTTCCAAGAGGAAATGTAGCACCCACTGACTGGCCTGGTTACAGAAGCCGTAGTAGACAGTGTAAATCAGGTTAATCCCTATCTTCCTTCCAAGCCAGAGCCCGGCTCTCCCTGAGGCTTCCTTCTCTTTCCAGAACGTGAGAAGATGTGTTGGTGAATGCACAACACAGCAGAAACATTACAGTACCAGAGGGCCCTCCCATTTTTCATTTCTAAACTACACCTAGCTCATAAAAGGCCAGCGAGTGTAATAAATTCTCCCCTGCAGGACATGGTTTTAATTAATTATTGGGTTATTCAAGGTGACTCATGTGTGAAACGGAATTTGTACTTGTTAATGAGAAGCTCACATGATCCATTCTAAAGGGCTGCTTGCTTTCCTGGAGATGGAGGAAAATGTTTATTTGTTGAAGGCTTTTGGATTCGATATGAATCTCAGTCCCCCCTCCACCCCCCCAGAGTCTTACTTTGTAGTCCCGGTCTGGAACTCCAAGAGATTAGATCTTGATTTCTCGGGTACTTTTCTTTCTTTCTAAGAAAAACTAACCAAATGTGTGCATATGTGCCTGTGCATGTGTTTTCCCCAGTGTCTTAGTCACTTGGTTTAAAAAGACAGAGAACACATGTCATACAGAACAGACCCTCACACTGAATGAGCCTCCTCTCCTCTGGCAGCTGTGGCTCTTCCTTTTGCTGGAACCTTTGAAATTTGGTTTTATCACCCAAGGTCCACATTTACTTCCCATCTCTAGGGCTATACTGTGCAGCCGGGGCAAGTGCTTCTCTAGGGTTTATACCCCTTTCTGCTCAACATTAAAAGTCCTTTACTCTGGACCCCACATATACAAAACAGGCAGAATGAACGCAGGGTTTATTAATTATTATCATTATTATTTTGTAGAGCCCTTAGTACTGGTCCACAGAACCAGGGAGACTACAGTTTGGTTTTTACATTTTTAGTGTGTGTGTGTGCGTGTGTGTGTGTGTGTGTGTGTGTGTGTGTGTCTGTGTGTCTGTGTGTCTGTGTGTACAATTTGCCAGAGTTGGTTCTTTCTTTCCATCATGTGGGTACCAGAGGATCAAACTCAGGTTTTCAGGGTTGTTGATGAGCACCTCTACCTGATGAAACATCTCAATAGCCCTCGATTTTGTTTTATAAATCATTTGGGGAATGGTAGGTAGAACCAGAACCGGGGTGGCAGAAGCTGTTTGTTGGAGAAGAACCTGAACTTACAGCGGGAGGAATGTGACTTAGACCAGCTTATCTAAGTCAAAACAAAGCACATGGAGGTGGGAAAGGTCTCTTTCCCCAGTGAAAGGAGAGGGGGTGATTTCGACATTGGTATGGGTTTCCAAGTGGCACATTATCTCCCCTTCCTGATTCTCTCTTCCCTTTTGCCTCTTTTAATTTCCTTGCTTGAGCTAGAAGCTAGATTTTCTTTTATTTTTTAAGGAGAGAGAGAGAGAGAGAGAGAGAGAGAGAGAGAGAGAGAGAGAGGGAGACTGAATTCCAATCATCCTTTATTTCCCTAAAATTTTGTCTTGGCTCATACCTGAAGTTCCCTTGAGGTCTTCCAAATAAATGGTGGGTGAAGTCTTTGCTTAGCTGAAGTTTCGTACCAGAACCACCCCCACACTCCCTTACTCACAGCCAGGAATCCTCCCACCCTTGACTTCCCTACTCAGTGTCAGGAATAAGCAAACACAAAACGAAACGAAATAAAATCCTCTTCCAATATTTAGTCTACTCGAGTTTTTAGCTTCAGTGGGAAATAAATTTGAAATTTCAGAGTGTGCAAGAATTTAATAAATGAAAGAGGTGGAAAGTCTCTTTCCAATCTTGATTGCTCCAAAGGACACTCCAGACAGTGGTTACAGCACAAACCGAAAGGGAACACACAGATGGGACAGCCACGTCATCCCGTGTAGAAGATCTCAGCCAGCCTTAGACAGAGCTTCTTAACACAAGAGTGGTGAAAACCATCATTGGATCCCAGGGCACTGAATCCAAAGAACACCTTCTACAAAAAAAAAAAAAAAAAAAATGGATGCAGCCTATGACAGACACAGGAACAGAGTGTGGGGAGAGAAGACTGTTGGAAACTGGGGTTTAAAAGGTTAGGAAATTTCAGAGTGCCCCAAGTAAGGGGAACCCACCCTGAGAGAGTGGAACAGGACAGTGGTGGGGGTTGGGCTGTTTCAGAAGTCTTCTGGAGGCAGATATAAATCGCTGGCCTCAGCATCCAATAGCTCAGCCGCCTTAGGTGCCAAAATAACCAGCCATCTCTGCCAAGTTCAGAAGGAATCATCGGCCAGAGCTATTGTTTGACCTTCCTTTCATGAAACAATAGTTGGCCAGCTGGAATTTTCTCCTGGGCAGTTATTTCTGGGAGCTGATCAGGGACCCTAGTCCTTACCTGGATGGATATGGATGAATAACCCTTTCTTGGGGCCCAGGAGTCAGCTTACAAGTCCCTCTGGGGGAGATTTTGGAGACTGACAAAAAAAATTTTTTTTGTTTGTTGGTTATAAACAACACAACGTAGAGTTTGTTTTATTTTTTTTTTTTTTAATCAATTCTGATATTATCTCTCTCACTGGGTTAAGCCCATAAACAGGGCCAGAGAGCTATGCACATTGGTTTTTTTTTTTTTTTTTTTTTTGTTTGTTTGGTTTGGTTTTTGCCCATGCTGTGCTTGGGATGAACTCAAAACTTCACAGTAATATTGAATTAAATCATTAGCCATGCCAGACCCACAATTCTAAAGTCCTAAAATTCCATCTTAATTTTTTCTTTCCTGTATTCAGTCTTATTCTTGGTCTTCCTTGACATGGTGTTACAAACCCAGGACCACGACAAAATAAAACGATGCGATGCGTTTTGGCAAATAACAGATTTCCCCTTACCCATTAAACCACATCAGATCAGTACGGTGGAGTTGGAGGGTAGGAGGAACTGGGTTCCAAGGATCTGCTGGATTGACTAGGATTGTTCATCTTCCTTAGTTTCTTTCCGGGTGGGGAGCAGAACCTCCAGGGAGAGTGTGGGAAAGGTTCCCTTTGGAGAAGAGAAGAAAAGCTGCTAGTTTGGGAATAAATTCATCCCGTAATTGCTTTTGCCTCAGCGTTACTGTTCCTTGAGAGAATGAAACCCCAACCCCGGACCCTAGGCACTTAACCAGCTAGTTTCTAAGTCGGAATAACAATATACCTTTCCCAGAGCTTCTTTTCGAGGTATCGAGTCCTCACCCCATCCTCCCAAACGGGATTCATCCCTCAGAGTTGTTGAGGCCCTTGCTTCCAGGAAATTGCCTCCAAGACTCCCCGTTCCCCAATACATCTCTTCATCCTTCTATGCCTCGGTTTCCCTGCCTCCCCACCTCACCCCAATTATAGACCGCTGAGGCAACCATCCAGTCTGGAAAGGGGGAGATTCTAGTAAACTACGGGAGAGGGTTAGACCTCAGACTCGTGCTAAATCAGCCGGCAATGGAGTCGGAGAGCGGACAGGGACAGGGAGAGCAAGCCCAGTCACGACTCTCAAGCTGGACCCACAGGCACCACCAGCCACCTCCCTACGGACACCCCACGATTGTCAGGAGCTTCCAGCCCAGCTAAGGGCTAGAGAATCCCAGGCCTCCCAACTGGCTTCTCACCAAGTCCTCGGGTGCCCAGGACAAAAGGCCGCCTTGCTTTTGAATAATGCCCGGAGCAGCGATGGAGCGGGTTGGAGAGCGAGCGAGGGGCTTCTGGCCTCCTGCCTCACCCTCCCCAACTTTGCTTTCTCACGGGCTTGGGAAGGCACGAGAAGGAAGCGTCGCGGGCTCCGAGTGTTTCTTCCCAAGAGGGACTCGGTGAGAGCCAGATCCCACTGCGGCGTCTCCATTCCAGGGCACTCCCAGGCGCCAATCCCAGGGCAGCCCCGGCTTTTCGCAGTTGACTCAAAAAGATCCAGCCTTCCAACACCCAAGTGTCTCAACCAGTGGGCTCTGGAGCCCCAGGGCGAAAAGCTTGGAAGTGTACTACCAAGACGTCCTAGAACTAGGGAAGCCCTGCAGGAAGAAACGGGTTTCAACTTGAAACAGAACTATCAGAACCCAGAGGAATTTTTGGTGTAAACGGTACAAATAATTTGTCCTTCCTACTCTTTTTATCCTTGATTTTCTGCTGTAGCGACCTGGTCTGGGGATTAGCAGGAATTGGTATTTATCTCCCTCTCGAATAAGTCGGTTTACCCAGTCTCAGTTTAGGTGTTTTGAATTCATCTCTGCAAACTCCTTTCAGAAAAATAACAAATGTTCCAGTCAATAGCCCGGTTTTTTTGTTTATCCTAATTATCTGAGAAAAGCCCACATTTGGTTGTAAGAAACGTGCAGATGAGCTCTTAACAGACAGAGAGGTAGTTAATGTAACATTTTATATTATTGAGCCTGCTCTCCTTTATCAACTGTGTGCTAGAAATAAACACCACTAAAACAGTAATTGGCTTATTTTAATCTATTTTTATAATAGATAATGTGTGCTAAAGAATTCCAAAGTTAAAATGGTAATTATGTTGATAAGAAAAGTAACAAACTCACTATCTCTGCCCCTCTTCCTAAAAGGAATTGTCAAGCATATTGTGACAGGAATTGTAGAGCATATCTGACAGAACTTGGGAAGTTAAGCCAGGGTTACCACTGAACTTGAGGCCAACCTGGGCTATGGTAAGGTGTGTGTGTGTGTGTGTGTGTGTGTGTGTGTGTGTGTGTGTGTGTGTGTGTAAAAGGAGCCGATGATGTTCTCAGTGTACAAGCTTAGCACAGATGACTGCTTACCGGATATCTAGCATTATACTTTGTCTTTCTTTCAGAAACCTAAGTCTGAACTGTGAATGCCTTTTCCCCTTTAAATGGCTCCATTTTAGTCTAATTTATTTGAATATGGGGAGGTAATTAGATTGTTTCTGGCGTTCTTTTCCCTTTTCGACCTTGGGTTACAGGTTACATTCTATACTCTGAGAAATGAATAAAACCGAAGGATTTGCACAGATAAAATTTTCATTGGGATTGAACACACAACATTTTCATGGGCTTCAAAGCAATTTGTAACTTGCCATGGTGACACATGCTTATAATCCTAGCTCTGCTCTCCGGAGGCTGGGGAGGAATTGTTGCTACAAGTTTGAGGTTACATTAATTAATGTAAATACAGTTTTTTTTAAGGCAATCTATATTTTATTATTTTTAAAAAGTAAGTGTGTTTGCTTTTGTGTGTGGCCATGCCAAGCGCTCTGAAGGTCAGCAGATAGCTCTCCAAAGTCCGTTCTCCCCTTCTATCTTTGGGGTCCATCTTTACCCACTGAACTCTTTTGCTAGCCTGGCATGTTCTTTTTTGGAGAACTATCCTGCTTTCCTAATTAAAACAAAATAATTTGTTAGTAATTTTTGTTCCTATACCATTTTTGTTTTGTTTTCTGAAATGTGAGGTTTGGGTTTGGTCTAAAGAGACTGTGTTCAAGACACATTGACAAGTGTCTCTATGGGTGCTAGAAATTAATCTTCTGACTGCTTTTCCTGGAAGGTGAAAGAAGGGTTGGAGGAAGGACAGAGGACACACTAGTGCGTATTTGGATTGTGGCTTTTTATGGAAAATGAAGAGAGAAGTCTGATTTCTCTTTAACATTTTTTTTTTTTTTTTTTTTTTTTGCTGTCTCTGGCTCTTTAAATTCGAAGGCATGAATAAGTCCCTTGGTGGACCATGATGGCAAAAAGCTCATGGCAATCTTGAAGCTGTTACAGGTCACTAGCCTCCGATAAGGCCCTAGAAGGAGGTATGGCTAGGGTCCTCAGTATCATCTGTGAACCAGGACATACAGAGATTTCTCCATCAGTGAAGGAGAAAGAAAAGGCAACAAGCCCTCCAATCACATCTATGTTCTCTGAGAGTGGGGTGCATCTGAGGATGGGGTACATGTGAGGGTGGTGGACATTGAGGATGGGGGACATCTGAGGATAGGATACTCAGGAGTGGGAGCACTGGGCTGGAATACCAAGTCCCTGAGGCCGAAGCTGGGGTGCAGTAAGAAAATGAGGACTGAAAGTACCTCATGGTTTTAGATTTTTTTCCCCCTGCTTTTCTAGGCTCTATTTCCAAAGGAAGTCTTGTTTTATCACACTGAGAGGGGGTCTTTACCTTTAACCCCTCCAATTGAGGAGCCTGCCCCAGCTTTGCCAGGAGGGGGAGGGGGAGGCTTTAGGCTTTGGTATTCTCCTGTACTTCCAAAGGATTTTGAAAGACAAAAATGCTTTGTCTTTCATCCTCTGGGGAGGGGGGTAGATCGCAGAAAATGGAAAAGAGGAAAAGAGGAAATTCAGGCCTTGCAGAGCCCTGGGTTCTGAGTAGGGTCTACTCAGGCAGGGAGAGATCCAGGTGTTGTGATTACGACTCCCGGGGACACACCTGGTTCTTTACCCTGGTGCTAGGGATCTACAGCCAAGCCCTCATGCTTACATCTTCCCAGAACCTGCCATTATTATTATTATTTTTAAAAAGCTCTCCTGGGAGTGGCCCTAAGAGTGAGGTGGTCATTTATAACCAAAGTGACATTTAACTTTTGGGTCCTGTTATCCAGTTCAGTTATTTCAATGGGGGGGGGGGAGATGTTGCAATGTAGCCAAATAACTGTTAGAATGAATATAAATTCAATTGCTTGCATTAATATAAACTTCATTTTGGAGACAGCTCAGAGAGTGAAGGGATTGTTGCATAAACTTAGCAAGCTTAATTAGGTTCCCAAAACCCATATGGTTCAAGAACACCCCCAAGTTGTCCTCTATTATTACATAGGCACGGTGCTATGTAGAAACATAAATTAATTAAAATTTAAAAACCTTTCCATTTGTATATTTGTTGGTTTTTTTTTTTTTTTTTTTTTTTTTGAGACAGAGTTTCTCAGTGCACCCTTGGCTATCCTGGAACTCTCTGCAGACCAGGCTGGCCCTCAACTCACAGAAATTAGCATGCCCCAGTCTACCCAATGTTGGGATTAAAAGCATGCACCATTACTGGGGAAAAAAAGTGCATACCTGGGCCATATACCCTGTACACCTGTCTAGGAAAAGAGGTGGCCTTTCTAAGAGGGAGGACTTTGTAATCCCCTTCCTAAGGACCCACTTCTCCTGGTGGATACTGCCTCCCCACAGCCCACTATGTCTCTCTAAGCAGAAACTCTCGGGTCTCTTCAGAACCCTTCTTCTTTTTCCTTGGAAGGGAAACTTAGGAAGGGTCTACCTGAGGGTGGAGCGCGAGGGGTGGTGGCTGTTTGGTCGTTTGAAGCAAAGAGCTAAATGGGGGGGGGGAGTAGCTTCCTTTCCTTTTTTAAGGCTTATTTTTATTTATTTGAATGGGGGTGCATGAGTGCTGGTGCCCTTGAAAACCTGAAGAAAGCATCAGATTCCCTGGGGTGGAGTTCAGATGGTTGTGAGCCGGCATGGATGCAGAGAACTGAACTCAGGTCCTCTGGGGTCTCTCCAGTCCCAGTCCCTCTTTCTAATGGCGGCTCCCTCTATTCTGTCTTTGAACCCCAGGCCTTGACTAATGTGGATTTTGTTTACCCTTCAGTATACCACTGGAAACCATGATCCTATTTCTCAGCAACCAGTTTGTCTCCTGTAGACATTATCATGTCAGTCAAAACCTATTTAGTTATGCACAGGGACAGAAGAAACAAAGGGATATAAAATACATAAAATAAAATCCTTGTTCAGCCTTGGTGGACAGCCCGATCCCCTGCGGGACTCGGGGATGGGCTGAGAAGGGTTTAAAGCTCATTTGTGAAATCATTGTTGGCATTCTCTGACATCAATTCCCCCTTTCTCTTAGTTTTTACTGTTTCCTGGAGCTCTCCAGAGGCTGCGTGGGCAAACCCGGTTGTGGCAGAGAGAGCAGGGTGAGGGGAAGTGAGATGCCACCGAAAATTTATCCTGAGCCAGAAGCCTGAGCTGGTGTATTGGTCCCTGCAGACTAGGGAGATAGACACATACCATTCGGCCCCCTCAACCCAGGGGTCGGAGAAAGGACAGGCAGAGCAGCCTCAGAAAGGCAAAGAAGTTAACGATGTTTGGCCGGCCGTCTGGGGGCTTATCAGCACCGCTGGGGTCAGGCGGCGGCCGAGGCGACACGAGCGAGCGGGAGGCAGATGCCTGTCGGGGCTGGGGCTGTACAGGTGAGGAGGGGCTGCCCAGTCACCCCCAATGACCCTGTCTGCGCGCCAATTGGGTCTTGCGTTGTGCCTTTTTGGAGCTGGCAGGTGAAAGGAAAAGGAAGAGGGTGGCTAGTAAATGATTAACCCTTTCCGGGTCCTGAAGATGGGGGAGGGTGCTTGCAAAACAACACAGGAAACGAGGGGAGTCTCTTCTTTCTTCCACCCGCACATTCCTCTAAACTCTTTAAGTATCCGATCTAGGCCACTGCATCTCGGGGTTCCCTCAGAGTGAAAGGAGAGTGGCTCAGGTTGGGGGCAGAAGGGATGGGTAAAGAAGCTCTCTTTTATTGGGAGCAAGGAAAGCCTTGGGCAGGCTCACACAAGCCGGAAAGAGAATTAACCGAGGGGTGGAGTGCACTCTGGGAAACCCCTCCTATCAAGTACCAGCTTCAATCCTGGGCAGCGGGTGACATGGGCCCAGTGGGTAAGAGGAAAGGTCAGGGTCCCCTGGTGTACTTCCGCTGTTTATAGTAGCTGTCTTTTGGCAAGAAAGGGCTGTAGCTGTAAGCTGGCTGGGGTGGGGAGAAGAAGGGGTGCGCACAGGGTTGGGTTTCCAGACCTCCATCCCCACGCTCCACCATAGAGCTGGGTGCGGCTCCAGCCCAGCCCGGGCCGGGTGATGGGGAGTCTCCCAGCCATGAATCAGGGATTCTGACCTTGGCACCATCAGGACTCTGCGGGGCAAATATCCTCTATCCTCTGAGAAACTGGTGGGAGTGACAAGAAGGAGGGAAGGGAAGGTCTATCCTCTCAGAGAGGGAGGACTGGAAATTCTCTGATCTTGTCAGTGGCCTTCCATGGAGACAGTACTGCCCGCTACTTGAAGCATAAAAAATAGAGCATTATGGTGGGTGATGGTTTGTGCCCAGCTACAGAATGGTTCACAGGAACATCCCAAATTAGACAAAGAATAGTTAGGTGAAAGAATAGGAAGGAGGCCAGGTGAGAGAAATAGGAAAGGAAGATTCCAAGTCTCTTTTGTTGAGAAACACCCCAAGGGCTTATAGGGAGGGTTAAGGGCAAGAATAGTCAACTTTCCCCAGGACAAGATCGGAGGTCCTCACTTTTAGAAGGGGACTCAGGACTCCCGTGGTAGAGATGGAGATAACAAAATAAGGTTGCATGACTCCTCTCCTGTTTCCCCTCCGTTCTTGGCCCAGCATCAGGGAGAGATGCTTAGGTCAAATAAACCCAGCACAGAGCCCTGCTCCCCACCCCACTCCCTTTTCAGACCTCATCTCCCTCAGCGCGGCTTCTCTTGTGCACAAAATTTCAGCATTGATGCTGGATCCAAATCCGTTCAGTTATGTGCCTAGCAACACAACCCAGCTCAGAACTCACGGACCCTAAGTATGCCATGGGCCTCAGGCTTTCTCTCTGACTTTGCCAAGGCTCAGACTGTGATCCAGAGAAACCAGGGCCACTTGCTCTCTGCCCAGTTCCAAACAGGTGAGAGCTACTGGAGAAGCCGAGGGGTGTCGCTTATACACACACACACACACACACACACACACACTGAAGAAAAGCAAAGGAAGGAACAGGCTCCTCTGTTGCCACTCCCAATCTATGTCTACACAACAGGAGCTGCAGAAGAGTGAATTACACAGTTCGCCTCAGGACCCTCATTTACCTGAAGGTGAAAAACTCTAAATCTGGGACATCAGAAGATCTCCCTTGGCGCTCTTGGCTGGACTGGTTGGTAGATTTTCAGACACTGACATTGGAGTGGCTATGTGAAGATGCAATGGGAGGGGAGACCTAGAGGAGGCGACCTCGCAGGAACATGAAGGCTATTCCCTGGGTGAAAGCAATTCTGTGTGTGCAGAGCCATTCAAACAACCATCTGTGGTCAGGGGCAGGTCCTAATTGGACCTGGAGTTACCACCAAATCCATTCTGGCTGCTGCCAACATACACTGGTTTCCTCCTGTGTGTTTGTGGATGGAAGCAATAAGCCCGGTTCATGTTCTCAGGTTTGGGGCACAGGGATTGACCGGTGTGAGGAAGCCAATTCATGCTCTGGGCAGCTTCATCAAGGGCCAAGCAGTGAGAGGTGTGAGAGGAAAGTTTGGAAACCATGGCGATCTGGCCCAGCCCTGAGTATTTCTACGCTCTCTTCTCCTTCCCATTTATGAGGTGAAGGCTTGGCTTTTGCTGGGAACCCTGTGGGCCTATACTACACAGAGCCAAGGGAGCAGAGGCAAGAGGGTCGGGGGAACAGCTAGCAATAGCAATTCTGGCTTATTTTGTCCTTATTTCAGTAGGACAAACTGGTGTGGCCTAAAACCAGTTCCAACCAAATCCTTCCGAAGGAAGGAGCCTTTCCTTAACATTCCTTCTCTAACAGAAGACCAGGTCCTCACAGGCCTCCCTTTCTGGACCGAGGATGGTTGCAATCCCTTAATCTTCCCCTACAGAGACGGGGAGAAGAGACCCTATCCAAGCACAACCACATGGTCCTCATATCAGGACCCATTATAAGAACAGAATTTTCAGGCCATTTCTCTAGAAGCAAATAACTAAAAATCTGCTGAGAAAATGGATACCCAGTACCCAGAAGGAGCATCCTGTCAATACCTCTTTCTATAGGAACCAGCCTCTCATTAGATATGAATATGACTACTATGCTTCTTTCCATAAAATAGAAATTCCCAACCAGGCAGCTTTTGATAGGTACATTGGTCCCTAGAGACTTCAAAGGGCCGTGGGTCATAAGGGACCCATTCAGACTCGGCACAAACAGAATCAAATGATGTCTCGAGCTCCACTGGTCATGATTCGGGTCTTTCACGTTTAAATAAATGCAGGAAAGTAAACACTGCAGAAATATCCAAATAAAGAAATGTGCAAAAACATAGTTTTCCTCCCCAGGATTCCGTTTTGGCTGGTGGGTGTCGTAGACAAGATGGGAAGCAGCTCTTCGAGCAAGTTAGCTGCTTGAGTAACTGGCCTCTTTCTGGGTTTCTGCTTCTCAGCCACTAAATGAGAGAAGGGGAAAAAGAATGCTGGGGTTTCTTGGGTGATAGCTCACACCTTTAATCCAGGAAGAGGCAGAGGCAGAGAGGCAAGTGGAGTTCCAGGACAGCCAGAGCTACACAGAGAAATCCTGTCTTGAAAAAACAAGACAAAAGCAAACAAACAAACAAACAAAAAAAAAACACCTGGGGCTCATAGAAGAGACTATGGGAACTGACATGGAATTTGGGGTGGAGACATGGGTGAAGGAGAAATGAAATGGAATACACACTGAGTCAGAAGTCTGACTGAAGACCTGATCTTGCTGTCCCAGCCTCAGTTTACAGCTCACTAGCATGGGAAGAACAAGCAGCTCCCAGGACTACAGGGAGGAGCACAGTCTGAACCACTCTTATCCTTCTCAGCTTCTCTTCCATCCAGGGCTAAACCAAAAGGAGGCTCTGGGACCCATGCCCTGGGGAATGGGCACAAGCAAGCGACCCTATGGCTATTGGCTGTTCTGACATGTGAGTTTAGCTGGTTAGCCCTCTTCCTCTGCCACATCCAAGGGGAAATGAGAGTCCGTTGCAGCAAGCCTGTCTCAGTCCCTGTTTGCTTTGGCCACGTTGTGATGGCCTTGCTGGCTTTGCCAACAGGATTTTGGTGTTTGCTGTCCCGCCTGGCAAGGCTGCTGAGGCAGCTGGCATTCTGCATCTGATAATCACGTTGTCGAACATTGCTCCAGGCGAGTCAAATCTGTCTCCAGGCTGCTGCCCATTTCCTGGTGCATCTGCCTCTCTCTCTCTCTCTCTCTCTCTCTCTCTCTCTCTCTCTCTCTCTCTCTCTCTCTCTCTCCATAACCTGGTCTTTCCACCTTTAAAATAGCTGCCCAGGAGGTACAGACCCAGAACCAAAAAGGCACCAGGAAGTAAGCCAGAAAAAGAAACAAGCCAAAGAGCAGAGAGGAAGCTTTGTTTTCCAACGTGTCTTAATATTTTCTGAGGGCAGTCATTAGTTTTGGAGGGATATTGAGAAGCAAGGAGGCAAGAGAGGACTGCCCCCTTGAGGTGGGGGGCATGCTGGACCAGTCAGAATGCATGGTCTGGTATCAGGGCAGAGAGAGCATCGTTAGCAGGTGCTCCTGACCAGACAGGAAGAAGTAATCTCATCCCCTCCCACTCCAAGGCAACACCAAGAGCCTCCAGCCGCTTCCAGAGCACACAGTGTGCTTGCAAGAGATATGAAATGCCCTCCATGTGATGCACTGCCTCTGGCTTTCCCAGGCTGCTAGTTAATAACTTAAGAGTCACGGCTGGAGAGAGAAAAAAAAAAAAACAATTGAAAGCCACGCTTGGTAAACTGCAGTTTCAAGTCTTCATTGCCTTCCTAACAATTTGCAAGATCCATTCTGTTGCTCTTTTGGGTTCCTTGAGTTGAGATGCCACTATGTGCTAGCATTAAGAGACATGGCCGAGGGTTGTGAATGGTTACATTTGGCCCATGTAATCATCCAGCTTGGGGTGGGGGCGCTGGGACAGCTGCCAGTCTGTCTGCCTTACACTCCCTGCCAGAGTGGAAGGAAACTGGAATCACAGTCAACCTTTTAAGGTTGGCAAGAGTCACCCGAGCTGAAGTAAAGAAGACTGAGCCAAATGTTTCCTAAAACTGGTCATGTATCAGAACCCCCTGGAAAGGGAGGTTTCTTATTGAGGATCTAGGGAATGAGCCTGGGGCACCCATTACTACCAGGGAGTAATATTTTGTGTGTGTGTGCGCGCACGAGTGTTACACATTTAAGAGTCTTCCTTTATCTCCTTTTCCTCTTTGCCCTCTCCTCTCTCCTCCCCTCTCCTCTCCCCACTCTCCCCCCTCTCCTCCTCTTCTCTCTCTCTCTGCATTATTCCTTGAGACAGGGTTTCTCACTGAACCAGAAGCTTGCCACCATTTTGACTTGACCGATCAGCTCTCTAGATCTGCATGCTCCTGCCCAGTGAAGTCAGGATTCCAGCCCCGAGCAGCCATGCCTTGAGTTTTTGTGGGGACTTTGATGATTCAAATCCAGGCCTTCATTCTTGTACAGCAAACATGTCTCCCCAGCCCCTAGGACAGCTTTGAACGTTCAAAATAAACTTCTCTCTCAGCCAAATTGACTCACTCGGTCTAGGGAGGAGCAGGGACAGGGACTGTCCAGGTCCCTTCCTGTATGTGGTAAGTATTGAACCCAGGGCCTCTTGCATGCTGAGCAGGTGCTCTGACGGTGAGCCAAGACAGCCACAGCCTTACCCAGAGAAATTTTTACTTTTATTAGTTTTTCTTTCTTTTTTTAAAAAAAGATTTATTTACTTTTATTTATATGAGTACACTGTAGCTATCTTCAGACACACCAGAAGAGGGCATCAGATCCCATTACAGACGGTTCTCAGGAGACAACGTGTGGGTGCTGGGAATTGAACTCAGGACCTCTGGAAGAGCAGTTAGTGCTCTTAACCGCTGAGCCATCTCTCCAGCCCATTATTAGTCTTTCTTGTACGTACCAGGTGACATTTGGTGCCTGAGGAGACCAGAACAGTTGGGAACCGCCACCTGGGAGCCTAATCCATGTCTTCTGTAAGAGCAGCCAAGTGCTCTCCACCACTGGGCTGGTTCTCGTCCCTGTATCTGTGGTGTGCGTGCATGTGTAGGCACGTGTGCTATATAGCACACATGGGGCCATCAGAGGACAACCTGCAGGGGTGAGTTCTACCAGGGACTCAAGGAACTGAACTCAGGAAGGTCAGGGTTGCTGGCAAGTGCCTTTTCCCTCTGAGCCATGCTTCTAGCTGGCAGGATGGTCATTTTTTACAATTTGGTCATTAGGGGCATCTCAGTCTAGGTTGCTCTTTTAGGGTTGACCAGGGGACAGGGCTGCATCCAGATGCTCTATGGAGCAGATGAGCTGATCTGTGTTGCTCTCTTTCCTTGTTTCTTCTATACACCCAGCAGCTGAGTGCCAGCTCTCCGGTGTGCTTGTCGCTTGACACTTCCGTTTTCTTTCTTCCCTTTTTTCTAAAGATTTATTTATTTATTTATTTATTTAATGTATAAGAGTGCACTGTAGCTGTTTTCAGACACACCAGAAGAGGGCATCTGGATCTCATTACAGATGGTTGTGAGCCACCATTTGGTTGCTGGGATTTGAACTCAGGACCTCTGGAAGAGCAGTGACTGCTCTTAACCACTGAGCTATCTCTCCAGTCCCATGCTTTTATTTCTACAGCCTCATCTTCTTACACTGAATAAAATCTCTCATTCAAACCCTTTGAAGGTCTCCACTACACTCCGGATTATACCCCTCCCAGGATAGCATTTTAGACCAACTTCATACTAATTCATTGAGCAAACATTTATTGCATCCCTATTGAAGTTCTTGTCGCTGTGGTTTAAAAGCGAGGAGCAAGGGGCTGGAGAGATGGCTCGGTTATGTGAGCACTGGCTTCTCTTCCAGAGCACCTCACCATCATGAGGGGTCAGGATGGAGTCCCCAGTGTGGTCTTTCTCTCTCTGTCTTTCCATAGTCATTTCCCAGCATTCCTTGGTAATTCAACTACATTGCACAAGACCTTATATATCTATTATGTTCAGGGTTATTTTCTCCAAAGCTTCTCTACTGTAGCCCACATCCCATACCTATTGTTTAAAATCCTCTCTTTTATTTTTTGTTTGTTTTTAAAGACGGAGTTTCTCTGCGTAGCCCTGGCTGTCCTAGAACTCACTCTGTCGATCGTGCTGGCCTCAAACTCATGAGGTACTCCTGCCTCAGACTTCTGAATGCTGGAATTACAGGCTTGCACCACCACTGCCCTGAGCTTAAAATCTTCTTTATCCTTTTCTGACACCTTGAACTGAAATGGACTTGGCTACCAGATGGATGTGAGGGGCTTCCTTCTCAGTCATAGATCCTGGAGCTTAACTCCAGCTCGCCTGCAGCCTTCTCTACAACACTCCACAGAGCAAGGTATTATCTGTCCCGTCTCCCCCTACCCCCATTAGCATTCAGTGGACAGTTCTTTCTGCAGCCCATGGATGGGCAGAGCCACAAAGATAGCCTGCAATTTCCCCTTCTCACTGGAGAACCCAGAGCTCTTAAAACAGAAAGCCAAGTGCAGGATGCTCACACAGACTCACTGTCCAGAAATAACTCAGCTTTTAAAGATGGGAACCCCAGAGCATTAAACAAGGTCCCAACCCTTCTGTGTTCAGGGCTCTGAGTGACTGCAATGATTCCGCGTGTCTGTGTGAAGGCCACCGTGGCTCTAGCAGCAAGGGTGCAGGTACCAAAATGTCTGTTAGGGAAAATAAGTGTAACTTTATTATTAACAGAATTCAGGTCCTTGGATAATTTAGGTCTTTGGCTTGGGGATACTGTGGGATTGAATGCCCCAGACATTGCTGAGGTGGGAATCCCATTCCGTTGGAAATCCACAAACACTGTGACACAGCGCTCACCTGGACCCTCCCCATGCTTCCTCTACAAAGCTTCCTCACCACACTCATCCCTAGAAATCCAACTCCAGAAGACCAGATGACACAAAGGTCTTATGTCACATTCCTGAAGAAAGCACATAGTGAACGGGCTGATGGGAGGAGATGTTGTATATACCTAGGGTCTAGCTGAGGTTCTCTGCTAGCCAAAGGAGAGGTATCAACTATGCCCCTCAGACAAGTCAATACAGGACCCAGGATCCTAACAAAGAGAGCAGGGCTTCCTATGGAGACCATTCATCCCAAGAAATACTTCAAAAGCTCCTGACACATTTCTATAGGTCAGCGAAGGGTACTCAGGGCAACTACTGTCCCACCTCCCATTCTGGACCAGGCTCCTTGCTAGTATTGAGCATGACAATTTATTTTATCAATGTATACATGAGGGAAGACATATAATTTCTGCAGGTCAATGGAAGAATCGCCTGCAGGCTAGATACTCTCACATTACCTGTCTTTGCCAGCAAGACTGAAGGGAAGATAGCAGCAGGAGGCAATCAGGTGCTAGGGCGGCAGGTCTTTGGGCTGGAGAGGGAGGTAGTCTCTCTTCTGCTGGTGCATTTGAAGCCATCCTGCTTCGTTCCACCAAGACTCAATTCCACCACACTCATTCCTGACTTTGCCTTCCTTTTCTTTAGAGAGGAGGACAGGGTTGGGGGGGAGGAGGATGGGGACTAGCACAGGCTTGCAGGTGGAATGAAGGCTCTGGACTCCTGGAAATCATGAGTCCTCCCCTCACTCCTCCCTCAAGTTGCTTAACCCTGGGGGGAGTTTTCTGGATGACAGTGGCCATTGTGCGAGGGACCCAGAGGAGCATCACAGCTAAGGCAACTGGACTTTGTCCTAGGGAAGCAGTGCTCTACCCCTGCAAGTCCTGGTCCCACACACACAGTGCCGTGAACTAACAGGGGCAGCACAAGAGAGAAGACCGCTGTCCTCAAAGGTGCCAATTTCTAGATGTGGAAATGAAACTTCAGGTCTATTCTGTAGATGTTGTAAACACTGCAGGAAGAGACGAATAATTCCCTAGAGTAAGAGATAGGGAAGGGAAAATAGCGAAGATCCAGTCCGATTCTAGAAAGGAAAAGAAAATGATTTTTGTTTTTTTTTTTACATTTATTTATTTAATGTCTATGAGTATATTTCACTGTCTTCAGACACACCAGAAGGCATCAGATCCCATTACAGATAGTTGTGAGCCACCATGTGGTTGCTGGGATTTGAACTCAGGACCTCTGGAAGAGCAGTCGGTACTCTTAACCCCTGAGCCATCTCTCCAGCCCCAAAATGTTTTTTTCTTAGATTATCTTTTACAAAGGTTTCTGGAATGGTAAGGTCAGTTCGCCACTTTTTCTTTTCTTTCTTTCTTTCTTGTCTTTGTGATGCTGTGGATTAAGCAGGGCAAGTGCTCTGCACTGACCTATGACCCAGCCCTAAAGTCATCATCATCATTTCTACTAGTGTATCTATTGTATTGTGTAGGTATTTAGGAGAGTCACAACCGTACTCATCAGAAACAACTACCTGTAGCTAGGGGATTAGATACTGAGAGTACTGTCCTCATGTGCACAACCCCCACAACACAGATCATACATACATACATACATACATACATGCATGCATGCATACATGCATGCATACATACATACATACATACACACATACATACATACATACATGCATACATACATACATACATACATGCATACATACATACACACACATACATACATACATACATGCATACATACATACATACATGCATACATACATACACACACATACATACATACATGCATACATACATACATACATACATACATACATACATACATACATAATGTATATATGTGTGTGTGTGTGTGTGTGTGTGTGTGTGTGTGTAAAACTCAGAGGTTAGGAGCACTCACCTCGCTTGCTCTTGTTCAGTTCCCAGCACCCACATGGCAGCTCACAACCATCTGTAACTCTAGGTCCAGGGGATCTGATGCCCTCTTCTGGCCTCTGTGTGCACCAGACATCTGCATGGTGCACATACACAAATGCAGACAAAACACTTGTACACATTAAACAAAAAAAATACATATTGTTACACAACCCTAGCTGCCCTGGAGCTCACTGTGTAGACCAGGCTGGCCTGGTGCTGGAGCTCACAGAGATGAGCTGTGAACAGAGGCCGAGCGCTGGGGTTAAAGGAGCGCACCCGCACATCTGCCTGAAATACGTACGTAACTCTTAAAAATGAAAAGAATCAAAACAAAATGTTTAGGGAGAAAGAAGATAAGAATAAGAGTGTTTAGCCTTTCCTGTTCAGGTTCAAAGTTTTGTTCTATGGTCAATGCAAGAAGTACTTTAGCCTTTACCACACCCTCTTTTCACATTTCTTTTTTTCTTTTTTCTTTTTTCTTTTTATTTTTGAGACAAAACCGCACTCTGTATACTAGACTGGGCTTAAAGTTGACATGATCTGTCTGCTTCAGCCTTGCTAGGGTTGAGCTGCCACACTTGGCTGTCATGTTGTCCCACTATAACTACCACCCCCCTCGTGTGTGTGTGTGTGTGTGTGTGTGTGTGTGTCTGTGTGTGTGTGTGTCTTCTGACTCGAATTATTGCTTTTGTCATTATTATAATCACCTGTGGTATTGGGAACAGTGGTTAAAGTACTCATTGCTTTTCCAGAGGACTGAAGTCTGAGTTCCAGCATCCACATGGGGCATGAGTTGGCTCACAACCACCTATAGTTTCAGCTCCAGGGGATGCAATGCCTCTGGTCTTTGTGGGCATGTGTACCCATTGGCTACTGTTTCTGAGGTCCCAGGTTCAGTTTCCAGCACCTACATGGTAGCTCATAACATTCCATAACTCCAGTTCCAGGGGATCTGATGCCTCTTCTGACCTCCAAGGTCACTACATGCACATGGTATATAGACATACATGCAAGCAAAAACACTACATATAGAATAAAATAAAGATCAGAAATTTTAAATAATAAAAATAAACTCTAAATAAAAAAAAAAAAAAAAAAAAAACACGTGCAGGTCAAAAGACAGCTTCCTGAATTGGTTCTTTCTTGTCACCTTGTGAGATCTGGTGACTGAATTTGGGCCGTCAGGTATGTGGGCAAGATCCACCACCCTAGAAGCCCCTCACTGGACCTGAGTGTGAGTGAAAGCTTTCTGTGGTGTCGCTGCTCCACACTTTCTTCTTTTGTGAGACAGGGTCTCACGTAGTCTAGGCGACTCTCAAAGTGCGTGGATCTCTTTAACTCCTGGTCTTTCCGGCTCCCCATACAGCTATGAACTACCAGGCCCATCTTCTTTGAAACAGGGTCTCATTTTGTAGCCCTGGCTGGTCTAAAGCTTGCTATGTAGACTAAGCTGGCTTTAAACTTGTGGTGATCCTCCTGCCTCTTGCTTCCCAGTTGCTGGGATTACAACACCTCTAGCTGGATTTAAAAAAAAAAAGATTTACTTATTTTATGTATTTATGTAGCTGCCTTCAGACACACCAGAAGAGGGCATCAGATCCCATTACAGGTGGCTGTGAGCCACCATGTAGTTGCTGGGAATTGAACTGGAAGAGCAGTCAGTGCTCTGAACCGCTGAGCCACCTCTCCAGCCCCACCCCACCCCCAGCTGCATTTTAAAACCCATTTTTGCAGGGTTTTGCTGTGTCTATCCTTGCTTGCTTGTTCAGGATACATGGAGCTGCTGGCCTTCATACCTCAAGTACTGGGAACACAGGCATGAGACACTAGACACTAACTGCGCATTAAGAATCTTTACTGTGTTACTGGGGGTGGGGTGCACATTTGTGGAGGTCAAAAAGACAAATTGCAGAAAGCCATTCTTATTTTCTACCGTACGAGCCCTGGAGTTTGAACTCAGGCCATCTGGCTTGGCAGCAGGCACGTTTATCTGCTGAGCCGTCTCACTGGCTCTAGAATAAGCATTTTCACAAACACCCAGCTGATGCCCGTGGCTATTCTTACTCAGGGGTCGTCTACAGCATGAGCCACTGGTAACCAGGGGCCAGGTCAGTACATCTGGTAACGAATGATCTGGCTTCCGTGGCAGGAGTGGAGGTGATGGTGGACCTCTGAGCAGCACCAGTCTCTTCTCATGGATTTTTATACACAACCTTCCTTCAGAGGTCCCAGACTCTGAAAGAGTGCTCCTTACAGCCCCGGCCTTTCCACCCAGTGGAATCCTCCAGATTCCTCTGCCCCTTTCAGTACAGGGCCAGCCTTTGATGACAGTGACATAGGCTGGAGCCAAGCCTCTACAGCTTAAGAGACACGAGTGTCAGTCCATTGATGTTGACAAGCTTCTTTCTGGTTCTGGGACCTGTATTTATGGCTGTCTCAACTTCAGCCATAGGCAGACGGGCACGGGTAAGGTACATCTCATGACAGATGTAGTTCAGCACCATAGAAACAGGCCAAGCAAGGGGCTCGTTCTGAGGAGAGTCCCAGCTGTTGACTTACCTGTAGGTCTCCCTCAATCCATCTACCCTCCTACATCCTCAATTCTCCGGGGGAGATCAAGAGAGGAGCTGACACCGAGATGACCTG
This sequence comes from Micromys minutus, assembly GCF_963924665.1. Classification (NCBI taxonomy): domain Eukaryota; kingdom Metazoa; phylum Chordata; class Mammalia; order Rodentia; family Muridae; genus Micromys; species Micromys minutus. The sequence goes on along the minus strand of NC_137979.1, from coordinate 43,091,750 downwards.
TCTGTGGAATAAGGATGGTACCTACCTGACGCCTCTCGCGACCTTTCTGACCAGACTTCAGGCAGTGGCACTGTGCTTTGGGTCCTGTGTGCCAGACTCCCTTGTCGTAGTGCCTGAATGGCCCCTGTTGGGCCGAGGGTCCAGACGGGCCTGAGTGGCAACTACCAGAAGGTCATTCAGAGATTCAGCACGGCTGTGAGAACCCTGTAGGACGATGATGGAGGGTGTATCCATCTTCTTCTTCCTGCTGGAGCTGCGGCTGTGGGAACACCGCTCCTTGGACAAGGATGGGTACTCTGCAAAGGCATAGTCAGTCAGCACGGATTCCTGGCGACCTCCTACCAGGCCCCCAGGCCCCAAACTGGCTGAAGGTCTTGGAATCCAGAGTCAGTTTTGCTTTTCTGCCTCCACTCAGTTTCTTTGATCTCTCAAGACTGGCACAGACAATAGGGCTTATCTGAACAGGAGCAGTGGATGTTGAGTACCAGCTGACTCTTGCTCAGTGGGGATGGAGACCCTCTGAAAGCATGAGCTCCATCTTCAGATAGAGAAGAGGATGTAACCTTTCGACCTTGGGATCTGTTCCAACCTCTTCCCCTCTCTTTAATCCTATATGATTTGAATCTTCTTGTCACTATTAGTTTTGTTTCTTTTTTTTGGGGGGGGGGTGGGTGGGTGTTGATTATTTGTACTTTTTTTTTTAATCGGTGTTTTGCATGTCTGTCCGTCTGTGTACCACGTGTATGCCTGATGACCACAGAGGCCAGAAGAGGGCGCTGAGTTACCTGGAACTGGAGTTACAGAGAGTTGTGAGCAGCCATGTAGGTGCTGAGAATTTAACCTGGGTCAGAACCAGCCAGTGCTCTTAACTGCTGAGTCATGTCTCCAAGCCTCTAGTTTTGTAATGTAAACCGTTGTACTATTGTTGTGCCTGTGCGTGTTTGCGTGTGGGTCCGTGGAGCACAGCACACAGGTGGAGGCCAAAGAGTAATTTTGTGGGCTCAATTCTTCCCACTCACCTTTACGGGGGTCCCAGTGACCAAATTCAGGAGGTCAGGGTTATGTGGCAATCACTTTTACCCACTGAGTCATGTCACCAGCCCTGGTCACTTTTAATTATTTATATTTTTAAACATTTTATTTGTTGGGGCTAAAGAGATAGCTCAGCAGTTAAGACACTGTGGCTGTTCTTTCAGAGGACCTAGGTTCAAATCCCAGCACCCACAGAGTAGCTTACAATTCATTGTCTGTAACTCCAACCCCAGGGAATCCTCCAAGGGTCTCGGGTATACATATAGTATGAAGACACGTATGCAGACAAATGGCCCATATACATAAAATAAGTATGCTATTTGCTTTTATTGATGTGTAAGCTCACACTCATCCATGGACCATATGGAAACAGGTGCTCAGAGAGGCCAGAAGGGGGCGTTGGATACCCTGGCCCTGGAGTTATACAGACTCTTATGAGCTGCCCATTACAGGTGCTGGCACTTATGTGTTTATTTATATGCTGGTGTTATCTATTTAATGTTTTAGAAGGTGTCCTGTTGTGTCTCTCAGGCCTCTTGGCTCAGCCTCCTGATTGCTGAGACTGCCGGCATTGTGTCACCAGACTGACCCCTAACAGTTTGGAAGTCGAATGTCACCCGATGCTCCTGAGAGGATATGGAACCTGTGTTGGCTAGCCATGAAACAAGTTGGTTTCACCCACCACTGTATGAAGGCACACTGCCACCCAAGACCTAAGACACTGGGTCTGTCCGGTCATCCACCAAGCCTTTGAAATCCATGAGCCTAAAACCAGCATATTCTCTTTAGACGTTAAGGACACGAGTCACAGTAAGAGAAAGATGACTTCGGTGCCTAAGCTCTTGGCACACCTCAGCCTACACTGGTACTCACGTGACTTGGGAGCTAGGAACAAGGGGCGTTTCTTCTTTATTTGAACCTTCTGCAGTATCTCTGACATCAGATACTGCCTCTTAATGTCATTCTTCATCAAGGTACAGTTCAGGTTCGACTGCCTGGATTTGGAAAACATGAGAGGCTTGCATTTCTTCTCCTGGATCGGTTTGTGGGAGGCCTTCTGCTGCTTGTGCTTGTAGGAGACCACGTGGATACTCTCGGGGCTGCTACACTCAGGGCTGGTGGAGAGGCTCGTGCTTGCCAGGGATTCCAGAGATGTTGAGATGGGGGCTGTGGCATCTGGGGAAGTCTCTACAGATGTTATGGGCTGAAAAAGAGAACGGCCTGGGATGAGACTGCTCCTGAGAGAAACATCAGAAATGGCCACAGTGGTGAATTAGGAGCTGCGCTCAGGGGCTGGAGAAGTGGCTCTAGTTCCCAATGACCCCTTCTGCTCTCTATGACTACCTGACACACATGGTGTACATGTAAACAGGCACACACACACATACACACACACACACACACACACACACACACATACACACACACACATACACACACACACAAACACACACACACACACACACACACACATATACACACACACGATTTTCATTTTAACGATTTGTCTTTGTTTTGAGATATTTTTAAAAGAATTATTTATTTTATTTTATGTATAGGGGCACACTGTAACTAACCGCCTTCAGACAAGGGCATCGGATCCCATGACAGATGCTTGTGAGCCACCGTGTGGTTGCTGGGATTTGAACTCAGGGCCTCTTGAAGAGCAGTCAGTGCTCTTAACCACTGAGCCATCTCTCCAGCCCAAGATATGGCTTTACTGTACAAACCTGGCTGTCTTCCAGACTGACCTCGAACTCACAGAGACCTGCCTGCCTCTACCCTCCTGAGTGCTGGGATTAAAAGGTGTATGCTCGCTACCCAATGTATAAGATTTTTGAAAATTAATCTCATTAAATCTTATTTTTTAAAAAGGCAGCGTTAGGCAGTTCTCGGTGAATTCAAGGCAATACTGGTCTACATAGTGATTTCTAGGCCACCCAGGGCTATCTAGTGAGACCCCATCAAAAACAATAACAAAAAATTAGAATCAAAACACGTCAGTAGAGAGACAGAGAGAGAAAGGATATGCCTTGGGGATCCATGGCTTTGGGTTTGACAGTGACTGTTGTTTGGTACAGCAACCAAAGCAGAAGTGGCTAGACTTCATCAAACTCACACCCTCAGAGTAATGGCAACAATTAGGAGAGCAAAGCAAATCCTGAATCTGATCAATTGTTTTCACTCGGCTCTGGCTGCGGGAACCAAACACCGTTGAGAGCCGTACAGATGGCTCTGCTGTGGACTGGAGAGGTTGGGTCAGCCATGAAAGAGGTTCCAGGTTCCACAAGACTGGGTTCAATTCCCAGCACCCACACGGCAGCTCAGAGCCCCAGGTGACCTAACACCTGCACACAGACACACACATGCAGGCAGAACACCAATGCACATAAAAAAAAAACCATTAAAAAGAGAGAGAAAGGATGGCTGTGTGGGTAAGGGTGCCTGCTGCCAAGCCTAGACACCAGGATTTCAATGCCGAGGACCCCGCGTGGCAGAAGAGAACCACATTCTGCAAAGCAGCTCTGAGTGTTTACAAACAGAAGAAACTTCGTCTTTTAGAGTACTGGAGGTTGAGAAGCTGAAGATCAAGGTGCTAGCTGGGTTTGCCTTTTTTCTTTTCCCCCTTAAAATTTTTTTTAAAATTCATGGTGATGGGATTTGAACCCAAAGCCTAGTGCCTCCAAGACTAACAGCCTACATCTGAGCCGCACACCCCTAGCCTGGTTTTGTGTCTTTGAATCCTAACTCTTCATAAACAGCCCATTTCTGTACCCTCACATGGAGGAAAGAGCTAGCTAGCAGCTCTCTCGGGCTGTCCTTTCTTCACAGGGCCTCACTATGTGTCCCTGGCTGGCCTGGAGCTTGCTGTGCAGGTCAGGCTGTTCTTAGACTCAAAAGACTCACTTGCCTCTGCCTAGTGAGTGTTGGAATTAAAGGTGTGCTCCACCACACTGCTTTGGTATGCTAAAAGAGTGACTCTGGGTCACTCTGGAGTCAACTTTTAGTGTGTGTGTGTGTGTGTGTGTGTGTGTGTGTGTTTGCTTGTTTTAAGACAAACAGGCCTCTCTCTACCCCTGGATGTCCTGGGATTCACTATGTATACCAGCTTGAACCCATAGAGATCCACCTACCTTTGCCCTTTAAGTGCTGAGATTAATGGGATGAGTCTCCACACCTAACCCAAGATGGAGGAAGAGAAGGATGACCTGGATCTATGTGGCTTTAATGAGCCACAGGTAGCTATGAATATCTTTTTTTTGAAGGCCTTTTTAAAAAATATATATATATTTATTATATTTATTGAGTACCCTGTAGCTGTTTTCAGACACACCAGAAGCGGAGCTGTGGGAGGGAGCCTCCTCAATCCATCCCAGCAGGTATGTGTTCCACTGTTTGAGCTTCATGTATGGGGAAACAGAGGCACAAGCAGTAGCAGTGGGTACCCAAAGAGCTACAAGTTAGGGACAGAAAAGGGACGAAAAAGCAAGATTCTCCCCACCCACTCCCAGAGCACGGCCCTCTGCTTACCTGGGCACTTCTGACTATGTTCACCGAAAAGGCCGACTTGACTTCCTTGACTTTGGAACTGGGCATATGGAAGTCCGACTCGGAGCAGCTGGGATTTGAACTCCTCAGGTCGGGGACAGAACTGTAGTTCCTCGCAGACACGGGCTTGCAGGGCATGAAGCTGGCCTCCTTCTTGGAGTCCTTCTGGTCCGGGATGCCCGCAGTTGCCGTTTTCTTTAGGCCTCTGATATTTAAGAGCAAGCCAGATGGGCAGGGCACTAGAGCCACCGGATGTAAGGACTGGGGAGGAGGAAAGCAAACACACAGCCCGTGGGGAACGGGGTCCTGTCCGCCATCGGAGTCATCCGCACCCTAGGGAAGGTGCAAAAGAGGCCAGGAGAAAGCAAACCGGAGACACCAAAGACTTTCTAATCTGGAGCTCTTGGCCTGGGTTCTGGATCCCTTAAAAGCTCATGGCTGGATTATGAGAGGGAGTTCACAAAGTGTTGCATAGCTTTCATGAGACTCCTAAAGAGTCTGTGATGCCCCCCGCGCCCCAACAGAGCTGAAAATCATCTCCAGCTCAGCTCTAGATCTGTCCTTCCAGCTGAAGTCTTCAAGACTAAGGAGATTCTCAGGCATGGTGGCTCACTCCTGCAATCCCAGCACTCCAGCAGGAGGATAGCCATGAGTTGTAGCATAGTCTACATAGTGAGTTCCAAGCCAGCCAGCAAGGGCTCCGCAGTGAGAGTGAGACACTTTGAAAGTAAATAGAAATTTGGAGGGAAGCTGGTGATATAGCGTGATTAGCAGGCTAGCATGCTTGAGGCCCTGGTTCAATCTCTAGCACCATTAACCAGGCTTCGTGCCTCATGCCCGTAATCCTAGCTTTCGGGAAGTGGAGACAGGAGGGTTAAAATTTCCACGTTATCTTGGGCTACCTAGCCAGTTTTGGGTCACGGGAGACCACTATCTCAAAACAAAGCAAACGAGACTGACAAGGTGCGCTGGAAAATCATCTGCGCCACTGAGGTAGAAGAGAACAGGAGGCTGGAGACGGACAAACCAGACTCAGATTCCAGGACAGTGAGGTGGCCACCCTGCACAGACAGCATGTCGGAAGCACCCTGCCCTGTTTAGTCACTCCCATGGGATGTCCTGAGGACCATGTCTCCCAGCAGCCCTCTGAGGAGCTTACTGAAGGGAGCATTCCCACCCAGGCTGGAGATGAAGGCATTGAGTATACACAGTTGGGGAGCACACATGCTAAGTCTCTAGCACAGCCAGGCAGCTCTCACTTCCAGAGACAGACCAGTGTGAGTATCCTCTACCACCGGGATGGAGGGATCATCGTCTAACAGATGCCGGGCTCTGAGTGCCCCTTTCCTGTAGTTCAGCCCTCCGGGCAGCCATCAGTGTGTCTGTGCTCGGAGCAGAGGTCTCCGTGGCCCCCTCCCACGGATCGGCCCAAGCCGGGGCAAGGTGCTGGCGACACACACCCCCCCCTCCTCGGAGTTTACTTGTTTGGGGGGACAGGTGGCCGTCTTGCACTTCGGCTGCTGTCTGTGTCGCTGGAGTCGCATGATTTTCTGCTCATCCGCAGACTCGCCCTGCATCTCTTCCTTCCTCTCCTTTTTTCGGAAGAACTTATTTTCCTGTTTCTGCCTCAGCTCCTGGATCAGCTGCCTGTCGATGGAAGAACAGGTGGGTGTCATGGGCGGGCGCTCCCCTTAGGGGACGGATGAGATGGAATGAAGAGGGGGCTGGAGAGACGGCTCAGTTTGAGTCCCAGCATCCCACATGACAGCTCGAAACAGTCTGTGTCTCCAGTTTCAGGAGATCTAATGCATTCTGGACTCTGCAGACACTGCATACATAGACATACAAGCAGGCAAGGCACCTATATATGTAAAATAGACAAAGAAGATGGGGGGGGGGAGGACCGCAAGCCTGCACACAAGTGACTGAGGGCCAAGGAGCAGAGCGGATAAGAAAGCACCATCCTTCCAGCCATCCCCAGTCTGGAGAATCGAATGTTTCCAAGGAAGGGCTACTTCTCAACACCACTGTGCCCTTGTCACTTCCCACTTCCCTGGAAAGAGGGACTGGGTAGGGGACTAAAGCAAGGGGCTCCTGTGTTGGGCCCCTTCATTTGCTGGACTCTCTGGCCAGTGAACCCTGGGCCTGGACCAAAGGCAGTGAACCAGATGAGATCACTCTAGAGAGTCAGGAGACAGGGTAATCCTAAGTCCTTCGGTGTCATCTTGATGTCTGACCTTCTCTATCTCTGTCTTCCCCTCTCATAACTGAGGTGCTTGGTAAGGACTGGACCTAATTGGATGGCTCTCTTCGAGTCCTTGGGTTCCATATAGTCTGGATTCATAACACATTCCTGAGACAGTTGTGGGCCGGGGTGTTGGTCTCAAGGATGAGTATCTAAAACAGAAGCTCATCTATTTAGTGACTTGCTGTGCTACAAAATCTCCCATGTCCTGGTCCTCTTGAGACTTGGACTGGGGCTGGAGACTTGGCTCATTGGTTAAGAGCACTGACTGCTCTTCCAGAGGTCCTGAGTTCAATCCCCAGCAACCACATGATACCCATAACCACCTATAATGAGATTTGGCTCCCCCTTCTGGTATTCGGGTATACATGCAGGCAGAATGCTGTATACACAAGTAAATAAATCTTAAAACAGAGAGAGACTCAGATTGTGTCACCTGCAGATCGAACACAGTTACCAGGACACCCTGTCCACCTCAGCCCCAGAGGGTGCCTACCGCGCATACAGCTCCCGGGCTCTGGAAGCAACCGTGTTCTGGAAAAGGGAGCTATTGTCCTGGAAAAATTTCTCATACTTCTCCAAATTCAGAGCAGGGTAGATGAGCCGGAAGCCGCCACAGTTTTTCATCTCATATTCCTCTGTTTTTTGTAACCTCGCCGCCTGGAAACCCTTGACTTCCTCCATCCTGTCAGAAAACAGAATGCAGGACTACAGTGATGTTCCCTTGAAAGGGACAGGTCCAAGCGGGGTGTCATCTAGGGCCCTGCACATAATAGTGGCTGGTCAGTAAAAAAAAGCAAGAGTGCTTCTGAAGGGGGCTTTAGCACCCCTGGGACAGCCAGTGTCACTATGTTGCCTGACGGGGCAGACTGCCGCCGCCTTCCCATTCTCCCTCCTACCCTTCTCTGGAGAAAAGAAGCTCATATTTTGCCACATTTGAAGGCTTCTTGGATGGACTTAATGAGCCTTTGTGAGCTGTGGTGACCTCACTCACCACGGGGGGGGGGGAAGAGATCAGGTAGGATAGCAAGATGGACTTCCCATACAACAGGGACACCAAGAGCTACTGAGCTATGGAGCCAACTGACACAAGGGAGGCCTGCGGTGTGGCAGCTAAGGTGTCAGAAACAGCGCAAGGCCTTCTGGAGTCCCAGGCAGCAGGTAGCCCCGGCTCTGGAGTTTAGAGCTGTCACCAGCCGGCTGAGCTCAGCCCATCCATATCAATTTCCCGTCAGGGATCCTGGTGTCTCTGGGACAGGACCACACTGGGCACACAGAGTAGGCATGGCACGAGGAAGTGCCGGGGAGTGTCTCCTGAGAGCAGAGCTGCTTTGCAGAAGCAAGACCCAGCTTTATGGCAAATGGTGGAGAGGGGGTGTCAGCACAGAGCAGGGCAGAGGTCGCAAAGGTTTGTTTGTTTGTTTGTGGGGTTTTTTTGTGTTTTTTTATTTGTTTGTTTTGTTTTTTTGAGACAGGGTTTCTCCGTGTAGCCTTGGCTGTCCTGGAACTTACTCTGTAGACCAGGCTGCCCTAAATTCAAAGAAATCCACCTGCCTCTGCCTCCCAAGTGCTGTGGAATTAAAGGCATGTGTCACCACCTCCCCACTGCTTTTGTTCCTCAGACTGGTAAGTTCTAAATCTTCATGTGATGTTAATCAATCTATTCCATATAATTATATGTATCCATCTTAATCTCCGGTTTCCAGGAACAAAGAAAGTCTTAATAAAACTGTTCAAGTTGCTAAATTCTTGCTGCAGGATATGTGATCATGTTGTGCACCCCAAGATTGTGTTATTTACTGAAAATACCTGTTTCTAGTTGTGGTGTGGCTCAGCCCTTAGCACATACCTTTAATACCTCTGGCTGGAATACAGACATACCCTTAGTATACACCTTTAATTCCAACAATGAAGGTAAAAGTTGATTGTAAAAGGAAGCACCCATGTTTGAAAGTGATGTTTGGGGAGGGGACATGGGGACAGGAATGGAAGGTGCAGGATCAGGTGTGGAAAAGGACAAGAGAAATGGCCAGATAGCCATGAAAATGAATGGAAATCTGCAACTGACAAGGGTGAGAAAGTAGGGGGCATCTTCATGATGAGAGAGATACCTGGAACAAGAGAGGTACCCAAGACTCAATGGGGTTGACCTTAGCTGTGACTCACAACACTGGGGTTGTGGAACCTGAAGGGGCCACCCCCGTAGCCAGGCAGGAACCCCAGTGGATCAATAGAGACACCAACCCACCTACAAAACTTTCAACCCAACATTTATCTTGCCTACAAGAAATTAGGCATGGGGGAGGGGGCAGAGACTCAGGGGATGGCTAACCAATAACCAGCCCAAATTGAGACCCATGCCATGGGCAAGCACTAATCCCTGACACTATTAATGATGTTCTGTTATGCTATACACACAGGAGTATGTTGTCCTCTGAGAGGCTCCGTCCAGCAGGTGACTCAGACAGACACAGACACCCACAGCCAAACAGTGGGTGGAGCTTGGGGACTCTTGTGGAAGAGAAGGAGGAAGGATTGTGAGCTCCAGAGAAGATGGGAACTCAAGGAGTCCCAGAGCAGTGCTGTTGCTGAAGCGCCCTACATACCCTCTCGCCCTCCCCACCCACACCATGCTCCGGTTCCTGCTTGGTCGTACTTGATGCAACGTGGTTGGAATGTATCTGCCTCAGAACCATGACATGACAAACCTGGCTAAAGAACTCGAAGAGACTAAAAAGAACCTGGAAGTCAAGAAGAAGCCCCCTCGTTCCTGATGCTCACCGGGCACTGCATCCTGGACCCACCAATTCCATCCTGGGGGTGGGGGGCTGCCTCCTTCATAGCCACATCCCAAGCTGTGTTCCTCTTAGGTCTGAGACCCTAAGGTTGTTTCAGATCCAACACAAGCCAGATGTAGAACTAGTTTTTCGTTTTAAGCATCCCCCCTCCCACCCCCCCCCCCGCCTTCCATATCTTCTGTCCAGCTGCTTCTGAGGCCTCAGACTGGAACTGTGGTGCTAGGTGAGCAAACACAACCATAACTAGTACCCACTCACCTGTGCTGTGGGAGTCCTGCCGTCTGTGGTCAAGAAATGACTGGATTTACTATCTAGAAGTGACAATAGGAGCTTGCTAGACAAACTAAATTTTGTTAAAATAACTAAAATGAACATGAATTAATTTATTATATACTGCTGTCAAGGAGGAAGAGAAGGAGGAGATAGAAACTCCACAAGAAAAAATAACCTGGACCTTTGGGGCTCTCAGAGTCTGAACCACCAACCAAAGAACACGCACCCTAGGCCTCACTGCACATATGTAGCAGACCTGCAGCTTGGTCTTCATGTGGGTCCCAAACAACTGGAACCTATCTCAAAAGCTGTTACCTGTACTCGGGATATGTTCTAACTGGGCTGCCTTGTCTGGCCTCAGTGGGAGAGGAAGCGCCTATCCTTGCAGAGACTAGAAATGCTAGGGGGTTGGGGTACTGAGGAAGGGCCCCACCCGCTCAGAGGAGAAGGGGAGGGGGAGATGGGAGAAGGATTGTGAGGGTGGGGTAACCAGAAGCGGGGCAGTGAGAGGGGATGTAACGTGAATAGTACAGTGGAAGAAAGGAGGCAGTTTTACCAAGACAATTTCACAGAGAGTGAAGAACGAATAAACTAGACACAGGCAAAGACAGACTGAGTCAGAGAAGGAGGAGCCAGAAGATTAGAACAGATTTCAGACTTAGTTTGAGGTCTGCAGAGCAATTCAGGAGAAGCTGAGAGAAGCCAGTTTGAATCAGTCAGTTTGAGCCAGAACAGCTGAGTTGAGCATCCAGAGTTTGGAAAGAACTAGAAAGGCCAGTTTATTCAGTAGTCTTAGAGGTGTAAAACATTCCAGGACTAGATCAGATCGTATGGAGACCAGAAACTTCCAGGACTGGGCCTAGGTTAGCAGCGGGAGGCAGTAAGGCTCCTAGGTTACAATTAGAGCTGGAAGAGAAAAGATACTGTTGCAAATTCTCCATCACAAATCAACTTTCTACACAGGATTATTATTTGTTAGCAATGGTCCACTCTATTGGGCATAGTGATAAACATCTGGAATCACAGTACTTTCGAAGCTGAATCAGCCCGAGTGTTGCAAGTTCTATGAAAGCCTGAGGTACATTAGAAGCCATCTTAAACAAAACAAAAGAAAACAACAACAACAACAAACTCACCAAAAGCAAGCAAGCAAAAAGATAAAAAACAAGGGCTGGGGACTAGAGAGATGGTTCAAGAGCTGAGGACCTGGGTCAGTATTCTCCCAAGAGCTGGGTGTGGCCATGCATGTCCACCCTTGAGGGCACACCAGCCTGACACCCAGATGCTGGGCAACAGCCTGGCTTCAGAGTCAATGAGGGACCCTGTCTCAAAGGAATGAGGGAGACAGTGACAGAGTACCTGATGTCCTTCTACAGCCGGCCCCATAGCACACACCCACAAAACTACAACAGAAATCCTGTCTCAAAACAAGCAAAACTACAACAAGCCTTCTATCTATTCTATCTATCTATCTATCTGTCTGTCTGTCTGTCTGTCTGTCTGTCTGTCTGTCTATCTCTGTGGTGTGTGTGTATGTGTGTGTCCTGTCTTTCTCTCCCAGGACCTCAAGCTCGCTAGCCAAGTGCTTTAACAATAAAATGCAGTTAGGAAACTTTTTTTTTTCCATTTGTCTGTTTAGTGTGTATCTATACATATGCATACACACTGGGTACATGGAGGTCATAGGACAGGTTGTAGAAGTTGGTTCTCTCCTTCTGTCCTATGGAATATAGGGATGGAATCCAGGACATCTAACTAACGGCATATGCCTTTTTTTTTCTTTTTGGCTTGTTTGTTCAGTTGGTTGGTTGGTTTCTTTGTGTAGCCCCAGATATCCTGGAACTCTCTCTGTAGACTAGGCTGGCCTCGAACTCACAGAGATCCACCTGCCTCTGGCTCCCAAGTGCTGGGATTAAAGGCGTGCACCACCATGCCTAGCTTGAGAGTCCCTTTACCTACTGAGTTGCCTCACTGGCCCAACACTCACGGACTTAACAGTTTCTAACAAACTATGGTACTGGTCAGGTACTAGGTCAGGCTTCCTGGGGATAGTGTCCTTCAGTCTCCCTAGCATCTTATAATCACATAGGCCCACCTCACAGTGAGGTCCCCAAGCCTCCAGGAAGTGACAAAAAGGCCACAGAACTGGCAGACTTTAGTCACAGCCAGGGACAAGACAGGCAGTCTTAACTGAGGGCCGGAAGGATGAGAACGGGCTGCCTGGAGCCAGGGGCTCTGCTCTACCTGATCTCCCGGTTTGGACACTGCTGCAGGAACCGCCCGCGCTGTTTCTCCTCCTCCAAGACTTTCTTTTTGTCACAGCTCCCCAGGTTGATGAGGACCAACGCATCATAGAGCAGGCTGTCTTTCACCTCTTTATCCAAGTCGGAGTCAGTGGAGAAGCTTGGAGAATGGTTGACCTGTGAAGAGATGACATCAACTGGGGATGGGGCTGACCAGTTGTGAAAGCAGAGATAAGGCCAAGACTCCACCTCCAGGTACCTCCAAGGACGGCCTCAGGGCCCTGACTGTGTACGTGGGACAGAGCTGAGAGCGGTCTAGACTGGAGTCACTGTGAAGAAAGCAGGGAAGACAGGAAGTGGAATTCCCTCTAGGGTAACCAGGAAGGATTTTGTTTTTGAGACAGAGTCTCTCTATGAAATCTTGGCTAGCCTGGACCTACACAGACCAGGCTGACCTGGAACTCACAGCAATGCACCTGCCTCAGTTCCCTGAATGTTGGGATCAAAGGCTGCACTCCCCTTCCCCCCAGTTCTATTTTAGTCCTTTCTCCTCTGGAAGCAACTAGAGTTCCTTCTCTATAGGTCCTCCGTCTCATGGGTGTGAGCAGCCATGTGTTCCCTCTCATATATACTGTGCTCTACACACAATGGGGAGGAAGGCAGAGGTCTAAAGCCACAGGTTTAACCAGACATAAGTGGCTCTTGCCTGTAAATCCCCCTCAGGAGGCTAAGGCAAGAAAAGAACCAAAAGTTTGAGGCTAAAATACAGTAAGTTCCAGAATAGTTTGTGCTATAAACTATTTCAAACAAACAAGCCACACACACACACACACACACACACAGAGAGAGAGAGAGAGAGAGAGAGAGAGAGAGAGAGTAGAAAAGACAGAAGGTTGGGAGGAATGAGGAAAAGGAAGGAGTGAGGAAGAGAAGAAGAGGAGGAGGGGAGAGGAAAATGAGAAAAGAACACCAGAGGAAGCAGTCCATACACTAATCCCAGCACTTGGGAGGCAAAAAGCAGGTGGATCTCCGTGAGTTCGAGTCCAGCCTGTTCTACAGGTGAGTTCTGGGTCAGACAGGGCTATGGAATGAGGAAAGGGGTCTAGGGAGGATAGAAGAAAATACAGAGGGAAACAGAGTTTGGAAGCAAAGTGATTCTTTCTAGAAGCCAATCAGGACTGAAGGAGATACAGAAGGCAGCTGGAAGACCAGTTCCTGCCCCCAGAAGAGTGCATGTGGTTCAGAAGTACAGTGGGACATTTGTGGAGTGCCAGCAGCTTCTGAGACTTGCAGTGCCAGCTCACTCTGTCCTTGGATGAGAGCTCCAAACAATGCCCCCTTCCCCAGCCTGAGAATAAGGGTTGAGCGGGAGGGAGGGAAGAGCCCCAGGATTCTACATCCTTGTCCCTCCAAGCGTGTTGAACGGTGGCTTCAGAAGGCTATGGAACCTAATCAGGAAGTAATTGGCTTAGAAATCTCTTCCTCTCCCTACCTAGGGCTTGTGCTTCCCCACTCTGACCACAGAATCACCTGTACTGGAGTTTGGAACTGGGTAGCTCACGTCCCCGAGAGTAAGGCAAAGCTGCTCTCATTTGAAACCAATCACTGGCAACCCAGTTTTAAGAAGGGACAGCCTCTTTGTGGGAAACACAGGAAGCAGAACGGTCTTTAGAATCACTCTGCCAGAGAATGGTGGCAGTGGTAAATCTGGTTGGACCTCAGAAGGGCACATTTCCCAGCCGTCTACCCCCCTCTGGTGGCCATTTCTCAGCTAAGCGTAACACCCTATGGGCATCAAGCACCACGGAAGGGGAAGTAACAGAAGTCAATCCAGGTGAACCAGGAAGTCAGAGTCCCCGGAGTTGGCTGACTCCCGAAATGGGAACAGTTTACATCTCCAACTAACCTACCTCCAGCAGCCAGGGTTTGAGCTTTCGGTCCAACAAGATGTCAAAGCCCAGGATTTCAAAGCAGGCACTGTTGATCGTGTGGCTCGGGAAGCAGGTGTGGTAATTGTGCTTGATGACTGGGTAAGCCGATATGAGGGTCTTAATGATGACATCCTCGATGCCCCTCCAGATCTGCTCCACATCGTAGCCGTGGGTCTTCATGTATAAGTTGAAGGTGGAGAGTTTCCTGAAGGGGAACACGGAGTATGGGGGAGGGAATTATTCCTGGTCGGCCAGTGTCCTGCATCATGAAAGCCAGGAACTTCTGGAGATGATAAGGCTCCAGATGCCGTGGAGAAAGAACATCCAGAAGCTAGAGTGACACCGAGGCTGGGTCAGAATGGAAGTGTTCATGTGCAAGTCACAGGCCCAGCCTCCTCAGGCCTTCAGAACATTGGAGTACACACCCTGAGAACTTTCTAAGAAACATCTGTGGGCTGAAGAAAGAGCTGTCTGAGGATTGGTTGGAGAGCAGCAGAAATGAATGTGCATTCAGAGACAGATGCTCTCTCTCTCTCTCTCTCTCTCTCTCTCTCTTTCTCTCTCTCTCTCTCTGTCTGTCTGTCTGTCTGTCTCTGTCTCTCTGTCTCTTGCTTTCTTGTCTCTCTCTGTTTCTGTCTCTGTTTTTGTCTCCCTGAATCACTCTCTCTCCTTCTTGCTCTATCTCTCTTGTTCTCTCTCTGTCTTTTTGTCTCTCTGTCTCCCCCCCCCCTCTATGTTTCTGTCTTTCTGTCTCTCATTCTCTCTCTCTTCTCACATTGCTGATTTGCTTTAGGAGCAATGGTTTCTCAGCCTTTGGTGACCTTTTGAAACAAGTAGGGACCTTTGAAAAACAATAACACCTTGGTTACACTTCAATCACTTGAGAGTCTAGGGAACCTAAAACCAAGTTCTGCTTTGGGGCTGCCCACAGAGAACAGCAGGCCCACCCATAGCATGTCCACACTTAGAGATACCAGCTGTCCCAAGCACACTACACTGTCCCCAATTTAAACACAAAGCCCCACATTCCAGGAAACCTTTGTCTTGGGAAGTCTGAGGTGCCTGGCCACCCTGTCAGAGAGAGTCACCTGCCAAACCTGATGACCAGAGTTTGATCTCCAGCATCCACACACAGAAAAGAAGAATTGATTCCTGCAGGTTTTCCTCTGACCTCCACGTGTGCACTGTGATACCATGGTATGTAGCCTCTCCCCCAAATAAATAAATATAATTACATTTTGTTTCTGTTTTTCAAGACAAGGTTTTTCTGTGTAGCCCTGGCTGTTCTGGAACTCGCTCTGTAGACCAGGCTGGCCTTGAACTCGGAGATCCACCCATCTCTGCCTCGAGTGCTGGGATTAAGTGCACCACTGACACCCGATTCTAAAAATGATTTTTAAAAAGCCGTTTCACTGGTTCCCGTGAAGGTTAAAAAGGAGCTGGCTGGCCAGTCAAGGGGCTTGTGGGAAGGGACTAACCAACAAGTGACCTCTGCACCTGCCACCTCTGTCATAGGAATGAGTCAGTACATGCAGAACACTCAGGATGTGTCTAAAGAAGGACAGACAAGCAAAGGCCTCTTCACACAAAGGGCTTTTCTTCACCCACCTTTGTCAGGTTGAACCGTTTTGCATAAATGGATCTTTCATATTGTTGGAAGAAAGCTAAACCTTTCTAGTGGGAAAATAAAAACTTTAATTTGCCTGATTGGGAAATAAAGTTTTCTGGAACAAGCTACACATTTCCCTGATTTCCTATAACACATGTTTCACAACACAACATAAGCCTTTCTTGATGATGCGGCACCCCTGCCTTGAAGATGCTCTGCCTGGTGATTTTCTTACGCTCCAGAGTGTCTCGGTTCACTTTGACACCAGGTGTGCCCCAGGCACACCGAAAGGCCCTCCAGTCTCACAAATTTTCTCTTTTCCTCTCCAACTGAATTCCTGCTCCTGCTGACCTTGAACCCCACTGGGAAGGTCAGGGCAAAACTGGGGGTGACCTCAGCTGCCAACTTTGAGGAGGCAAGATAGTTAGTATGGGAAACTGCCTATGTCTCAGCAGATGAGGGTTCTCAAAATGGGGGAGCAGGCAGAAAGAAAGGGAAGAAAGAGGGGAGGGGGCAGTATGGAGGCCGACACATATTATGGGGTGAAGAGGTTCCTCTAAGCCCAAGTGTTAGAAATGTGGCCCCCAATGCTGTAGTGTTGGGAGGCGACCTTTTTGCAAGGGCTCTGCCCTCTTAAGTGGATTAATCTTTGCATGGCTGAAAGGGCTGTGGGTGTGGCTCTGTTATAAAATCTCTCTGGCTGCACTGCACTTGCAGAGCTGAGAAGAGATGGGTCTCTAGGGGGAAAGGCTGAGCCAGGAGAGGACAGAGCGGAGCCCCTGGAGGCAGATGGCTGCTAGGATGGAGAGGGGCCCAGAGAAGAGGGAGAGGTCATAGCAGGGAAAGCATAGAGGCTGGGTGGGGAGGGGCAGAGGCTCTGGGCTGAAACACACATTTAGCATGTGTGAGGTCTTGGCTCCAATTCTACTACTGCCAGGGGGCGAAAATATTACCAGAAGTGTCTACATTTTATTCTGGTCTGGCCGTCCCCACAACACAGTGTCCACCAGAGCCAGAGGGCCTGAGGCCTGGTATGGTTTCAATGTTTTTACATTTACGTTTTCTCTCTCTCTTTCTCCCATCTTCCCTCCCTTCCTCTCTCCCTCCTCTTTCTTTCCTTTCTCCCTCTCCCCTCTCCTGTCTCTATCTCTGTCTCTATCCCCATCTCTGGTTCCAGGTCTCACTGTATAGCCCAAACTAGCCCAAAACTTATAATCCTCCTGCCTCAGTCTGAGAGCTCCAGAGTGCTAGGACCCAGTGCCACTGTATGTCAACCACAACGCCCGGGGAGGTGTCATTTCACACAAACGAAGGTAAATAAAGGCCCTAGGACTAAAGGAAACTAATAGAAACAGTACTAGGCTGCAGCATGGGTCACCTTGTCACACAGGGACCTGGGCAGGTTGCATCGTTGGCTGTACCCTAAAACCCAGGGATGGAGGCTCAGAGTCAAAGCAACTTGTACAAGCTTACTCAGTGGACAAACATCAAAGCAGGGGTTGACATGCCTCCCTGACCAGGATGCTGAACCAGTGCAGGGTCTGTGGCATCCACAGTCTGGGTAGGAAGAGGAAGTGCCAAGATTTTAAGACAACATGGGACTGCTATCCTCTAAAAAGGGGGGGGGGGAGTGGTTGAAGTTGAACATGGCAATGCACACCTGTAATCTTAGCACTTGAGTGAGAATTTGAGGCTACCCTGGGCTACAAAGCAAATTCTAGGCCAGCCTTAGCTACATATCAAGACTTATCTCTAAGACACTTGGGAAAGCAAAGGCAAGAATCAGGAGGTAAAAGCATCTTTCACTATAATCAAGTCTGAGGCCAGCTCTGGTATACACACATACAAAAACACACATGTACACACATATAGCAAACACACAATATACATACATATACGTACATACACACATATACACAGAACTCTCAAACAAACATGCACACATGCACACACACACAAATACATACAAGTATATACACACACACATACATGCTGTACTAATAATAGTCCATGTACAGAAACAGTGGACACAGCTGTTGAACCCAACTCTATCACTCAGAGCTGTGTGACTTCTCTGAGACTCAGTTTCCCTTATCTGGGAAACAATTGGTTGACCTAACATCACTCTCCACCCAGCCGTGTCCACAGTGTGGTGGTGAAACTCCAACAACAAATCCTTAGGCACCAGCTATCTGCCCCAACACCCAGACACTCCCTTTGCCCTTCTCTGCCCAGCCACACACACAGTTCTTGGTCTATCTATCTCTCAAATGCAAGCTGATGAATCAATAGCTTGAGGAGAAAAGCTGCATGTGGAGGATGGGGGTGTAAAACCAAACCCTTAGGAATCCCTTATTTCCCCTAGTCTGAAGGCTGGCTAGCCACAGGCCAGGTGACTCCAGGGCATCATGACACATCAGTTGAGAATCTGTAATGGAGTAACACCCCAGGGAACTACAGACCAAGGAATCACAGCTGCCAAGTCCTCCTCACTTGGCAGCCTAGCAATCAATAAAGTCTGTTGATCTGGAAATGTCAGGAGGGCAACTGTAACAAGGTATGTTTTGGTGTGTGTATGTGTTCTGCTGGGGAAACTGGTCATGTTTATCTCCCTCCTCCCAGCCGCCCAGGGTTTACGGCATGGCCTCCTTTTAATGATTAACAGTCCAGAGAGTCTGCTCGGGGCTGAGAGGCAAAGCAGGCTTTGCAGAGATCATGTGACCTGAGATGGAAATACTGGCAGGGACTGAGTGGGTTTGGGCAGAGCCCTGGAAGATGAGTGAAGCGGCCCTCTTACCTCTTACTGCCAGAGTAAGCATCTTGGATGAAGTTGGAGCTGTTCTTGTTGATAGAATAATTAGTCAGGTGCATACAGATCTCATCCTGGGGAAAGGACACAAGGCTGACAGGCTGAAGCAAGGGCCTTCTGGGTCCTTTTCCCCCCATATGCCCTGCACTGCCCCCAACCACTCCCATAGTTCTCGGGGCTTAATGGGAAGAGGGGAAATTTATAGGCATAAGCAAAGGGACAAACAGGAGGTAGAAACGTTTTCCCGTAGCCCGGAGTATAAGAGACTCCAGCTTTTCTAGGACTTGGGAGAGGAAGATTGGGAGCAGGGCTGCTAGGGAAGTGTATCCATGGTCTTTGCTTCTTGAGCACCTTTGGCCTGTAGCTCTGGTGTTGGAGTCAGGAAGGCCTAGCCTCAAGTCCCAGATGCAACACTTCTTAGCTGAGTGAGACCAGTCAAGTTCCCTATACTCTGCGAGTTTTAAGCTCATCTGTGAGCTGGAATACCAATCTCTGTCCTGGAGGGCTCCTGGTGGGATTGAATGAGAAACCCCGTAGAATCTGGGTCACGGTCAGTATTTATCTGATGCTTGCCAGCTCCCCAGAATCTGAGGATGCTACAGTGCTGAGGGGGAAGGGAAGGCCGCGTGTCCACTTGGCTCACCAGGTTGTCCGTGTTGGGGTGGGAGTAAGAGGTGGTGGCAAATCGAGCCAGTCCTTCATTGTACACAAAAACCCGGAGAGGGTCACAGGAGGTCACCAGCACATAAACCCGAAGGTCAAACTTGAACCCGTCGATGATGAAGGGCTGGGTAGAGAGGAGAAAAGTCACGCCAGCATCGGAGGTGACAATCAGAGGTGAGGATGTCTAGCCCCCATCTCATCAGGGATCGATTGCCTAGTGGTGTAACGAGAAGGCTGGCTTAGGGTGAGGAGCAGCAGAGACAGATGTGGGGTCGTCACCAGACCACACTGTGTCTTCAGTTCCTGAGCTATTGAATGCTTCAAGCAGTTCTCTCTAACAGCTGTCTCAGCAATGAACCAAGCTACAGAGTCCTAAAATGGGGCACACGTTCCCAGGGCTACATCACTTACTGCTGCCTTCTCCAAGACTCTTCCTGCCCCCCCCCCAACACTTCTAGAAGGATCCCTCCCTGAAGTGGGCTCTATCACATGTGGTCTGTGACTCCCCCCACCCCAGTCAGGGAGAAAAGCCGGTGACTATGAACTTCCCTAGATGACTCCCCTCTCCTAAATGAGACAGGGCTGCCACAAACCAAGCTTCTGCCCATTTGAGGGGGAGGTCGGCCTGTTGAGGCCAGATCTGTGGTGAACTGTGAAGGGTGAGGGACATTGTGATTTGTAAGGTTTGGGATGGGTCACATCCAAGGCATGAGACAGGCTCAGTTTCATCTCCACCTCTGCCTTCCACCAACTTCATTTCGAATTCTGTCCCACAGATCCCGAGGCCACCGTGGGCAATAAATACACAATCACAGTGAGGAAGTACCTTTGAGATATAGAGCTGACAGATCATATCCTCCCCTGGCTTGATTTCTTTCACCGACCGGGTAATGAATATGCCTTTCCCTTGGCAGCCCGAGTCCGGCTTACAAATGTAAGTCTTATTTTTTCTCATCCTGCTGTAAGTCTGCAAATCTCCCCAGCTGTCTCAGTAGGGAGAGGACAAGACACACCTTTAGTTTGGGAACCATGGCAAAAAAAACCCTAATCTTTATTTATTTTCATTTATTTCATGTGTGTGGGTGTTTTGTCTGTGTCAGAAGAGAGTGTCAGGTCCCCTAGAACTGGAGTCATAGACGGCTCTGATCCTATGGATATATATGTATCATATGTATATACTGCTGCTGGGAATCAAACCTGGGTTCTCAGGAAGTTAGTGCTCTTAAATCCTCAGCCATTGTTCTCTCTAGCCCCAGGAGGCTCTTTATGAAAACAAAACAGACAAGGTCCTGATGTGGACAGACAGACGCTCAGTGATCCAGCCATACAAACATTACACTTTAAAGGAAATTCATCCTGGGTTCAAACCTAGGCAACAACACTTCTCAGCTGTGAGACCTGTCTCATGCCTTCCTTTGTTCCATCACATAGATTGGGTAGAGTGATGTGATGTGCCCCAGGAAGTCTGACTTGGGTTTACACGTGAAAGAACTGAAGTTTTGCTCCCAGCTTGAGCTCTGACAATAGGACCACCTTCTCATACTGAACTAACGTCTGGACTCCAGTGCCTCACTGTGATGCCTCCCATTAGGCCAGGAGTACAGGAAGACAAATCACACTCTTGAATGCACTCTGAAAAAAGGGTGCTGAGGGATGGGGATGTAGGTCAGATGTAGGCCTAGTGTGTGTATGAAGCTCTAGGTTTAATCTCCATAGCCATATAAACTATGTAATGGTGTGTAATTGCGCAGGTCTATAGTTCCAGCGATCAAGAAGTGGAGGCAGGAGATCAGCAGTTCAAGAACATCCTTATTTATTATTTACATAGCATATTTAAGGCTAGCCTGGGCTACTTGATGCTATGTCTAAACAGACACACACACACACACACACACACATACACACACAACCAAAGTGTACTTAGAAGAAAGAAGGAAACCAGATTAGCACTGAATGTGGTAGTATGTACCTATGTTCCCAACACATAAAAAAACTAAAGCAGATGGACTGAGAGTTTGGCCTAGCCTTGGCTATATAGCAAGGTCTTCTCTCAAGAAATAAAGGGACAGGGATAAAGAAGCCAAATCAATGGATTATAGGTATTTCAGACATTGTTTTGTGCTTTAATTTAAAGGAATCTTCTGTGCACTGAGAAGTCAGAAAGTAGATTGCTCTAGGATGGCTGTGAAGCCTGGAGGCTCCTGTTATCTGAACAGCAAACATGCTTCCTCATTTACTTATGTATTTATGTGCATTGGTGTTTTTCCTGCACGTGTATCTGTGTGAGGATGTCCAGTCCTGGAGTTACGGACATCTGTGAGTCGCCATGTGGGTGCTGGGAATTGATCCTAAGTTCTCTTGGAAGAGCAGTTAGTGCTCTTAACAACTGAGCCACCTCTCCAGCTCCCTTTTAAATACTAGTTTTTTTTTTTTTTTTTTTTTTTTTAATTCGAGACAGGGTTTCTCTGTGTAATTTCTCTGGCTGTTCTGGAACTTGCTCTGTAGTCCAGACTGTCCTCTAAATGACAGACCCTGCCTGCCTCTGCCTCTCCAGCGCTGGGATTAAAGGCGTGCACCAGCACCAGCCAGCTAGCACAGGCTTCCTTTGAAGTTAATGCTATCCCTGAAGATTGTTCCAGACACATTAGGAAGAGTCTACAAGCTCCAGGGCTCTTGATTTGGGGGAAGACTTGGTGGAGAAGAGAGGATGAGATTCTTTGCAGCGTGAATATAATTTTTTGAAAACATTTCTATTTAATTTTTTTAGATGTAGAAGTATGTATGTGCATTGTGCTATTCTGGGAACCAGACCTGGGTGCTCTGCAAGAGTGACCACCAGTCTTAGCTGCCGACTGTCTGTCCATCCATTTGAATACGATCACTGCCACCACCCTTTCTTTGCAAGCCCTCATCATGCCCCAGGTCACACTCACGCCATCTCTCTCTGTCCCCCTTACTACTCCGGACAGGATCTAGAGGATTACATGTACTGGGAGTAGGTTTGTACTCTGAAAAAGGAGGGCATTCATTTGGAAGTGTCCATGCCATTGAATGGGACAGGCTAGGCAGCCTTCTCTGTTCTTGCTCTAGGTGCCAACCACAACCTCATTTTCTCCTTAGAAATTCAGATGGCTCAGTGGTTAAGAGCACTGACTGCTCTTGCCAAGGTCCTGAGTTCAATTCCCAGCAACCACATGGCGGCTCACAACCATCTGTAATGGGTTCAGATCAGACACCCTCTTCTGAAGACAAGTGAACTCATATACACACAATAGATAAATAAAATCTTTTTTAAAAGTGTTTTTAAAAATTCAGAAACTACACAGGCAGGTGGTTGGAACAAGTTCAAACCCAGCAGCTTTTGGGGGCAGAGCAAACTTTGATCCTAACTGTGGGTCCAGCCTCCAAGGCGCCCATCCCCGGCCTAATTGACAGCTCATTTTATGAGCTGTGTTTTCTCAACCTTGGACGCACCCTTACCCTTTTTCTTCCTGAACAGGAGGGAGAAATACAGAAGGTCTTATGGAAAGGGATTATGGCAGTTGGGAAATTGGGCAAGAGAGAAAAAAATAACAGTGGGAGGCGACAAAGGGGTGTGTGTCCTGGGCACTCACTCAGCAGGAAGACACCAGGTCCTGGGGAAGAAATGGAAGTCCTTAGGAAACAGCTTTAGCATGCGGCTCATATTCCGGGCCAGCAAGTCCTTGCGGCAGATCTCACTCATCCCAGGAAAATGATTGATTTTCTGCAAAGAGAGTGCCGTGAGATCCCTTCTAGAGCCAGCGGTACAAATGGGGTCACCACGGGCCAGATGCCACACATCCAGGGAGGCACATACCTGGTAGCTCTTCATCTCCATCACTCGCTCCAGTGACACCGAGTAGTCGGTCCAATAGAGAGTCCAGTCGTCATTGTCACCCGCCTCTCGGAGGCCATACTGCTGGGCGGCCCTGCGCACTGTGAAGAAGTCGAAGGGAAAAAAATGGTCTGGCAAGGGACAGAAGCAGGAGAGCTCTGTGCGGGAAGGTCCCTATCCTGTGAACTCCCAAATCACATATTGAAATTAGAGAGCTGGCTCCTTGGGACTGGAAGCCATCTTGCTTTATGGACAGAGTAAAGAGTGTGGGGAATGGACAAGGTATTGAAGGGTACATCTGAGGCTGTATGGGATGAATGTTAGGTTCAGCCTGGCTTCTTTTTCCCAGGAAAGAGTCTTCCAGTTTGTCTCCAAACGTTAAACCCTGGATGTAAACCAATCCTTAACCATAATCCAGGGCCAGGTTTAATCAGTGAGATAAACGAGTACAGAGGTGAGTCTTGGGCTAGCCTGAGTTACACGGTGAAATGTCTTGGGCTAGCCTAAGCTACACAGTGAAGCCCTGCCAACAAATGTGTGCATAAACAAGCAAGACTATACGTTGAGCATGTCACTGTGAGTTTCACAAGGAGATTTCCAGTTTCCTCTAACAGTTTATGGAGCCACGAGAACCAAGCATTTGGAGACCCTGTTTATCACCCTCGGGCATGCCCAGGACTGACCCATCCCCATCCTCCAGTCCCCATCACGGATCCCTTGAACACAGATGCTCACCACTGTCATACCGGCAGTTGGATAGATTGATCACCAATCATCTGGAAAAGAGAAAAAGGCAGACAGCAAGACACAGACAGATACCCTGGCCAGAACACAGGGCCCAGACCAGACACACATGCCCCACCCAGCTGCCACACTAAGCCCGGAAGGCCTGCCCCTCCCCCATCACTAAGGACAGGGCGCAAAGGACACAGAGCAGTAGGAACCCTGCACTCACAGTCCCATTATCCCGTGTGCTATGATGACGTTCGTGTTAACATCATTGCCTCAACCCCCTGCTTTAGTTTTGTCAGTGATGGGACTCGAACCCTGGGGCCTCCCGCCTGAACGTGAGGCACCCAACACTAGGCTACATTCCCAGTGGTCCCTGTGCTTTTAAACCATCAGCCCATCGGGGACAGGAATTTTAAAAAGCACATACTTCTAACTAAAATATTGTCTCCTTCCCCCCACTAAGGGAAGCTACTTAGAAGGTAGGCAAGCTCTCCACAAGGTAGAGAGAGAAGCTGAGTGCATGGGCTGCAGCCACCGGGGCTGGCATGTCACTGCGGTCCTGTGCAAGTATGAGAAATTCCCAGGACACACGCGAGCTTGCGCCTACGAAGGGAAATTTTTCTTGCTCCTTCAGCAAGGAGCTTCCTCTCCACCCTGTCTTTAAAAGGCATTGCAAACACAAGTGGAAGGAAAGTACTAGGTGTGATTCGAGGTTATACACGCTATTATGGGATGTCATAAAACAGAACGCTGAAAAAGTGGTGTGATCCAAACGAGACAAGCCTTTAGTGTCCCCTTTTCCCCTCATCAGCCAAGACTCTCTTCCCTCTTTCCTCCTGCTCTTATCAACACTGACAACACACACACACACACACACACACACACATACACACACACACACACACACACACACACACACACACACACACACACACCGTGCATCTTCGTTTTTCATTACTAACCTTTTTTTCTTCCTCTTTTTCTTGCCATGCTGCTGGGCGCTCTGGAGCTTCTTTTGTGTGTTCTCTCTCACAAAAGCCAGGGTGACCAATTCTTTTAGCTCCTCTAGATCTTCTGCGGAGCTCTCCTCCCTCTCTTTGGCCCCTTCCTCACTTTCTGAAGTCAGGCACTGTAGCATCTTCCTAGCCCTGGAGGAGGCTCTGGGGAAACACCATCCCTCCCTGGAGAGAAGGCAGAGCGATCAGCAGTTGCGTGGGTCCACCTGAAGGGGGCTCTCCTCCCTTGCTCATGTCGGTTCCCAACCGACTGGTTGGAGTTTATGAAAATGCTCCCCGCTCCAACTTCACTCCCGGTGTGCTGCGCTCTGGGAGAGAGCTAATTCCACCATTGCCAAAGGTTCTGACCTTGGGGACTCGCCTAGCAAACCCTGGCCTTGGTTTTTGCCATTTGGGATTTTCTGAAAGAGGCTGCGCTGTGTGCAACGGCATCACCTGGTAAACAATCTTATTATTAGAGTGAGTGTGTGCCTGGAGACAGCCTCAGAACTAAGCTTCAAGCCTTCCTAGCTGCTGGACTGAGTCCCAAAGGTGCGGTGGAGGTGGGCTGAGCTCTGTTAACCCTTGCAGTGCTGAATTCAGCCTCCCACAAGGCAAGATGCAGGCATGAATTAAGACACATGGGTGACTGTTAATCAACTGATATCCGTTCCCAACAATTCTGAGAAATGGAACTAAGAGCTTCTGGAAAACTAGTACTCTTAACTAGCAAGATATCTCTCCAGCGCGCGCGCGCGCGCACACACACACACACACACACACACCTCCAGTATTCTGCCTTCGCCTCTAGAAACACAGTCTGCCTCTAACCCTGGTCTTCCTGGCCACGTTCAGATCACATCCCTCACACTAAGGCTCTTGTGGCCTGTGGGGCCCATTTCCCAAGGCTCCCACCTCCTCCCTTCTTCCCATCAACACCATCAGGTCACCTTCTCTCCTTGATGTCCACAGGTCTTTTCTACTTACCTGCCTGTCCTGCCCACATACATCCTTTGGGTCAGACTTTTTTTTTTTTTTTTAATATAATATCTTTATCTTTCAGATTCTTGCTGAACTCATGTTAAAGGAGGTCTTAAAGCTTCTTTCTGCCCATTTAATATATCATAAAGCCCATTTATGCTGGCAAAGTTTGCATGTCTCTAGGTAAAGTATTTTGCATTCTCTCTCTCTCTCTCTCTCTCTCTCTCTCTGTGTGTGTGTGTGTGTGTGTGTGTGAGTACCCCATGGGAACTTTTACTATTTGGGCTAACTAGCACCAACAATAGGCAATTATAGCAAGCTCACCAGAGCCACGGAGTCTCTTAGGAATCAGCTCCCTTCTCTGCCCAACTCACTACTTCTAGACAACACCTATATCCCACGGCCAGCTCTTTGACCCCAGAGCACCTTACACTCCACTCTGCCCTCTGCCTGAACCTAACCTGGTGGTGATGGTTCGGTTCTAACTATGAAGGCTACCTATGACTAAGCCTTCATATGACATCATTGCTGCATTTTGCCAAAGGATTTTCAAATACATGTTCTGAGTAAATGCTCTCAACTCTGCTCCTGGGAAGGAGGGCAGAAGTGTTGCACTTGCCAACAGCCTTGCTGGTTTTTTCACTTTTGGAAAACATGGCTGCCCTTAGAACAACCAACAGAGAAAACCTCAGCCCTATGAGTCACTGTTCCCAGTGAACAGGCACACACTTGGCAATGTTTGAGAGAACTAGGGAACATCAAGTCTTGGCCTTGGGCTGCTCCCTTCCTCGAAGGTAAACCAGTTCCACCCCCTAGGCCTTTCAACAATGCTCCTCTTTACCAAGCCCTAGTGCAGGAGTGGCTCGTTTACCTAAAGGTTAATGTTAACTTGGGGAGAAACTGACCCCAAATTTGAACTCTGGAATTGAGGATTGTCTGCCTTTTTTTGAGGGCCTTGTCCGAGTGGTAAGAACAAATCGTGTCTGCCTCAAAGAGAAAAAGAGTTGTGTGGCTGAGGCAGGAGAATTATGAATTCTAGGCCAGTGTGAGTTACATGATAAGTCTCGGACCCTGTTACAAACACGCGCGCACACGCGCGCACACACACACACACACACAAAGTCAAAATCTGTTTGCTCTTGTGTGACAGAGCTCCAGCACACAGAGCAAGAGACCAAACCCGTGAACTCTTAGAGGAAGAGCTGGTCCATCAGCACCTACTTGCCCCCACCCTGCCAGTCCTGTGTTCCAGGCTGCCTACCACACAAGGGCCACCCAGACCAAGCCTAAAACAGGAGCAAGACAGCAAACAACAGTCTTGCTAAGTGTAAGCACTTTGGCTTTGGTCCCTATCTTTCTTCAGACTTGAATATTTTTATTTTATGTGTATGGATGTTTGCTTGCATCTGTTTGTGAGCTGTATTTGTGCAATGCCTGTGAAGGTCAGACCTTCTGGAAGGGAAGTTACAGATGGTTGCTAACAGCCACTTGGGTGCTGGAAACCAAACTCCAGTCCTGTGCACCCATCCCATGGCTGTTGTTTCTGACCTCGAGCTCCCAAAAGTTAGAATTACAGGTGAGAGCCACGCAGGCCCTCCCTTTGCTTTCTCTCTCCTGCTCAAACTCTGCAACCTGTTTTGTTCCCAAGACTGAATCCTGCTGCCTTCCCTCCAAACACTCCTAAAAGAACATCTCCTTTAAAATTATCTGCTTGCAGACTTGCACCCCAATATCTAGCCTATAGAAACACCCTCTGACCCACAGGAAAATGTGGCTGTGGCAAAACCGCAGCAATAATGTCATATGCAGGCTTACGTAGGAATACTTGCCAAAAAAAAAAAAAAGTTCCATTTCTTATAAAAGCTATGATTTCTATTTCTTTTGGGGAAGTGGGTCTCTATTCCTTCATGCTAATAGTTAAGAGCAGCTGGGCAGTGACTCCCTTAATGTTTCCTCCATATTACCATAGTGTCTATGATACAGAAACCAAGTGGCAAGTGGCTTTGTGTTTATAGTAGCAATGAGAGAATTGACCTTATTTTTCTTAGTGTCTGTGTGTGTGTGTGTGTGTGTGTGTGTGTGTGTGTGTGTGTATACACATGTGTGCAGGTGCATTTTCCCATGCGTGCTTATGCAGAGGCCAGAGGTCAATGTTGAATGTCTTCTCCTATTGCTCACTGTTTCAAATGTTGAGACAGGGTCTCTCACTGAACCTGGAGCCATTTTGTCTAGCCTGGCTGGCCAGTGAGCTCTGAGATCTGCCTGTCTCTGCCCTGCCAGTTCTGGGATTACTGGGGATCCGAAACCAGACCCTCATGCTCCCACAACAAGCATTTTACCTCTGAGCTGTCTCCCCAGCCCTTACGTTTTTGTTTTTGGAGATCATGTCTTACTGTGGAGTCCTGGCTGGCCTGGAACTTGCTGTGATCCTTCTGCCTCAGAGCGCCAAGTGCTGGCATTACAGGCTTGCACTACTACATTTGGCTCAACTCTGCATTTTCTTTCTTTTTAAAATTTTTAAAAATTGTGTGTGTGTGTGCGTGTGTTGCTGAAAATGGTTCTCTCTTTCCACCATATGGGTCCCAGAGATTGAACTCGGGTCATCAACCCTGGTGGCAGACCTTCTGAACTGCCACCCACACTCTTCTTTCTTGACCATGGGTGTTTCCATTTTCTCACAAGGCCTGGGACTCTATGTAGCAGTAGGTGGCCTTGAACTCAAACCTCTAGCCTCAGGCTTCAGAGTGCTCGGATTATAAACGGAGCCACCATGCCAGACCTGATTTTCTCTTGCAGCCCACGTCTCTTGTTGATACTATAAAGTCGGACCACTTACACATCTGAATTTACCAGTTTTGTGTCTGTTTATCATTAGCCTGTAGGCAGGTAGTCCGGTTTTTTTTTTTGTTTGTTTGTTTGTTTGTTTTGTTTTGTTTTGTTTGTTTGCAGTTCTAGGCGACTGAGCCCAGACTTTACAGGGCATGGGTAAGCACTCTGCTTCTGAACACTACATCAGTGCGCCTGCCGGGGGCGGGGTGTGTGTGTGTGTTTGTTCTTCAAGCAACTCTGAGTTAGAATAAAAGCTGCTTCATCCAGGGCTGAATCAAAAATCATTCGGCTGTTCATTTTTGTTGTACAGGGATTGAGCCCAGGGCCGTAAAAAAGCTAGGTACATGGCACAAGCTCTACTACCAAGCCTCTCTCCCTCCCCCAAAGCATTTTAATTTTCTGATATCAGAAAAAAAAAAAAAGAGAGAGAGAGAGAGCTGACCCAGCTAAACCCAGGCTGGGCTCAAGCTAGCTAAACATCTAATGATGACCTTAAACCTCTGATCTTCCTGGTTTTACCTCACAATTTCTGGCATCATGGGTATGTGGCCACCACACCCACTTTATGGGATACAGAGAACCAAACCCAGGAATGGATTTAGAACATTTTCTAAGCTCTCAAGGAATTCCTCAATATTACAGCAGGGAGAGACCTTGAAGAAATTCAGATTTAATCACTCATTGACTTTCAGGCCAGCCTTCCCTCAGGACAGAGATTGCACTTTCTAACTCTCGTCTGCACTAGGGAAGGGGAGCTGACTATCTAGACAAACCAAGTCATGGAAGCCAGGACAAATTTTCAGCTCCCCACACCCACACACAACATCTTTCTTTTAACAAGGACAACAGACAGACAAAATGGACCAAGTCCTTGGAGAGCTCAGGAGAGAAGGTTAAAAGTCAGGTATGGTGGTGTGTATCTACAGTCCAAGCACAGGGAGACTGAGAAGAGTTCCAGGCCAGCCTGGTTACATTCAAGACCCTGTCTCAAATATCTCAAATATATATAAACACACAGACAATGCAGTCAGACTCCTGTGAGTTCAAGGCCAGACTGATCTACACTGTAAATTGTAGGCTAACCAGAGATACATAGTGAGACCTGGTCTCAAAAACAACCAAAAAAACAAACAAACAAACAAACAAAACAAAACAAAAGAAACAAACAATGCCTCCTAAACAAACAGAAGTAGTTGTGAGTTTTGTTGTTAATGTATTAACAGACAACAGCATCTTTGTTTTCTCCTAGTGACATAAGAAATGTCCATTCCACCTTTCCAAATAGGACGCTTTAGGACAGTGTATACTGATGTTAGCACCAGTTCAACCTTGAGCTCTTCTAAGTTAATAACCAACCAACCAAATCTTAGTTAGACAGCATGGAAGTGAGCCACCAGGGGGAGGCAATGAGTACAGACAGGGCCCCAGTAAATGCCCTGCAGGTGATTTGGAAGAACAATTATTGGTGACTAGGTCTCTCTCTCTCTCTCTCTCTCTCTCTCTCTCTCTCTCTCTCTCTCTCTCTCTCTCTCTCTCTCTCTCCCTCTCTCCTTATCTCCCCCACCCTCTATGGAGGGAAAACTTGTATTTGTTTTGTTTTGGATTTTTGCTTTGTAACATAGGGTCTCACGTAACCCAGGTTGGCCAGCCTTGACATCCTGATCTTCCCCCTCCTAAGTGCTGGGTTCAGGAACAAGCACCAACAGGCAGCCCCTGTGTCCACTTCTGAAGGATTGTGCACAATTAACTACCCTTCTTCCCTGGCACTGTGTCAAAGGGAGGAAAACTCTTTCCTGCTAAGACTGAACAAATGTCGGAGCCCTGCAAAAAAAAAAAAAAAAAAAAGAAGGTTGATGAACAAGATTGCTGGGGGATAAAGCTATCTCACCACTTAGCCAAGCTCTTTCATCTCTGTGTTTGAAAGAACACGCTTTTCCCAGTCCACAGGAAACAGAGGAGAGGGCTCTCCTGGTTGCCTCCCCAGACTTCCTTTTTTCTCAACACAGGTTCCCCCCCCCCCCATTATCTCTCTTTTCATCTTTTTTGTCCTCTTTTCCCTACTAGGAGCACCTTAGGAAGGTCTCCAGTGGACAGCTGCTGGGAAGATATTCAAGGGAAAAACAAAACCAGGGGCTTTGGACCTAGCTTTGGCTTGGCCTCCTGATTTACTGTGGCACAAAAAGCCAGGCTACCTTTCCTTGTTTACTCTCTATCTTCTCTGAATACAAGAACACCGGAAGGATAGGAACTTCACATCCAGGGGTGCGGTGGCTCACCGCTAGAAGCCCAGCACTCAGGAGGCTGAGGAAGCTCCAAGTTAGCTTGAGAAACAAAGCAAGTTCTAGGGCAGGGAAAGGAGACCGAGGAGGTTCTGGGGGTTACACTGGATCTGCCCAGGCAATCCAACTAGTGCCAAGAATCACAGGCCGGGCAAGACTTATTGGCAACCGTATGATTCTGGTCCACTCGGGAGTCACCTTTTATTCTGCCAGGGACTGAGGACTTCTGTGATGCTAGAAGATGCAATTCTTATGTATTTTCTCATTCGTTTTTAAGGTGCAGTTTTCAGGCCGGGGTCACAGCCAGCCATTTCTTCCACAACTCTCAGGAAAACTATTAGCCAAGAGAAATCTGGCTAAGTCCACCCCTATTTCTTCCTTACCCTTCCTTTCCACGGGGTCTTACTATGCAGCCCTGGCTGACCTAAACTCTAAAATTCTCTTGCCTCAGCATCCGAATAGGCGGGGAGGGCAGGTGAGCGATGCTATGCCCAGCATTTTCCTGCTCTCTACAGTGGAGACCCTGGTTAACAGACTCTTTACTTCTCACTTTTCTCTTGAATAAGGATAATACTCATCTCACTAGGTAGTTCTAAAGACCATACTATTGTTTCTAATGTTCATCAAACAGTACTTGGTTCAAAATAAGCACCATACTGTCAAATAGAAGTGGGGGTGGCCAATGGCTTAGTATTGAAGCACTTGCCCAAGTCTCTGGGTCCAATCCCCAGCAACCCAGAATGATGATGATAATGATGGTGATGAGGATGACAGAAACGGTACAAATACCAAATAAAAAATTTTGGAGCATCTGCCACATAACAATGGTTAATGAATACTTAGCTCCTTTTCTACTTTATCCTCAACTGTAAAGAATATATTCCCCTAAGGCTCAAACTCAAGATAAGTTTCTCAAGAGTAAGAAGAGTATTCTTTCAGGATGCCCTCCCATCCACCCCCAAGTAAAAGACAAAAAAATAAAACATCAGGAAATCGGGCAATGATGGCTCAGACCTTTTTGGGACATAGAGGCAGGTGGATCTCAGTTTGAGACCAGCCTGCTCTACATACAGAGTGAGTTCCAGGACAGTCAGGGCTACACAGAGAAATTACGTCTCGAAAAACCAAGGAAGAAAGAACTGGAAAGGGAATGGAGCATCTGTGGGGGCGTGGGGTTATTCCAGGCATGAACAAGAAACAACAACAAAACCTAACTGCTTTCTGGGAGGATTCTTTGGGAAAAGGAAGAAAAATGATATAGAAAGGGGCCGGGCGCGGGGGGGGGGGGGGAAGGGGGGCACGGGGGCCGGGTGCGCAGTGTCCCAGAGATGGTTGGTATCTAAGAGATTGCCTCCAGGTGGCGTTAGGTGAGGAAAACAGTACAGAGTGAAGGGTTTATGAGGGGCGACACACCCTGCTCCCAGGCTTCCTTACCCGCGATGCTACTGCCCCGGCTTTCCCGGACTGGGAGGCTCAGATTTCCCGCAACCACCCTGGCCGGCCCATTCCTTCTCGGAGCAAGCAGCCAGGCTCCCATTGGCAGCCACACTCCGGGTTCTGCGACCCCAATGTGCGCCCCTCCTAACCTCGGGTCCTCCAGGCCCTCATATTTGCATATAGGGCCTCCCAGGCTTTCGATTGGCCCCTGCGGCAGGCGGCCATGGCCCCTCGGTCGGGAATCGGATTAACCGTCGCCGCGCCCGCAGAGGGTAATGCCAAGGTTGTCCCTGGAGACGCGGAGGACGCTCGGGCGACGCCGCCCTGCGCGAGCAGCTTGGAGACCGCTAGTCTCCGCCTGGTTCTCACCCCCACGGGGGTCCCCCCTGGGTTTGGGCATTATGGGGGCGTTCCCTACGCACAGGTGGACGGAACGCCGCAATCCAAAACTTCTGCACTTCAGATCAGCGCCACCAAAGGCTTATTTTGATTTTTAAGCTCTCTTGAGACAGTACTTATCCCAGACTAGAAGCTGGACGCTTGGTGAGAAAGCAGTGGATTGAAGGAACGAAATCAGTAATATATATATAGATACCAGGCATATTTGTAACTGTGGTGGCCTTGGGCTTTCCGGGGGGGTTAGCTTCTTTCCCAGTAAAATGAGTATTGCAACCTATAATGTGCCGCTCAGGGTTACAGAATCCTGACGTCGCCTCCAGAATTTGGAGGGGTCATGGTTTCCAATGAACTGACCAATAAAAACAAGTCCGGGCCGCCCACAGTCTGTGAGACTTAAGTGGGCAGGGCTCTCACAACAAAGCGCCTCACAACAATCAACAAAACAATTGATTGTATTTATGGTGGGGAACCTTGGTAGTGACTGGATTCAAACTATCAAGTCTTTCCTGCTGTCAAAACTTTTGCTACCCCCTGTTTCCCCCTCCCTCCCCACCCCCCAAAAAATGCTGTTCCTGCAAATGTTAATTCAGAATTTGTGGACCAAAGAATTGATTTGAAGCTATTGTGCTTTTAGATGGTTGGGTTTCTTGTCTCTTTTTTGTTTTGTTTGGGTTTTGGGTGGTGGCGGTGGGGGGGGGGGGCGGTGAGATAAGGTTTTGTCTGCCCTGGAACTCTTGCCTCTACATCTGGAGATCCTAGGTGTGTGCTGCTACTCCTGGTTTGGCCGTAGCCGGTCTATATTTAGCCATGTTGGGGACTGGTCACGGGGTACATTATGTACAGGATGCTGGACAAGCACTCTGCCAGCTGAACAGACCAGGTGAACTGGGTTTCAGACCGGGACAGGGGGCTGAGGTGCATATTTTACATCCAACATCCCTCAGTCCCTGCCTGGCATACCTGGTCCCAGGCCTGAAATTTCCAGCCCAGAGGCCAGGCTGCCTTTCCCCCCAGAGGCTCTTTCCTATATAATCCAGACATTTTGGTCTCCCACAGCTGATTTCTCTGCCCCTCCCCCCTCTTTCTTCCTCCCTTCCCTGACCTTGGTCTTTGGGGGGCCAGTGAACTCACCCCAGAGCAGCTTCCCAATAAACCTGATTATATACTCTAATGTGGCTTGATTTGGCTCATTTTACCAGCAGAGAGATAACTTATCATCACCCTCCTCATTTTTCGGTTTTTTTTTTTTTTTTTTTTTTTTTTTTTTTTTTTAGTGCTTGACTTGAAGTCACTGGAATATGGTCTCTTCTCAAGAGGATATTTTTTAAAAAGCCTTTATAAAAGCTTAAAGATAACATGCTGCCAAACAGTGAATAAATCCTTTCAGCTGGACCCCCTTGCAAGTAAGGAGAGAAAACAAGGCTAAAGAAATAGCTTTTTAAAAAGGAAACCTATAGCTGCAACCACGAAGAGAAGAGGCAGGCGCCCCGGGTTTGATGTAGAGCCTGCCCAAATTAGTCCAGAAAACATTCTGGAAGGTTGTTTTTGTTTTTAAAGCAGATTTCCTGGGCATTTTGTGCCCATTAGTATATTCTGGGGTTGGGCGATAATGGGCAGATCATGCAGGTGAGTTGGGGGTGGGGATGTGGGGACACTAAGGTAGGAGCCGTGGTGCACGTCTGCAATCTGTCATCCCAGTCTGAGTGAAATAGGATCTTATGCTGTAGCCAGCCTGGGTTACAGTTCACTCTGTCTCCGTGCCCCAAACAACCAAAATCTCTGCAATGAAACCCAAGGCCAATAGGCAATGAGGCCTCTCTGTCCCATCCCACGTTGACCTCATTGCTTTGTGCTGGCCCATGAGCCTTGCCCTTGAATGTCCTCTGAAGGTCCCTGGGAAGCCCCACATCCTTCTCCTAACTCTTTCCATAACTACACACAGGACAATCGCCAAATGTAACTGTAGTGGTTGTAAGACTCCAAGCAGTCTTAGCTCAGGACCACGACCCACAGCACACAATTAGACTATAAACCACTGCAATGGCAAGAGGTTTTTATTCCATGTACATGGCGTTCCTCATCCTCGCAGGGAGAGTCAACCCCGAACTCAAAAAAAGCATACATCTCTAATGCTTTTTTCTTTTCTTTTTTTTTTTTTTTTTTTTTTTTTTTTTTTTTGGTGAGGGGGGTGAACTACTGTTTTACCATTAGTCAGCAGTATAATTTTCAGAAAAAGGAGAGAAATGGGCGAGAGAAACTTTGGCAGTAAGGTTGTTGACAATTTGCAGTTCTTGGAATTCAGTACAGGGAGGGGTAGGAGAGTTGTTCCTAAAGCAGTCATTTTTGTTTTGTCTTAACTCAGCTTGGTCAGTATAGCTTGACCTGTCCACTAAAACTTTGTCTATACATTCTCAAAAACTTTGAGGGGGTTTAGGCTGATGATGATGTATATTTGGACTTTTCTGTGAGACCTTGTGGCTGTCAGCCAGTAAATTCTGTCCTTGTTTACTTTATCAAAAATGGGTGTTTTGAAAAAAATCTCAGAGCCCCTAAAAACTTTGTTTTTTATATCTCATAGTTCTGTCCTCAAGAGCCGCTTTCTGCCATTGCCCAGAGAGGAGAAGTTCCAAGCAGTAAGGTTTATTAAAGTCAGACACAGCAGACGGAGTGGTGGTGGTACACGCCTTTAGTCCTAGCAGAGGCAGAGGTGGGCAGATCTCTTGAGTTATAGGTCAACAGAAGTAGTCTACAGAACGTTTCAGATCAAGCAGGATTTCTCAGCCCTGTTTCAAAAAGCAGTAAAGAGGAGGAAACGAGATCACCCCCCCAACATAGTATAGAGTTATTATGTTTCAAAGTGAAAACATTTGCACTACATTGTATCAGAATTTGTATCTGAATTTCTGTTTAGCTGAATAAAGCAGCCAGAGCCATGACCCTAAGAGGGTTTGTCTATCAGAGAAACTTTCTACTAGGATATCCTAGAGTGTTGTGATGAGGTGTCTCTTAATGGCAACTTGCCTGGTAGGCACAGGGGCCTGAGTCTGGTTGCTAAGCAGTGGGAAAGGGGCATTGAGGGTTAGAACAGCTAATAAACCTTCATCCCCAGCTATATGGAAATCTAGTCTACAGAGCTGGTAATCTAAGTTGGAAATTGGCTTTTCACCAATTCTATACTGGGAGGAAGCTAGAGGCAAAGATTTAGCTTAACCTTGAGGATGGGGTACCCTGTGATCTGGTGACTACATTGTCCTTTGAATGAATAGAGACCAAGGTGAAATCAACAAAAGCCTACGGTTACACTTTCAGAAACCTTGATACCACCCACTCACACCCTTCCCTCTTTCCAATCTCCCTTCTAGTGCCCTAAGGGCCCAAGTGACCCCAATCAACTAGCCACCCCAAAGCTGTTTCCCGAAGACCAAGGGCAGGTCTCAGATCTCTTTGGTGAACTAGCTCCTCCCAGTAATTCACTAATCGGCTCTCTTTGACTGGGGCTCTATTTCCTGGCCATCCTGCCCCACCCTCATACCCCACCCTGCCCTTCTGGATTCGTATGGTATTGTGATGAAAATGAAGAAGATTCAGGAGGGAACTGCTAAGGTTTACAGAAAGGTTCCATAAAAATCTCTGGCCTCTGGTTGTTTACAGGAAAACTGTCTGCCTTGGGCAATGTCAAGGCTCTCCTTTCCAAGGAGCTGACCTGAGCAGGTAAGGTGAGCTGTACAGGCCAGAGCCAGCTTCAACTGTCAGGCATACCCATGGGACCAAGGGCCAAGAAGTCAGAGAGCCTTGGTGATTTGTGCTAGGTAAACCAGGGGATGGAAAACCACAGCTACCTAGAGGCTGAAGCAGCATTGGAAATCCAGTAGCCTGGATTCTGTAGAAAACTTCTAGGAGAGCCTGACTCCAAAAACAAACATAAAAACAGAGCAGATGTAGTCTTCATGTGCACAGGGTGTCGAGGCAGGAGAACTGTTTGAAGTTTGAGGCCAGCCTGGGCTGTATGGTGAGTTCTAGGCCACCCTGACTTAGAGTGAGACCCTGTCTCAAAAAAATAGGTTCGCACATGGTACTCCAGATGGCTGTTTCCCTGAGGTTCCCCCAAATGTGGGAAATGTGACCACATGCAACAGGAGATTATGTCCATGGGCCTTTTCCTCTGACAAAGTAAAAAGACCTATAAGTAAATAAATAAGTCAGGAAAGGTGAAAGGCAATGAAAGGTGTGGAAGGGTAGTTAAAGAGAAGAAGAAATGAAAGGGAGGGCTAGGCCTGCCAAGGCCCGATGCCCCAGTGTAGGGGAATGTCAGGGAAAGGAGGTGGGAGAGGGTGGGTGAGCACCCTCATAGAAGCAGTGGGAGAAGGGATGGAATAGGGGGGTTATGGAGGAAAAATCAAGAAAGGGGATAACGCTTGAAATGTAAATAAAATATATCCAATAAAAGTAAAATGAAAAAAAATGTATTTTTTTTAAAGAAAGGAAGGGCTGGAGATGTGACTCAACTGTAGAGTGCCTGCCTACCATTTGGAAGCCCTGGGTTTGGTTCCCCAGCACCTTATAGACAGGGTGTTGTGGCAGAGGCCTGTAACCACAGCACACACAGGGAAATAAAAAATTCAAAGTCATCCGCCATCTTCAACTTTATAGTTAATTCAAAGCCAGCCTGCATACTAACACCTGGGGAGAGAGAGAGAGAGACAGAGAGACAGAGACATGGGGAGGTTGGGGGGGGGTGGGCATTGACTGCTCTTCGAGAGGACCTGAGTTCAATTCTCAGCAAACACGTGATGTTTCACAACCATCTGTAATAGGATCAGATGCTCTCTTCTTGTGTGTCTTAAGACAGTGACAGTGTACTCACATCTATAAAATAAATAAATCTCAGAGAGAGAGAGAGAGACAGAGAGAGAGAGAGACAGAGAGACAGAGAGACAGAGAGGTAGACCAACAAGTCAGTTGCTTGGTAAGGGGCGTTTTAGACCTAGGTGTGAGAAATTCAAAGTGTTAAGGGTCTGTCCAGCTGTTAAAATATTTGGACTGGCTTCCACCTAAGAACTCTGTCTGTGTGTGTGTGTTTGTGTAAGTGTGCACCTGTGTGTGTGCTTGGGGAGGGGGGACAAACAGCACTGTTGAATTTTTCCTAAGGCACCTAGCAAACTCCTCAAATACATGTAAACAACAGGGATCCCTCAGGTGCGTCACCTGCTCAGCAGCTGATATTCCACCGGTCCTTTCCCAGGCCTGGGAGCCTTTCAAGTAATTACTTAGAAAAAAAATTAAGGATCTTTATTCAGATGCCCAAATCAAAGTCCATCCTGGCACCCCTTCTTTCTGTGTGGTCAAAATAAAGCCAAAAATGGATTAAAGGTGGAGTGTGGAAGAGGCGAGGGTACCAGGAGGTGACACAATACATGATGTAGGTGTGTTTTTCTTTTTTCTTTTTTTCCTATGTGTTTGCAGTGGTTTTTCTGTGTGGCCCTGACTGTCCTGGACTCACTGTGTTGACCAGGCTGGCCTTGAGCTCACAGAGATCTGCCTGCCTCTGTCTCCAGAGGGCTGGGGTTAACAACATGCACTACCATGCCCAGCTTCAGAAGCTTGAAATCAGAAGAGTTCTTGAAGACACTTCACCCTCGCCCTCAGAATGCTGCATTTTCAGATGGGGAAACCAAGGCCTAGAGAACTGACATGGGCCTTACCCCACCCCAGAGTACTCTTCCCTCCTGTTCACCTTCTCACCGGTAATGCCAGCAAAGCAGAAAAATAAATGGCTGCGGCCACCCTTCCTTCTTTTAGCTCCCACAGTTCACTGTGGCTGCTGGAAGACAGAGGCCAGGACATGGGTCTGCACAGCAGACCTCTGCCGTGCCCCCCTGTCCTCTCCATCCTCATATGACTTCTATGGAAGCAGCTTTCCTTGGAGAGAGCTGGTCATGGATGTTTTCAGGCATTTTCTTGACACACTCCAGACTACTTATGGTCCATGAGTCCTTCTATGTGCTGCAGGGCACATACAACCTCCTAGCCCAGTCCGTGGAACTGAAAGAAAGGCCCTCTGCAAAGTTGCCTTCTATTTTCTTGAAGCACCCATTTCTCCCTAATACTTATGGTGGGAAGGGTATAGGATTTCATGTAGCCCAGGCTGGTCTCAAACTTGCTATGTAGCCAAGGGGAACCCTGACTTTCTATATCCTCTTACCTCAGGCTCCCTGAGATAACTGTGTGACCCATAACATCTCTGGTTAAGTTAATGAATTTTTTTAATTTTTTATTAGATATTCTCTGCATTTACATTTGAAATGGAGTTAATGAAATTTTGACCCATGTTTTAAAAACTAGCAGTTTATAAAATAGCATGTTTGCTCCAAGTGTAGGTTAAAAACCAGTGATAACTCAGCTGAATCAACAGTACCTTTCTTTCTCAACCCCAGGCATGGAAACAAACTGTAAAGCCTATGTGATCCTTCCCTATCCTCTTTTTCCAGAATTCAAAGTTCAAAACCCAGATGGTCAGGGCCAGGCTGAGCAGGGCAGCAGTAAAGGTGGAGGGGAGAGTAGCAATTGCTACAAAGTAATTAGAATTAGCAAGGATGCTGCTCTCTTAAGAGGGAGCTACAAAGTGACTAGGATTAGCAAAGATGCTCTCTCTTTATTTTAAGGATTTATTTATATATGTAGCTGTCTTCAGACACACCAGAAAAGGGCATCAGATCCCATTATAGATGGTTGTGAGCCACCATGTAGTTACTGGGAATTGAACTCAGGACTTCTGGAAGAGCAGTCGGTGGTGCTCTTAACCATTGAGCCATTGCTCCAGCTGGCAAGGATGCTCTCCTTAACTTGCTTCTAGCTTCTCCTTTTTCCAGTTGTCCATACCTGATTCACCCAGACCCAGTTATCTGTACTAGCCAAGACAGTGATCACTTAGAGTTACCTGTGTCTTTCACTTCAAATGATATAAAATTCCAGTTTTTCTGGACTAGCATGACTCAGCAGGTAAAGGGGCTAGCTACATGAATCTGGTGACCTGGCTTTGAATCCCCAAACCCATTTAAAGGGAAAGCAAAGAACCAATTCCACGAGGTTTTCCAATGTTCTTTTTCTTTTTACTTCTTTCTTTTTTTCCTTCCTTCCTTTCTTTCCCTCCTATTTGATTTTTGAGACAGGGCTTCTTCTTCTTCTTCTTCTTTTTTAATGAATGACAAATAATACAAATTTATCTGAAATAAACAAAAATGCTTACACAGCTTTCACTTGCAAACAAACTCCTGCTTGACTGTATTACTGAGCAAAAAAAGAAAAAGGAAAAAAGAAAAGAAAAAAAAACCTGTTTTAACTTGTTTTTGGGGACAGGTAGGTAGGAAGATACTACTTGGTTTTTAAAAAAACTGACCTTCCCCTAAGGCCTGGTCATAAAAGTGTAAACAATGTGAATGAATCCACCGTTACCAGTTGTTAAAGATCATGTCACATTACCTGTGCCTTCTGAGATCACACACACATAACTGCCAACATACCTGGGAAGGTAGCTATATCAGGGTTACATATGAATTCTAGGCAGGTAGGATGAGGGAGAAAGAGTAACTTGGAATGAGCTTTACATGTTTAAAAGAAAGCACCAGCATTCTCTGAAATACCAGGTTATGACAGATGGATACTGTCTGGGAGCCCCCCTGTTCACTTTAGTTCATTCCAGCTTTGTGGGACACAGCTGTTTATTTGTCTGCTTACAGAACAATCCTACCAGAGAGCTTAAAGCACAGATACCTATTATTCCTTCACCTCTGTGTTTTCAGGTTTTATATTCTACTACATCCCCAGTATGTCAGCTGCTCTCAAATATGAAAGAGAAATACTTACTAATGGACAAAACTCTTCTGAAAATGCCAGCATCCTTCGAGGCATTCCAGCAGGTATTGCCACTGGCAAGAAAAGTGGACTCAGGATAAGAATGAAAACTTGGTGTAGGCTGACTTGGTCAGACTGGAGCATTAATCTCTTCCACCCCACCCCAATATTCTGAGCATTGTTTAGGCCCTAATACTGGCCTTTGTCTCTCAGTGACTAGAACTCATGCCTATTACATATCCTTCCTCTCTAGAATCTAGCTTAAGTTCTGTTTGTCAGTCAGTAGAGTTGTTTTTATTATATTATAAAGGTGCTTTACTACTTTGCAAGGGAATTTAGATGTAACCAGCCTGAAGCTTTGTTATGAG
Organism: Micromys minutus; assembly: GCF_963924665.1. NCBI lineage: Eukaryota > Metazoa > Chordata > Mammalia > Rodentia > Muridae > Micromys > Micromys minutus. Next base: position 43,050,871 of record NC_137979.1, on the reverse strand, counting down.
AATTGTCACACGGACACCCCCCCCCCAAAGTTCTGCCATGTTTAAATGTGTGGAAAAATTAAGACACAGGAGACAGGGTTTCTTTATGCAGCTCTGACTGTCCTGCTTCTAGATCTGTAGACCAGGGTGGCCTTGAACTCAGAGATCCACTTGCCTCTGCTTCCCCAGTGCTGGTTTTAAAGGCCTACACCACCATCGCCTGGCTCCATGGTTCCTTATGTGGGAAAACACCTAATGGTAGGTGACCCCTGTGCACTGGAGAACCACCATGACTTTGGGAACCCAGGATTGGGCTGAGATTGGGGGGTATCCTTGAAAGCATTCCTGTCACCAAGTTAGGCATCTTGTCAAGGACATAAAGATTGACTCCCTAGAGGAGATCTACCTGCTGTGGATATCATGGTAAGTTAGAGTTTGTGTATGTGTGTGTGTGTGTGTCTGTTTTGTTTTTCTTTCTGGGTTTTTTTTTTTTTTTTAAGATAGTGTTTCTCTGTGTAGCCCCATCTGTCCTTAGAACTCACTTTATAGACTAAGTTGTCCTTGAAAAAATCTACCTGCCATTGCCTCCAAAGTACTGGGATTAAAGGCACACACACACCACCACCACCACCCAGCCATATAGGATTTTATACATAAAAAATAAAGTGACCGGCTGAGAAATGGCGGAGTTAAGGGCATTTATTGTTAGTGCAGAAGACCCAAGTTCAGTTCCCTGACACCCAGATTAGGTAGCTGGTACTCCAGCTCCAGGGGTCTGATGCTTCTAGTCAACATGAGCACCTGTACTTATGTACACTCTGTGGGAGTGGCAAAGCCCTTGGTGAGGCCCAAAGGGTAGGCAAAGCTTTCCTGGGGCTCCAACTGAGAAAACCTGACCAGATAGTAAACAAATACAACTACAGCTTTGTCCTGATGTTTACAGCCTGAGACTGCTTACCTACAGACACCTCCCACAGAAACCCAATAACTCCTGTCTCTGTGCTCACCCTGATAAATATTCTGAGGTTCTGGGATAATGATGGTGGGGCTCCAACAGAGTTCACACAGCCCACCTGATCTCAGCTTCTCTGTGCATGGTCTGGACATCTGCCCTTTTTTTCATTTTCTCACTGCCTCTAGTCAAGGTTCTAAGACAGTCACATGGGATATGGCAAAAAAAAAAAAAAAAAAAAAAAAGAAAGAAAGAAAGAAAGAAAGAAAGAAAGAAAGAAAAAAGAAAAAGGAAAGAACCTGTTACTCATTATTGTGAGTGTTCTGCCACCGATCCCCAGGGTGGTCAAAAAGTGTGTCAAGGAAGTAAGAAATAGGCATCCACTAGAACTGGAGTTACAGATAGGTTGGGGGCCACCATGTAGGTGCCGGGAATCAGATCTAGATTCTAGCATATATGCCAAGATGGCCGTGTATCCAGCCTCAAGTTCTGTTTGGATTTTGAGGCAAGAACTCCCCAAGTAACTCTTGTTGGCCCAGAACTGACTACATTGTGTGGTGTTCTGGGTTACTCCGGAAAACTAGAAGTGGAACGTTTTAGGCTGCAAGGACATTTTATGCTTGTTACACAAAAGGTCTTTTAGCAAGTCAATTCCCCTTGCTAAAATATCTTATCTGATCTAGGCCTGTCTTAAGAAACCTTTACCTAAACAAACATAGTCAATATCAGAACTCCAGGTTTTCCTGGAATGTCCCAAGAATGAGGTTTTATGCTAAGGGCCTGAAATTCCAAGGAGGAGCAACCCCATAAATTTCACATAACAATCGCTGTTGATTTACAAGCAGATTACCTCAGAGTTAAGTGGTTGTCTCTCAGGAGTAAACACCCCAAGCAATGGCTCTTCTAGATTATAGAATTTATCCTATAGATACAACTTAGAGCAGGCTAACTCAAACTTTCAAAGATCCCTATGCCTCTGCCTCCCTAGTGCAAAGATTATAGGCTTGTACAATCCTGATTGGCAAGCTTTCCTTGCCTTCTGGGGGGGGGGTGAGACAGGTTCCCTGGCTGTCCTGGAATTCACTCTGTAGCTCAGGCTGGCCTTTAACTCCCTGGAATCCATCTGCCTCTGCCTCCTGAGTGCTGGAATCAAAGGCGGCAGCCATTTTCTCAGTTGTAATAGATTTGGCATTCTCTTGCCTGGGTGTATACAGAAAGTCCTTCATCTTCTCAGATCTTCTTTTTTAAAAATAAAAAAATGTGTTTATTGTTCCTATTGTGTGTTCATGACCATAGGCGGAGGGCATTGAGACCACTGTGGCAGGTTGTGTTGCCATGTTGGGTTTCTTCTGCCCTTCCTTGGACTTTGGGATAGAATTTGGGTCCCCAGGATTGTGCAGCAAGTGATTCTCTGATGGAACCATTTTACCAATCCGATGTCTCAGACATTATTGGAGACACTCATAGAGCATGCAGGAGGTACCCAAGACCTTCCTAGAAGGCAGAATTAGGATGTTTCCTCCCCTGTCTAAAATCTTAAAAAATGTTTCAAGAGCACACATGTTTTGGTTATGTGACACACATTTTCTTCCAGATTCAACTGTTGCAACTCCTTTGAGGACGGAAAGGACACTTCTGAATTTAATCTTCCATGGTCAGCACGCATTTAGAATCTTCTGAGTAATTACCAAAAAAAAAAAAAAAAAAAAAAGTAGCCAAGGTAGTGGTTCCTGTGATCTTTATAATCCTTGTACCTGAAAGCCTCCGGAGGCAGGAGGACAGCATCAAGGTCATATGCATCCCAAGACTGTTAAAATGGTTAAGAAGAATTTAGCAAGACAGAAGAGGAAAAAAATAGAAAAACCAAACCAAACAACAACAATAAAACCCAAGCAGATGTGGTGATGGTCCTTGTCTTTAACCCTAGCAGAGGCAGGGGATCTCTGAATTCAAGACCCTCCTGGTCCATAGAGTAAGTTTCAGGACTGTAGGGTTACGCAGAAAAACCTTGTCTTAAAAACAAAACAAAAAGAAAGGAAGAGATTCTGTTCACTCGGTGACTACAGCAGAGTGGAGAAGTCAGATGCTTACAGGGTCAGAACATGAGGATGCCAAGATCTTGGCCAACTTTGTCTACATAAGTTCAAAGCTAGCCAAAAAGAGGTCCTGTCTCAAACGCATAACCAAGGGGCTAAAGAGATGGTTCAGTGGTTAGAGCACTTGCTGCTCTTGCATAGCACCTGGGTTAAGTTCACAGCACTTGAATAGTGGCTCACAACCATCCACAGCTCACTTCCAGGGGATCCAATGTTCTCTTCTGACCCTCTGGGCACCAGGCACACAAGTGGTGGACATATATATATGTGCAGGCAACCCCCCATATATATAAAATGGGGGGGAGGGACTTTTTGAGTCAAGTCACAGGAGGCCCAAAAAGGAGCTTACCAGATTTCCTGTAAAGACAACCATGATTTTTTTTAAAAAAATTTTTAGACTAGGTCTCAGATAGCCCAGGCTAACTTCAAACTTGCTTTGCAACTAAATGTGACCCCAAACTGCTGATCTTTCTGCCTCCCTCTCAAAAAACAAAAACAAAAAAAAAAAAAAAAAAAAAAAAACAAAACACGCCTCATTTGTGTGCAAGTGTGTGTGCATGTGAGTGTGAGTAATGGGCTAAAATGCCAGTGTCTCACCCGTAGACTATTAGTGAATGTAGTGTTGTGGACAGGAAGGAGAAATAAAATAAACTCTCAAAGTCCTTTCAAGGACTCCAACTTTGAGCAAATTAAAATATAAAAAGAACAGGAACAACAACAAAAAAAAAAGTTTGTTCTAGTGGAGATAAAAATGCACACCCCAACTTGTCTCCAGAGGCACCAAGAGTCCTGTTGTCCAGCAGCGGGGGCGGGGCTTGTAAGGGTTGTGACTCCGAGGGCGGGGCCGAGCCATCCTTCTTTAATCAGGACCGCGGGGCTCTTTCCTGTGCTGCTGCTGTTTCGCTGCTGCTGGCAATTGCGCTCTCCTTCACCTGGTAAGTCCCTTAACTGGAGGGGTGCAATTGGGCCCTTGGAGTCCCAAAAAAACTCAGACTGAGACAGGGTCTACAGTTAGGACGCAATGTGGGGGCTTCAGTGTCACCCTGGGCCATCTTGGAGGGCTCGGTGTACCCATAGTGGTTGTGACCCCTTTCATATCCTGAGAAGCCCGGACCTAATTTCTCCAGGGGAGAGCCGGCCTGCAGGACTACTTTGCGAAGGTCTCCTGACAACCAGTTGCCTTATATTTGGGTTCGCGGTAGTAACCAGACCCTCCGTCCCAGTAAGCTGAGGTTCCAAACCCCCAGCCCCTTTACTGTGTCACCAGTATAGCCTTCCAGAGCTCTGCACCCCCCATACACAAACACACACACACACACACACACACACACACACACACACACACACACACACACACACACACGGCTCACCCTAAGTTGCTTTCACTATATATAATAAAGCCAGCTTTCCCTCTGTTTCAGCAAATTCGAGCCCTGAAGTCACTTCCCACTTGTGTCCTGTAACTGTAGGTTGCTCTAGATAGCCCAGATAGGAAAGGGGTCAGTTTCCTACTAAATTATCTTCCATTTGAGTTCTTTGCCCCGATCGATGGAAATCAACAAGTGGCCGTGGATGGAGCTTAGGAAAATTTTAGGATGTTGTATTATAACTTGGTAATTTTTTTTTTTGAAAACTCACATAACAAAGAACTTTATTCACCTATTTGCTAGGCAGTTGGTAGTGCATGCCTTTAATCTCAACTTGGTAGCACTTGAGAAGCAGGCAGGCTCTCATGTGGTTGTTGGAAAATTGAACCCTGGTCCTCTGGAAGAACAGGCAGCACTTAACCATTGAGCCATCTCTCCAGCCCCCTCTTCATTCCTTTTTTTGTGGCTTATGTACCAGGCACAATTACGCATACCTACACAACTTGCTGGACCGAGTATTGTCAGTTCTTGAGTGTTTGGAACTTTTTTTCTGCTAAAACTTGGAGCTGTGTTTTGCATACTCACCCTGAATGAGCTGTGGGCCTGGCTGTTGCTGCCTTGCTTCATAATAAAACCGATGCTTCATGGACCACAACTCATTAGGTGACAATGTCCGGTTTTCTTAGGTGACAAAAGTCAGTTCCTGGGACTCCAGACTCCTGAGCTCTGGAGTTTCCTATAGCCGTTTTTCTTTTTTTCGACAAGCAAGAAACAAAGCTGTTGCTATTTCTAAACGTAACCAGTTTTTTTTTTTAAGATGAGGAAGATAGGATTTCTTTTGACTGTACAAACCTCAGTGCATTAGCTTTTGTTCTTTGTGGGTGGGCTATCTGATTTTCAGTGTTTAGTGAGCTGCTTGTTTTTCTTCTAGATTTATTTACTTATCACTTAGGTACCTATTTTGTGAAGTGTACTGGTCTAAGGTCTGGGTACTACTTTATTTCACATAGGCCTCATAGCACCATTTAACAAGGTCATTATGGTCACAGCCCTGCTCAATTCCATCCTTTAGAAGGTGGTACCAGGGATACTGTTTAGCATTTATCTTAGGGTTTATGTTGCTGTGATTAGATATGACTCAGAGTAGGGGAGGGCTTATTGCAGCTTTATCACTGAGGGAAGTCAGGGCAGGAGCTGATTCGGGGACCATGGAAGGGGGCCTGCTCAAGGCTTACTCAATGGCTTGCCCCACCCACTTTTCTTATGGCCCCCATGATCAGCAACCACAGAACTCAGCCCTCCTTACCTCTGTCACCTATCAAGAAAATGCACACTAGGCCAGTCTGCTGGGGCCTTGTCTCAGCTGAGGTTCTCCCAGAATGACTCCAGCCACTGTCTCATTCTCCATTGCTTAGATAGAATGTCCATGGCGGGGCGGGGGTGGGGGGGCTAGAAATCTCCTGCAAACCCTTTGTGAGTTTATTAATCATTTAACTTTTCTACCGAGGCAGGTTCTGATACTCTCTCTTCCATATTTCCCAACAGGATTCCACCATGGAGCAACATCCCGCGGTTAGCAGGCTGAAAGACAGCAGTTACCCTCAGGTCCTGTTTAACAATGTGGAAGCTTGCTTTGCTCCTGGAGACATCACGTGCCTTTACACCTTCACTGAAAAGTTCATCCCTCGTAGCAAGGACTGGATTGGCATCTTTAAAGTGAGTATTAAGACTAGCAGTGAGTCTTAGTTAGGTTCCAGCTATATTATGTCTGCCCAACTAGAAATTCTAAACTACAATTCTATATATCACACTGGTTTGTATGATCCTAGGGGTTTTTGTTCAAGACAAGATTAATCTGTGTACCCTTGACTGTACTGGAATTCTGTAGACCAGGCTGGCCTTGAACTCAGATCAGCCTGCCTCTGCCTCTGCCACCCAAGTGCTGGCATCAAAAAAGCATGCATCACTTATGCCCAGCCAAGCCTGCTTTTAGTTTGTTTCAGCCTGATTTTTTTTTTAAATTCCAGGTGTCGGGAGGTAGAGGCAGAATGGTTTCTTCATTTGAGGTCAGCCTGGTCTACGTAGTGAGAGCCTTCTCTAAACCAACAAGTTTGCTTTCAGTCAAACTAAAAGATGAAAGATTCTACAATTCCCAAGTATTGTGCTTTCGGAGAGCAAATCTAGATTTAAATTTTTTGAGGGTTGGAAAGATGGCTTAGAGGTTAAGAGCACTCACTCACTGCTCTTCCAGAGGACCTGGGTTTGATACATAGCTGCCCCACAACAATCTGTAACCCTAGTTTCAGGAACTCTGATACTCTCTTCTGACCACCTAGCACCATACACAGTGAATTCCATATACAGATAAGTGCAGGCAAAGCACTCAACATTAACAAGTCAGAACAAGTTAAAAATATAAATGCATTATCCTATATTGAGATGTGCAAGTAGGATTTGGTAAGATGGAAGGATCTAGACAGGGTCTTATTGCTCCTTCCCTCCTTCCCTTTTCCCCTCATCCTGTCTCTCTCCCTGTCCCTTGCCCATGTCAGTGACTTTTAATTTGACCTTCAGTGTGCTACCTGCTCATGTGCCTGTGCTGTTCATCCAGAAATCAGATACCATCCTTTAATTGCTGGGAAGAAACACTTGATCCTTTACATCCTTTGTCTTCATTGTTTGGAAAACCCAGCTTATTGCTGAAGCATTGGTATCCAGAGGTGTGGGCAGGACCTGCAGGACACTGGCAGCTTCTTCTGGGACATAGTCATAAGACTATGTTCTGACACAGCGGGTACCCAGAGCTTTCATCTTGGAGAAGACACCCTAGGTGTTCCTGGTGTGAAGCAGAGTACACAAAATGGCCAGACAAGAAACAAGGATCTTCTCATAATGAATTCATTGTACCTTCAGTATATACAAATATACTGAAGCTTTTAAGAAATTACTGCAGAGGGCTGGCGAGATGGCTCAGTGGCTACTCTACCAGAGGTCCTGAGTTCAATTTTCAGCAACCACATGGTGGCTAAATCTTAAAATTAATGCATAAATAAGGCTTATTCAAGTGGTCAGGGCTGAATGAGTCTCTTGTTCTTGCAGGTCGGGTGGAACACGACCCAGGATTATTACACCTTCATGTGGGTTCCTGTGCCCAAAGACCTAGACATGGCATCAGTCACACAGAAAATCGAATTCAAAGGTAGGAAAATACTAGGTCAAAGATGCTGAGAATTGTCCATGACTGGGACAGGGTTTTTGTCTTTTTAAATGGGATAGCTCATTTTGTATTAAACACATTCTGCTTTCAGCTTATTATCTGCCCAAGGATAAGGAGCTCTACCAATTCTGCTATGTGGATGAAGATGGTTTGGTCCAGGGATTAAGTTACCCTTTCCAGTTCCATCCAGACCCTGAGGAGGATATAATGGTTGTTATCCAAAAGGTCTGTAACCATTTCCCCTCCAGCCTTCCTGGAACATAGCAGCAGTTCCTGGTCAGTACTGACTTTGATTTTGAAGTGACTATATAGTGTTGGAGAATCCTACGGTGCCATTCTAACCCACTCAGCAATAACTTAGGGATGCTTTTTTTTTTTAAATCAAACAATACACAATTTCCCCCTTCTCTCCTTTTAAAGACAGAACTATGACCCAACCTGGCATAGATAGAATTCAGGGCTGCCTCGGCCTCTGGAGTTAGTCCTAACATCCCAGTAGTGGTCATTCCACTGTTTCATTTTTTATGGCCTCAAGTTTTGCTCATCTTTCCCTGAAGGCAACCTCAATGCCTGCGCACAGCGTAACTGCTCTGTAGCAGATACATCCTCCCTGAGAATCACACTTAACAGCCTGTGGGAAGGACTTTAAAGTTACCTGCCTTTCCTTACAGGAAAAGGTAGACAAGATGGAACAGCTCAGTGAGGAGCTTTACCAAGAAAACCAGGAACTAAGAGACAAGTATGCTGACCTCAATGAGAAGCTGCTGAAGAAGCAGGTAAGATGCAGCCTCAGATGGCCTCAATCTGTGGGTCAGAACCACAGACTCTGTCCCAGAGGTTTTCTGTCTGATCTATCATCCCTCCTTCAACACCAGTGGTTCTCAACCTTCCCAACACTGACCCTTTAATACACACAGCTCCTCATGTTGTGGCGACCTTTAACCATGAAATTTTTATTGCTCCTTCATAACTGCTTTGCTACAATCGCAATGTCTGGGTTTTGGGAGATAGAGGTTTGCCAAAGGGGTTGTGACTCACAGGTTGGACAGACAGCTGCTTTGTTTTGTATCCGGTTTAAAAAACAATACTGCCCCCCTTTCAATGTGGCTTATTTTTCAATATTTGTGTGGGCTGAGATCTGATACCCTCTGTTGTGTCTGAAGACAGTGTACTCATAAATAAATGTGATCTCTCTTCACTCCAGGTGGCACTGGAGGAAACACAGAGGATGAATAAAAACTTAGTACAGGAAGTGGAATTGAAGACCTCTTGGGAGAATGAGAAGCTCCAGTAAGTATGGAAGGGGCTGATGCTAGTGGTAGGATTGCATGTCCTAGACCATGAATCAGAAGTTCAAGGCCATCCTCAACCGACACAGTAAATTAGAAGCCAGCCTGGGTTACATGATGGCCTGTCACAAGACTAAGTGTTTAAGAGTAATTACATTTAGGCCAAGCCTGTCTTAAATCACTTAGGTTCTGGTGGAATTAGTCTGGAGTCTGTAAATAGTCATTTCTACTTTGTAGCCTGAAGGAACTCATCCAGAAAATAACCTCAGAAAAGGCGGACATGGAGATCAAAATACAAAGGCTTCAGGTGGGTGATTCCCTATGTTTGCCAAAAGAGGATGTTCTCACCTTTCCTCCAATTAGCAGGCCAGAAAGGACCAAATATCTAACTGTATAAAGCTAGACACTGGAGGGACTAGTTGGCAACAAGGTAAGAATCCACCGTGAAGAGAGTGTGGCAGAGTGAGTTTAACAGCACAGCCTCCAGGAGCAAAAAAGCTCCACCTAGCAACCTTTCTAATACTCATGTATTCTACCCAAGTCCATTGAGGTAGGATTTCCCCCTTTATCCTCATCAGAAATGTCTTCAGGGGGGAGGGAGTGGGATAGAGACATGGTTCAGCACTTAAGACTACTATTATTCCAGAGGTCCTGAGTTCAAGTCCCAGCAACCATATGGCTCACAACCATCTAAAATGGGTGTGTCAGACAATGTACTCAAGCATAAAATGTCCTCTAATACGTCAGCACTGCTCAGTCTCCTAAGCACTTCCCAGTCCTGACAGTGTCGGACTCTAAGGTTACATATTTTGTATGATCAGTCTTCAATTTCAGATCATACTCCTTCCTGCATGTTAAATAATGGCCTACAAGGAAATTTTCATGTTATGTATACCATGAGTTAACTTTAAGGATGCCAGTCACCTATCACAATTTTCAGTCATAAGTTTTTTCAAGCAAAATCTTAACTCAAGCCTGTATTATAAAGCAGAACTGCTCTGTTTAGGGGGAAAGATATAAGAAAAATGCACTGGCTGTTGCTCATTGAAGGTTCTGAGAGTTCTTTGCAATTGGGAGTTGCTAAGGTAATACCTTCCCTCTCTGTACATTAGAATGGTGGTTTTCCTTCATGTCTTCCTCTTATTCTCTATGGTTTTAGACCCAGCTGGCCACCCTAGAAAAAGAAATAAAGGATCTCAATTTGAGAGATCAGATAAAGATGAAGGAGATAGAAGATCTCAAGATAGAAAACTGCCAGTATGCGGTCAGAATAATTAAACAGGTAAAAACAGGAAAACACTTCCAAGAGAATAACACTGCTCTTTTGGCTCTGGGGAAAAGTTTCAAAAGAGGCCTTTTCTTACCTCTACTACTTTGAGATGCCTTTGGCTAGCCTGGAATCCAGGTTTTCTCCCATCTTTAGTTCTGGGATGTTGCCTTTCTGGGATTAGAAGCCATGTTAGGAGGTTCAGCAGGTGTGTGTATCTGTCTGTCCCAGCAGTGGTACTAAAGTCTGTTTTCTGTGCAGAAGCAGCACAGCGAGATGCTTGAAGACATGGTGGAGACCTTGAAGGAGGAGAAAACAGCATTAGAGAAGAATTGGAAGGCGCTAGAGGCATGTTGTCTGCTTGTATGACTGTGTGAGAGTCTGAGAGAAAAGGCAGGTCTGTCTCCAGGACATACGATGTCAGGATAGTTGTCACCTCAGTGTTTTAGTTACTTTTTCTATCTAAAATGACATGGAATCTGCCATTGAAAAGATGCTTCAGAGACAGATGTGTCTGGAAAAATGATCAAGGAGTATTGAAAATCAGCACAGACAGTAAGTTAGGAGTCCTTGAGTAAGGAGCCATAAAAAACCTGCTCCTGGTTATGTGAGGAGCAATTAATAACTGGAAAAGAGCCATACAACAGAATTTGAACACCCAAAGTCAATTTTGTTATAATTTTAGCAATGAGAAGTACCTATGTAGCAATGCAACCCTAATTAGCTAGTACTAATTTCCTGTATATAGAAGTTCCTGGAAAAGAGGCCTCATGATGTCTGAAGCTGTCTCATTGTAGCTGCTTCACCCTTGCTCATCCTATTTGGTCAGTTTTTGAGAACTGACAATATAAAAGATATTTACAGCTCCCTCTTACTGTCCCAGGCAGATGGACAGTGGAGCCAAGAGACATGGGAATTCAGGGTCCTCCCTACCTGCACAATGGGTTTGAAGCCTGCACACACTATGATCAGCAGCCTAAACCCTCAAGTATGAAAGGTGAAGAGCAGGACAGAATTTGCAAACTGACAGATGTCGGATTCCCATAGGCTTTGAGAAACTGAATTACTTACTTCCCAACCTTGACCAGATTTTCCTACATTTCTTTCTGACTTCTAAAATGGTATCACCTGGACCCATTTAACATACATTACTGCCCTCTACTGCTCAGTCAGGGACTTGGTGGCTAGAGGGGTCACAGTTTCTCTGAGGATATAGTTCGCTGGTTATTTGTAGCAATGAGGATTGAGCCCCTGGCTTTGCATGTCCTCCCTCAGCACCCCAGGGCTTCTAGTCCATTCATATTCATTCAAACCACTTGTTACTACCCTGCTAGGCATATGTGAGTTTAAGTATTGAAGCAGGGGAAACTTTGTAATTAGTCTAGCTTTCCTTGTAACTTTTCAAAACCCAGGGACTTTGATGAGGAGGGTTTGGTGCCATGTTCAGCCTCTTAGGTCTGAACTACAGTCCCTTGCATAGAGTCTTTGTTTCTCAGACTAAAGCCCTCTAACTGCAAGGACTGTGTTTTACACTTCAGGAACCTAAGAAGGCAACAACAGAAGAGTTAGCGAGAGAGGTGGATCCCTTAAAGTTGAAAGTAGAGGCTGAGAGAGCCTGTTACATAGAGAAGTACAAAGAATGTCAGTGACTTCACAAGCAGATCAGGCAACTGAGGGCTTCTACAATGGTAGGTGGCAGAGTTTGGGGGCCCAAGGAAGTAAGGAGTGTGAAGGCCAAGTCTAGAAGATGAATACCATTACCGGGTTTGGGGAAAGGAAAGACCCTGCGTACTCAAGCCCACCCCTGGATTCCAGGGATAAAGGTAATTATTTGAGGAGATTCAGTGTAGACTCAGCCCTTTCTGCCTTTTGAGGAAGCTAAGCAGGACCAGAAGAGCCAGCAGGAGCCAGTGGGGATGGGGAGCACTGTCATTGGGTAGCCCCCTCAGGGTGCGCTAGAAGCACACAGTTCGGGCACCAGCATTCAAATAAAAACCACAAGTAGTAGGATTAGCTGAAGTGTGTTTGTGAGATGTATGCACTAATTATGTGTACAACAAACTAGACACGGAGGCTACAAAAGCATGAGGTAAAGTCACCCCATCTATCTTTCTGGGTGACTTAAGAGCCTAGGCTGTTTTCCTTGTGGAACCTGTGTTCATATCTGGAGAGTCCTCCCCAAGCAAGCAAAGCCCAAAGTAGTACCTCAGGCCTTGTGGAACTAACAAGATTATCATTGCCTCTTGCCTTACCTCTCTTCCGCTGCCAGTCAAACCAAATACTACAGCATCTCATTCATGCCTAGTCAAGCACTGGGTTGGCTAAGTCACCAGCACCTCCCTTTGGAAGCAAGCTCCTGTAGTCTCATACCCTGGGAGGCTACTTTACTGGCTTAGTTAGGTAGGGTTTTATTGTGGACAGATACCATGACCAAAGCAACTCTTAGAAGGGTAACTTTTAATTGGTTCAGTCCATGATCATCAAGCACAGCAGCATCCAGGCAGGCATGGGCTTGAGCTGAGAGTTCTACTGAAGGCAGCTAGGACAAGGATATCAAGACCCATGCCCACAGTGACACCACTTCAAGGCTACACCTTCGGATAGTGCCAAACATACAAATCCCCAGAATTTCATTATAAGATTCTAATCTGAATGTCTTTATTGTTGACAGGAAGAAAACTGGGTGCTGTGGGAGCAGCTCAAGAATTCCAAGTTCAATTTCCGCAGTCTGCGTGAAGAGAATGAGAAACTAATGAAAGAAATACTTGTAAGTGTGGATGGGGAAAAATCCCAAGGTTTCAGAGGGAAAGGCTGGGCATAGTAGATCATGTTTGCACAGTATGAGTCTAGATGTTTAGGGAAAATCTGGATTTGTGTGTGTGTGTGTGTGTGTGTGTGTGTGTGTGTGTGTGTGTACTGCTAGGCAAGCACTTGACCAGCTTAGAGAAACTGTAGCCAGTTTTTTTTTAAAGAGGTCCAGCCTGACCTCAAACTAGAAGCAATCCTGTCTTCCTCCCAAATACTAGAATTGTAAGCATATCACACAGTACTCAGTACATTTTCCTTTTCGTCCTTAGCTTGACAGTCTTTAACTCATAAGAAGCAACACTGGGCTAGTCATTCAGTCGCCCAATCCAATATTATGTGTGTATGCTAAACACACTGAATTGTTGACTTACAGCAGATAAAATGAACTACTTCAAGCCCCAAGTTTTCATTTCTACTTAGAAAAATGACCCCCACATAAAATTCATTGCTTTAGGTTTTTTTTTTAATTTATATGAAAGTACACTGTAGCTGTCTTCAGACACCAGAAGAGGGCATCTGATCCATTCATTCCAGGAGGTTGTGAGCCACCCTGGGGTTGCTGGGCGTTGAACTCAGGACCTCTGGAAGGGCAGCCTGTGCTGAGCCACCTCTCTAGCCCCTGCTTTATGTTTTTGTTTGGTTTATTGAGATGGGTTTCTCAGTAGCTCTGACTGTCCTGGAAGTTACTCTCTAAACCAGGCTGGCCTCCAGCTCATGCCACCTCACCTGTCTTAGCTTGGTGACCTGAGTTGGATCCCCAAGACCCATAGACTTCATTCCTGGTTCTTGTGACTGAAGAAAAGATTTAAGGTTTGTACTGCCAGCCTATATAAATGGTGGTACAAGCCTTTAATCCCAACACACAGGAGGCAGATAAGTCTGAGTTAGTTAAAAGATAGCATGGTCTATAGAGCACCAGAATATTCAAAACATAGAGAGACCTTGTCTTACTTAGATTAACATACATACAAGCTTAGGACTAGCCTGAACTTTGAGACCCTGCTTTAAAGAAAAGCAGCGGGAACAGCAAACAGTGGGCCACTAGCAACATGGCTCAAAAGGTAAAGGCGTTTTTCATGTAAGCCTGATAGCCTAGTTAGATCCCCCAAACCCATGTTAAAGGAGAAAAACGGCTCCATAGAATCACTCCATAGTCACAGCCACACTTTGGAACTTGCATGCCCCCACTCCCATGGTGCCCAGAAAAAAAAAATCAAACTTTATGTTCCTGTCCCTCAACATAAATTCTTTGCCTTTAGCGCCCGAAGGATGAGAACAAGGCACTACAGAGCTCCCCGAACAAAGGTCCCAAGGTCCCTTCACCCCAAAGAGCTGCTACGCCCGAGATCCCTTCAACTCAAGGAGCTGCTAAGCCCGACCAAGGAGCTGCTAAGCCTGAAGTGCCTTCAACTCAAGCTAAGCCCGAGGTCCCTCAAGCCGCTAAACCCGAGGTCCCTCAAGCCGCTAAGCCCGAGGTGCCTCCAACTCAGGGAGCTGCTAAGCCCGAGGTCCCTCAAGCCGCTAAACCCGAGGTCCCTCAAGCCGCTAAGCCCGAGGTGCCTTCAACTCAAGCTAAGCCCGAGGTCCCTCAAACCGCTAAGCCCGAGGTCCCTCAAGCTGCTAAGCCCAAGGTCCTTCAAGCCGCTAAACCCGAGGTGCCTCCAACCCAGGGAGCTGCTAAGCCCATGGTGCCTCCAACTCAGGGAGCTGCTAAGCCCATGGTGCCTCCAACTCAGGGAGCTGCTGCTAAGCCCATGGTGCCTCCAACTCAGGGAGCTGCTAAGCCCATGGTGCCTCCAACTCAGGGAGCTGCTAAGCCCGAAGTGCTTTCAACTCAAGCTAAGCCCGAGGTCCCTCAAGCTGCTAAGCCCGAGGTCCCTCAAGCCGCTAAGCCCGAGGTGCCTTCAACTCAAGCTAAGCCCGAGGTCCCTCAAACCGCTAAGCCCGAGGTCCCTCAAGCCGCTAAACCCGAGGTGCCTTCAACTCAAGCTAAGCCCGAGGTGCCTCCAACTCAGGGAGCTGCTAAACCCATGGTGCCTCCAACTCAGGGAGCTGCTAAGCCCGAGGTGCCTCCAACTCAGGGAGCTGCTAAGCCCGAAGTGCTTTCAACTCAAGCTAAGCCCGAGGTCCCTCAAGCTGCTAAGCCCAAGGTCCTTCAAGCCGCTAAACCCGAGGTGCCTTCAACTCAAGCTAAGCCCGAGGCGCCTCCAACTCAGGGAGCTGCTAAGCCCGAGGTGCCTCCAACTCAGGGAGCTGCTAAGCCCGAGGTGCCTCCAACTCAGGGAGCTGCTAAGCCCGAGGTGCCTCCAACTCAGGGAGCTGCTAAGCCCATGGTGCCTCCAACTCAGGGAGCTGCTAATCCCGAGGTGCCTCCAATTCAGGAAGCTGCTAATCCCGAGGTCCCTTCAACTCAAGAAATTATGATGATGAAAACATGGTACTATTGTAAATATGGTAAGACAACTTCCCATCTTAGTTGGAAGGTGTAACCAGTGTTAGCCACTCTGTAGGTTCTCCTCCTTCCCTTCCTGACACCTTTTCTTCCACTCTTTCAAACCTCCAAGGCTAGGGAAGGCCAATGAGTAAAGCTGGGTTGTGATGCTATGCTCATTAAGTACATTGAGTTCTTGGTAAGTTTCATCAAGGTGTATACCCCCTGTGGGAGGGGGTGTGAGTGTGTGCTAGAAAGGTTTCTTCCTTAATGGACTGAGCAATGGCGAGAGGCCAGTGGAGGAGTTAAGGATGTCTCCAAACTAGGCATCTGGGCCAATAATCATGATTTAGGAGAACTTGGTCTTGTTGGCACAGTAATTACATATATAAGGCACACCAAGGTGGATGTCCACTACCCAGGCTGCTTAGGGCCACAGTGACCACTGAGCTGCCCTCCCGACTGAGCTGGGGAAAGGGCTAAGTAAAGCTCTTTGGGGTCTACAGCTAGAGGCTACAACACTGCTGTAAGCCCAGTGTTCCCATAGTGATACATGAGGCTAGGCTATGTGAATGAGACCTGCTCCATTCAAAGCAGACTAGGCCATATGGATCGTACTTTGTCCTCTCTCTTGACAGCACAGCACCCCATAAGCCAGCAGTACAGGCGCCTTACATACACAATGTGTATAAAGCAGCAGATTCTAACAAAAGAGCCAAGATTGAGCCCCCTCCAAAGATAGCCAGGCATAACAGCATGCATGCTTAATCCCAGCACTCAGACAATCTGCACAGTCAAGAGTGGTCACAACTTATCTACTAGAAAACAGCTGGTGTTCAGGCTTGCTAGTCTTTTTCACTAAGTGAAATCCTTTTTATTCCCCTAGGTAACAATGGAAGTTCTCGTTTACCCAGGGTATGTATTGGGAGAGCAGTTCATTTCAATGGCTACAGGGGTTCGCTGGCACAATCTGTCCTGAGCCCAGGGACTGGGTGGCTTGTTGAAGGAAGCATTGCTCAGGGTCTCCGCCCAAAGATAAGCTGTGACAGTAGAAGGGGTGTGGCCTGGGAAGCCAACCAACCTAAAGCTAAGCTGTCAGTGAAGGGGTGTGGTCTGGGAAGCCCACCAAGCTTGGCCTGCCTAGTTAGTGTAGTGAGTGCCCTTGCACGCTATATCGACTGTTCTGGCAATAGTTGAAGCCTAGTTAATTAATCCCTTTCAGTTCCTGTATCACGCCTTTCACGCGTCCTTATGCCAGATAGAATAGGGTCGCCACGATGTGATGTATACATTGGTTCTGAACTCCTCCATTCTTTCCACTAGTACTCACCAGACTGGGAGCAGCAGGAGCCCCAAGATTTGTATTGTCCGTTTTGTAAGAAGACCTACCGAGCAACAAGGAAATGGGTCGCCTGGCACTCGGGTCCTGCCCTGATCCCTGCCTGAGCACCTTAGCCTGCAAGTCTGCTGGGCCAGATTCAGTGTAGAAGACTGAACTGGAAATACAGTTTCTACTGTAATTTAATCGGGATCGGGAGGGGGTTCATGTAGAACTGCTGTATCAAGCAGCAATATCAAATTATCCCAAAATTGCACGGTAGATACAAGTTGATTCATTTTGTTTTATTTTCTTCTAGATACTTGCAATTGACATGTTCCTTTCTATACATGTAGCATGTATTAGGTCATGGTGGAGATTTTTTTTTTCTTACTCTGGCTAATCTGGAATTCACTGTAACCTGGGCTGGCCTGGGCAAACCTGAGTCACCTTCGTAAGTGCCCAGACTGGTCCTGAGACACTGTAGGTCTCTTGGTGGCCAATTACAAATTGTTAGGGAGTATGTGGGCTTGCAACCTTCTTTATAGCTAATTGAGTTTGTATGAATGAGTAACCTATTAAAATTTTCTCAAGCACATTGGTTTTGTTTTAAGATCATTTCTGTTTCCCCGGATATCCTGGACTCTTCCTTCCTGGAAGCTGCAATACATATTGTTCTAAAACAAAGGACTGGAAAGATGGTTCAATGGTACCCACTACCTGCTTTTTCAGAGGACCTGAACTGAGTTCTCAGAACCCATGTTGGCAGCTTAAACTCCAGTTCCAGGAACTTTGTAGGCTGGTGCATACACATGAATAAGTAAATTTTAAAAGGGGGCAGGATAGGGAGAAATCAGTGAATGAAGATGGAAATCTGGAGACCCAAGTTCCTCTGGAACTGGAATTAGTTAATAACTGCCATGTGGGTGCTGGGGATGAAACCTGGGTTTTTTAAAGAGGACAGTGAGTGGTCTTAACCTGAGCCTAGCCCTCATCTAATCTTATTGCTTGAATACTTCAAACATAAGCTTTAAGTCCACCCCATTTCTTCCCCTGATTCCATTCCAGTCCTGTTGGTTGTACTTGGTGTTTGGGTGTGGGGCTTGGGAGTACATACCAGAGCTTGATAGACCTGTGAGGGTTGCTTTCCCCGAAGAAACCGAGCTTTCTGCACCAACCCTTCTGACGCATTGCATTGTGATTTTTTCAGTGTTCCTACTCTAGACCCTCCCAGTAAGTTGCAAGA
The DNA here is from genome assembly GCF_963924665.1 of Micromys minutus. Taxonomy (NCBI): domain Eukaryota; kingdom Metazoa; phylum Chordata; class Mammalia; order Rodentia; family Muridae; genus Micromys; species Micromys minutus. The sequence goes on along the minus strand of NC_137979.1, from coordinate 43,032,901 downwards.
AGTGAAAGCATGGGTTCTCGTTAAGCTGTTATAGCCACCCCTGCTTCATGGGGTCTATAGACCACAGGCTGTTAATTCTGACAGTCCTTGCTTTCAGTTCTCCATGTTGAAATTCAATGAAATAGTGTTACTCAAACACCCTTAGTCCCCTGAACCCGATGCCCTGCAAACCCTGTAACAATGGGAACATTGCAGATGAAGAAGGCACCTTTCCCCAATATGACTCTCATCCCTGGACAGTTCTCAAAACTGCAGCTGCATTTTGCAATCAGTTCTTAATTAAGCACATGAGAGGAGCCATGGAGAACATGATCCAAAAAGGCCGTTTTCTGGTGAATTACCCACTCTACCCCTGCGGCCCTGAGGGATTAGCAGCAGAGTTCCTCTGCAGGTTGAGACGTTAATGAGCCTTTTGCTGGGTCTTTAACCACTGTTCAGTATCTCCAGCTGCTCTTACCAAGGCTGAGAAGGGGATTTTGCTCCAGGCCACTGAGTAGTAAGAGACGTAGGATTAAATAATTCACTGCCCACCTATCTTTCCCCATCCCCTGTGCAGCCCCTTATTTCATAGTTACCAGGCTGGCCTCAAACTTGAAGACCTGCTGCCTCTACCTCTTATGGTCTAGCGTTAAAGGCATGTGCCACCACAATGGGCTGCCAATAGTTCTTATCTGAAGTACATTTCTGAATCGTTGCAGTTTTTCCTTCAATGTGTTTTCCTTCATTCTCTTACCGAAATCTTAGCTTGATTGCTAATGACATGTGGATAAAGTCACATTGGAGTGGTCAGTAGCCTCAGCCAGGCATGGTATACACCTCGAAGGCTGAGGCAGGAGGATTGCAGTTGGAGCTATATAAGGCCTTTTCTCAGAAAACCAAGGGTTAGGGGTGTAGTTGCTAAAGTGTCTGGCATATATATATGACCTTTGGGTTGACCCCCAGTACCACCAAAGGAAAAGAAAGGCAAGCCGAAAATCAGGAAAAGTACAGCTGGCAAACACTGAGGGGCTCCGATCTTTAGTAATAGGGTCAGCTTTAAGATTATCTTAGCGCCGGAGAGATGGCTCAGTGGTTAAGAGCACTGACTGCTCTTCCAGGTCCTGAGTGTCAAATGCCAGCAACCACATGGTGACTCACAACCTTCTGTAATGAAATCCGATGCCCTCTTCTGGTGTGTACAAAGATAACTATAGTGTACTTACATACAGTACATCTTAAAACAACAACAAAAAATAAACCCAAAACAACAATTTCTTTGTCCTAGTAAAAATTGGAATAAATATTCAAATGCTGTTCCATAATTGTGTTTATGGCAATTTACAGTGGCAGTAGTTTTCAATAAGTTTGGATGAGAACCTTTTGTCCCTTGAAGGACCAGTTCCAAGACAAACCCTACTCCACAGTGGAAAGAAATGCCATGGGCTAAGAGATGCAACGTGTTACCTAGGAGAAAAAGAAATGGACATCTGAGGAGATGAACTTCAGCTTCCCCGCCTGTTTACCTCAGCTGGCTCAGGGACATGCCGCACTTAGCTGATCTCAAATATTCAGATATTTACACACTATAAATGTATAGTTTAGGTGTAAGTCTCACCTTCCCTGCATACCTCTGACAACCAACCCTCTTACTGTAGCTGTTAAGTCACTTCATGAATAAGTTGAAATATCAAAAATAACCCACCGAGAAAGCAGAAATAAAACAGTTGACTGCGAATGAAGCTCTCGCTCCTTTTCCCTGCTGCCACCAAGTTGTGCGGAGGCAGAGGCTCCGGTGCGTTCAAGATTTGGCATCACCCGTAATCCACCACCACGGCCAAGGGAGGCATGGCTGCTGGAGACATAGTGGATGTCAACACGGCTCTACAAGAGCTTCTGAAGATCACCCTCATCCACAATGGCCTAGCATGCCAAAGCCTTAGACAAGCGCCATGCCCATCCTGTGAGCTTGCGTCCAACTGTGACAAGCCGGTGTACGTCAAGCTGGTGGAGGTGCTGTGTGCTGAGCACCAAACCAACCTGATAGAGGTTCACAACAAGAAACTGGGGAAATGGGTTAGGCCTCTGTAAAATCAATCCAGTAATCAAGAGCCATGGCAAAGGATCTCAGGCCAAGAATGTCATTGAGGAATACTTCAAATGCAAGAAATGAAGAGATAAAACTTGGTTTATTGAACAATAAAAAGAATGAAGGTCTTAGCCAGGTGGTGGTGCACACCTTTAATCTCAGCACTTGGGAAGTTGGGACAGAAGGACTGCTACAGTTTGGGGTAAATAGTAGCAGGCCAGACAGAACTATATAGCAATACCCTGTTTCAGAAACCAAAGAAAGGAGAAGGGTAATTGTGAGTATGGTAATCCACTAGAAGATTTGCTTTCTTTTTCTTTTTTTTTTTTTAAAGATTTATATATTACATATAAGTACACTGTTGCTGTCTTCAGACACACCAGCAGAGAGGCCATCTGATCCCATTACAGATGGTTGTGAGCCACCAATTGGTCACTGGGAATTGAACTCAGGACCTCTGGAAGGGTAGTCAGTGTTCTTGGCTGTTGAGCCATTTCTCCAGCCCCTGAGATCCACAAAATTAATGGAGACGTTCACTCTGCCAACAGGGAAACTCAGATTTTCTGTCTCCAAGTCTAATGGGGAAAGGAGACATCCTTTCATCAACTTCAGAGCCCAGAAAAAAGAAAGGTCTTTGACAACAAAGGGACCTGAAGAATCATCTCACTAATACGGGAAGGAATGGGTGTGTGCAGGTGTGTGTGTGTGTGTATCTTGATATGGTCTAGCTGTAACCTAAGATGGGCTCAAACTGCAGCCTGAACACTGGCCTGGAAGTCAGTTGTAATCCTCTTACCTCAATTTCCCAAATGGTAGGATTATAAGCATGACCTCCGTGCCCAGCTAATGCAGTGGAGGTGACTAGGTACAGAATTATTCTTACGAGATAAAGGGAAGGGATGGCACTGTGCAGCTGGAGTCAGTATGGGCACTGGGAAGGGAGGCTGATACTCTGGGAGGTACTGAGCCATTGCTTCAGCCCAAGTGTTGCAATTTTGCCATTTTTCCAGACAGTCAACTGGGTCTGGCATCGTGTCCTTGGACTATGAACTTTGGCCCCACACCTAGAAGAGAAGCATTTTGCTTATTTCTGTGTTACTGGGGTTTGAACCTAGGGCCTTGTATATACTGGGCAAGAGTATTGCCTCTTCTGTCAACACCAGCATGGACTATCTAAGTGGCCTTAAATCCACACAGCAAACAGGTGATAATACTGGGAGCCAGGAAACAATGACAGAAGGGTGACTCCTCCGCCACTGTTCTAGTGTTGTGGATCAGACACCGTGCATTTCATTAGGGGCGTAGAGTTTCAGAGGACCAGTCTGTGGTCATCAGGGCAGAAAGCAGGGTGGCAGGAAGGGAGACGATATGGGGTGGGTGACTTCCAGTCTGAGTGTGGACTGGGGAGACCCTGTGTGGTTGGGGTGACCTGCAGAAGAAGTTGCTCTACCAGTTTGATCTGTGCAAACACCGGATACATTTCACTGGGTCAATATTTTGCTTCCCGCCCCAGGGTCGCATTGTGTACATCTGTCCCCAGGAATGTCCTGTGGTTCTAAATTATGACATTCGAGGACTTCCCACTGACCAAGTTGCCTCCTAGCTTTTTTTCACCCTACAGCTTCTGCCCATGCCAACACTTGCTCTAAAATTTCAACTAGCTGCACCCTCCACTTAGAAGTTCCCGCTAAGGCTCCTAAGCACAGAGGGACCAGGAGAGCAAGTTGGCTTCTGCTCAATCTAGTGACCATTGAGTCTTCAACCCTAGTCTCTTGTCCTTTCTATGTGTGCCCGTGTAGCTCAGGATGGTCTTGAACTCACTACGCAGCCAAGGGTGGCCTCCTGTTTCCGCCTCCCAAATTCAAGGAATGCAGGTTTTGCGCTTTCTAATTACATGTCAGTTCTCTGGCCCCTACCAGTGGACTCAAAATACATTCTAAGCCAGCACCCTGTTCACCCCCTGTAACTGACTCCTTCCCAATGCCAGCTTGAGGAGCTCTGACAGCACACACTGGTGAAACATCACCTGGAAATAGATAATGAGGGAAAAGCTGAGCTTGGCAGTTCCCATCGGTAATCTTAGCACTTGAGAAGCTAAATCAGAGACTCGTAGGTTCAAGGCTAGCCTAGGCTATAGAAGACCCCTCACAAATTAAAAAAAAAATAAAACCACATTAAAACGCAATTTAAAAAAAAGAAAATAGGAGCTAGAGAGATGCTTCAGTGGTTAGTGCATGAACGGCTCTTGCAGAGACCCTGAGGTTGACTCCCACCACTTACGTTGATGGCTGACTCGCAGTTGCCTGTAACTCTAGCTGGGGTGGGGAGTGGAGGGAATTGGACACCTTCTTCTAGCCTCCACAGGCATCTGTACACATGTGATAGCTGAAACACCGACAAATGAAATTTTATTTTGTATATATGTATACTGAAGTAGAAATTTCCGGTTGTGTCATGTGATGCAGACTCGTGATGTTTCACTGAAGCAGACCCATCAGAGGAGATGTGATGTTTAGAGAGTAAAAGTAGAATCCAGCAGACAGTGATGGAGCACTTGCATAGATAGCCATGCCAAAGCTTCATTGTTCTCACGTCTTTGCAGATCCTTGATTCATTGAGATCGGCACAGCCGAGAATGTCTCCTGGCATTCCAGCTGTTTCTGGTCACTCCTGTTGACTGGTATCTATTTGGCAGAGGCCTGGCTGTTTCTGCTAGGTCATTCTGCTATCATGTTTGATGATATTTTTGAACTGGACTGCTGGTATTCTGACAATGAAGATTAGAATCGTCCCCAAAGAACTACTAGACAGGTCTACATCCCCATTGTCCTATTACCAACTTTTCTCTCCTACATTCGGATGGTGGGATAGAAAGGGGGATCAAAATGTAAGATGATGTCTTTATGCAGAAAGGCAGGTACAAGATAAAATGAGGCCTGTCTTTGGATGAGAAGGAAGGATGGGTGGGAACAAAGTTTTAGAAAGAGAGGGAGGTGTGAGAGCAAGGGGAGCTGGAAGCAACGTGGAGGCAGACGTAGATGTTTCTCTCTGCACGTCTCTGCATAGATACAGGTTGTTATGAATATTTTATAGGGGATGGGTGTGTACAGAAGGATTTGTGCTGTCTAGATGATGGGAAAATTATATCAGTTGGGTCAGAGTTTATTGTGTGGTATTTTCCTTCATGTGGCAACTTAATTGAATTCAAGAGAAGATGCAGTGGTGGGGACACACCAAGCCAACCAAGAAATTGGGATTCATGGGCCTGGTTTGGTAACAACCTACCAAGGGAAATGTGAAAGAGGCTGCTGCTGAGATGTGTGTGTGTGTGTGTGTGTGTGTTTGTGTGTGTGTGTCTGTGTGTGTATGTGTGTGTGTGTCTATATGTGTCTATGTGTGTGTATGTGTGTGTCTGTGTGTGTATATGTGTGTGTATGTGTGTGTATGTGTGTGTGTGTGTGTGTGGTTCCATATGGCTCCCTGGTGCTGGAACTAATGCCAGGGAGCTGCATGGTGAGGTGCCACGCTGGAACAGCTCGCAGACTGCCTGGGTCAGAGAGTTCTTGGGGGCCAGCGTGGAGCCGCTGAGATAAATTGTTAGTTCCATATGGCCCGACAGAGCTGGAACCAGCATGGGAGTGACCACCCAGGTCAGAGAGAGGCGGGGGAGCAGCACAAAGCAGTAACACGCAGAAAACAGTCAGGTACCCTTTTTATTTTTTACTGCACCATCGAAGCATTTGAGAACCCTTAAAGTAGGTTTTTGAAAACTCTAAGCCTGCAGTCTATGTGTATGTGAGTGCAGGTACCCGTAGAGGCCACAAGGGGGAGCACTAGATTCCCTGGAACTGGCGGACAGATGTTTGTGAGCCACCTACCAACATGGGTGTTGAGAACGCAACTCAGTACTCTAACCACGAACACATTGAGCCATGAGCAATCTCTACAGCCATAGAACACTTTAAAGAGTAACAAAATATAAAACAGGTGAGCATATGTTCTTCTCAAGATTGATGCTTTTGCTCCTCACAATTAGCAAGGCAAGAACATAAGGTGCCTAATTGTGTGTGTGTGTGTGTTAGGGTTTTTGATTTGTTTCACATTTGTTGTTGTTGTTTGAGACAGGGTTTCACTGTACAGCCCTGGCTATCCTAGAACTTGCTCTGTAGACCAGGCTAGCCTTGAACTCAGATCCACGTGCCTCTGCCTCCTAATTGTTGGGATTAAGCGCATGCACCTTTCATCTTCCACCATAGCCCCAACTGGCTTGGAACTCACTATGTAGCCTAGGCTCTCCTGGAACTTGTGGCTTTCCTCCCTGCCTCAAGCTCCTAAATGCTGATATTGTAGGTGTGAGACTCTGTACCTGGCTGTTTATTTATTGTGCCCAGCTATTTATTCATTTATTCATTCATTTATTTATTTATATAAGTACCTGATTTTTTTTTAAAGATTTATTTATTTTATTTATACAAGTACACTGTATTTGTCTTCAGACACACCAGAAGAGGGCATCTGATCCCATTACAGATGGTTGTGAGCCACCATGTGGTTGCTGAGAATTGAACTCAGGACCTCTGGAGAGCAGTCAGTGCTCTTAGCCACTGCACATGAGGTCAAACACACTAAGACATATAAATAGGCACTTTGGTACAGTCAATGCTCTAAACCACTGAGTCATCTCTCCAGCCCCAGCTATTTATTTATTTGTTTTGATTGACACATGCCTCTTTTGTTCTTCTAACTGTTCCTCAGTTACTTTGTTTCTGCTCCTAAGTACAAATCTTTGAGCCTCTGACTCATCACTGGTTGAATGTGCTGTGTGTTGAACATTGATCATAATTGAGTTCTACAAATGAGGGGGCCAAGACTCAGGGAGAGGCTGAGCAGTGAGGTGTGGGGTTTTAGCACCACCTAGGGAAAGGGTGGAATCCAGTTGTGGAAGGATGGGAAGAAGGCCAACTTTCTCCCACTCAACCTTTATCTTCTGCCCAATAAAGTTCATAGTCCAGAAATTCCCTGCAAGTGGCAACTGCTCTTAACTGACCCTGAAGATAAACACTGCCTCACCAGAACCTCTCTCACCTCACACCATGCCCCAAGCTCATGCTCTTTAACTCTTTCTTTGCCAGTGGCCTGACCTTTCCAGCTTACTTAAAAAAACAGTTTACTTTAGGGCTGGAAATATACCCTCAGCTACTAGAGGCTATAACTTACTACCAAACATCAAGATTTTATTTTACTTCTATTTATGTGTCTATGTGTCAGGGGACCATATATGATGGAAACACACTTGGGGAGCCAGAAGAGGGTATCAGGTCCCCGGCATCTGGAGTTACAGGCAGTGTGAGCCACCTGTCATATGCTGAGAACCAAGCCAAGCCTATCCTCTGGAAGAACAAGAAGCACTCCACCTTTGGAGGAGGGAATTGCTTCCTAAAGAGATCCTGGAAAGGTCAGAGCTTGACTTCTCCCCAAATACCTGGGAAGCCATACTACACCTCGACCAGAACCACACCTCTCTCCACGCCTATTCTTTGCTTCTTCTTGGAGGTTTTATAGTTCTTTCTGCTCCCATCAGCCAAAAAGTTAAGTAGTGCTTGTAACCTCAGAACTTCAGGAGACCTGACACCTCTGACGTCTGTAGGTGCACACATGTGCACACACACACACACACCTGAAGAAGAGAGAAAAGATATGGGGAAGGAATGCTGGGATCAAAGGTATGTGCCACCACCAGCCAGCTTAAAAATATCTTAAACACCATAATCCCCTATCGGCCACGTGAATTATGATATATAAAAGATTTATGGGGGCTGGAGTGATGACTCAGTGGTTAAGAGTCCCAACTGCTCTTCCAGAGGTCCTGAGTTCAATTCCCAGCACCCATATGGCAGCTCACAACTGTCTGTAACTCTGGTTCCAGGGATGCATGCAGGCAAAATACCCATGCATAAAATAAATCTGAAAGAAAAAAAGGAAGGAAGGAAGAGGATATTATGCAGAGATGGGAGCCCTGGTTTTGAAGTCAAACAGCCTTGAATCCTGATTCCCATTTATTCATTTACTTAGACTGTCTGCGCTTAAGTGTCTTTCTTTGGAAAATGAACTCATAAGACCCCACTGCTCCTGAGGGTTACCGAGAGGACAGAGTGAAAGATAGTACTGACAAAGGGCCTGGTACAGGGGAAGATTCACAGTGGCCATCTTAGGACCCTCGTGGAATAGCAGTATAGACAGAGGTGGTGATGCCCCATTGGCTCTGTAAGGCTCAGAGACATGCCATGCATTTTTCTCTCCTATTCAGTCTGAGTCTGCTCTTAAAAAAAAAAAAAAAAAAAAAAAAACAAGGTATTTATTTAACATATGTGACTACACTGTAGCTGTCTTCAGACACACCAAAAAAGGGCATCAGATTTCACTACAGATGGTTGTGAGCCATCACATGGTTTCTGGGAATTGAACTCAGAACCTGTAGAAGATGCCGGGAATCCAGATTCCGGTCCTCATGCTTTTATGGGAAGCACTGTACCCACCAAGCTGTCTCCCTGGCTCTCTTGATATTGTTTTCTTTTAAGATTATTTATTTTATTTATGAGTATACAGTCACTGTCTTCAGACACACCAGAAGAGGGCATCAGATCCATTATAGATAATTGTGATGCTGGGAATTGAACTCAGGACCTGTAGAAGAACAGTCAGTGCTGTTAACCTCTGAGCCATCTCTCCAGTTTCTTGTTTTGTTTTAAGAAAAGAAACCACCCAATAGTTAAGTGTTTTCCTAGCATGCATAAGACTTTGGGTTCACCCTGCACTTCACAAACAAAGCCAGAAAGCATTTTAGCTTCAGTTTTGTGGACTGAGAGGCCTAACATTGAGGTGTTGGTGTCCACTGGGTTCTTCATGACATATCATTTCATTTGGAAGAAGAAAGGACAAATGAATATAAAAGCCTCCAGAGTAGCAGAGGGCATTTCTGTCCTCCTTTCTCCCCATCCCACCTCCTGAGCTGAGAGTCCCAGAGACAGAGCCTTCTCAATCTCTCCTTGGCTTTAGACCCCACCTTGTGTTAATATTCCTCCCAACTTTAGTCTGAGGTCAGGGAAGATGCCGGACAGTGGACAGTGCAGTCTATGTTACCGAATGCTGGAGGTTTGCTTGTTGCCTCTTGGAAGGAGGAGATAAACTCAAGCCTCAGACTCTGTCTAACTCTAAAGGCCTCAGGTGGGAGTCTGCGGTTTAACTCAATTATGCTCCATTCTGGCCACCCAGGCATGGAGTGACACACTCACGTGGAATGTAGCTTATACACAAGTTTCATACAAATTGAATTGCAGCTGGCTGGATAATATCACAATTTAATCTATTTAACTCTATAATGTGGCTTTCTTTTTTTCATTTTGAAACCAATAACGTTTCCAGGTTTCAATCGTGGCCTCCAAACCTAAGACTATGAAGTCTTAGAGTAGACCAATGTTGCCATTGCTAAAGCATCCACTCACCGATTCATGCAAGCATCCATCCATCCGGAGGGTCTGTGGTAGAAAAGGTAAGCACGGTATGAGACTGCCCTCTAGAGGTTGCTCTGGGAAGGTACAGGTGGGGAAGTTGAGATCCTCCTCTATCGGTTACTTTCATTTTTTTTTAAGATTTATTTTATTTATTTATATTTATTTATATATTTTCTGTCTTCAGACACACTAGAAGAGGGCATTAGATCCCATTACAGATGGTTGCGAGTCACCATGTGGTTGCTGGGAATTGAACTCAGGACCTCTGGAAAAAACAGTTAGTGTTCTCAACCACTGAGCCAGCTCTCCAGCCCAAGATTTATTTATTTTATGTAAGTACACTGTCGATGTCTTCATACACACAGAAAAGGGCATCAGATTTCATTACAGATGGTTGTTAGCCATCATGTGGTTGCTGGGACTTGAACTCAGGACCTATGGAAGAGAAGTTGGTGCTCTTAACCACTGCACTAAGATATATAAATAGGTGTTTTGGTGCAGTTCATTGCAATGACTACGTGGGTTGCATTTGTGCACCAGACCCGCTGGGAGCACCAGAGAAAGACCAAATGTCTCAAGTAACAGATGCATGCATTTCAGGGGTACTAGCGCTCAGTCTGGGCCTCAAAGGGTGTCCGGGACATTTCCAGGTTTCTCTGTAGAGAAAAGCTATTCTGAGTGAGAGGAACACCTCTACAGAATGGCAGACCCACCTATCAGGGGAGGGAGGGCCCCATGATGAGGAAACCCACCCAACAAACGTGTCCTGGGCTCAAGGATGAAGCCAGAGTACTGGTTACAAAGCTGCAGGATCTTAATCCTTGGAGTGAGGGCACTGATTCGTTCATTCGGTTGGTATTTGCTGAGTGAGCACCTCGTCTCTGCCAGGAGCTATTTTAAGAACAGTGCGTCCAACAGGCAACAATCCTACCCTTGAGCAGTTTAAAACGTAAGCGTGCTCAAGAGGACGAATGTTTGTCATGCTAGAAGCCGGCCAGGAGTTCAAAAGGAGCAAAAGAGGGTAGGCAACCGAAATGTCTGGACTAGACAGGGAAGAACCTGTCTGGGAAGGGCTCTTCCCTGGGCTGGAAAGTTCAGGGTTGAGAACAGAGGGTGTCAGCCCTACCCTGTCACAGGTAGGCACCGAGGAATGCTGGGAGAACCTTGAGACCCAGGTCCACATTGATCTGTTGTCCTGGGTTTGAAACAGAGCAATTACCGTGCCTACGGCTCTTTGCTGTATGCTGAATAGAGTTAATTAAAAACAAAACAAAAGAAAAACGGAGAGAGTCTCAGTGGTTGAGAGCTCTGGCTGCTCTTCCAGAGGACCCTGTTCAACTCCCAGTACCCACCTGACAGCGCTAACTACTGTCACTCAAGTTCCAGGAAACCCACCTGCTCTTCCATGGCCTCCTCAGACACCAGTTGTTGGCATTAGGATAGCCCCCTCCCCCAGCAATGGCTCCACCCACAGGTGACAGGAACCTAGCACATCAATTGCCATGGAAACAGCCAAAGCATTCCCAGAAGACATCAGTTCTAAATCCCATCTCCACCTGGGAGCAAGTGACGTCACTACCCCTACAAAAGGCCGAAACCCTTCCTTCTCTTTCTCTTTCCTCTTCCTCTCTTCGCCCGGCCTTGACCCCTGCCCTATCCCGTTCTATTAAACCTCTCCACGTGGAACCGTGTTTGGTGTGGTCTGTCTGGGCCTAGGCGAGAAATCTAATTTACAACATTGGTGGCCCGTACGGGGAGCCAGATTTTCTCGCGACCAGTCCTTGCCGGCCACTCCAGCACACCCCGGCCCACCCCATCGGGCTCGGCATAGCGGCAGCTGCATGGCGGGCACTGTGGTTGCCTATTCCTCTTAACCGAGGCCACTGCCTCGAGTTCCCATACTGCCTCTTGTTCTGCTGACTGCCGCAGTGACCGTCTCCCGCCGCTGCTGCCGCCGCCGCTGCCGCCACTGCCGCCGCCGCCGCCGCCGCCGCCGCCGCCGCCGCCGCCGCCGCCACGTGCAACCCGTCTGCCGCCACAGCTGATCTACCAACAGCTGCCCGACTCACAGACTTCCAGCACGTGAGTTGTCGCCATTACTAAAGCTCTAGACACTTGCTGGCCACTGCTCTGCCACGTGTGCCAATAGCTCCTGCCACGCGGGCTGCTGAGATAGATCAGCCACACGCCACACGGTTTCACTTTTCCTGATACCAGATCGTGGCTAAGGCTCCCGCACAAACATCGGCAAATTGGTAGGGATTGTCACTCCAGTTGGTGGAGAGAATCCCCGATTTCCCAAAAAGGCCTGGCCAGCTTTTTCGGGCAAAGAGGGTTACTTCTCTATAGCCACAGTTTTGAGACAGACATTGACCATTGAGAAGCTCGTCGGGAGTGCCCTTCACTCTTTTTCCCTTCCCCCAGGGCTCTAGCAGCCGGTTCACTCAGCCGAAGTCCAGGCCTGGCGAGGGCACTCTCTGCCAGATCCAGGATCTGGCGAAGCCACCAGGAGTCCGAGTGACGACTCGCGACCCCTGCGCATAGGCGAAACTTTTCTACCGAGTTTCATCCACTGGGACGCTGGATTGGATGGCTCCGTAGCCCCCTCCCTGTACCTTCCCAATGGGCAACTCAATGTCTCAAAACGTGTCACCAGGCTCCCCACTGGGATGTCTCCTGGAAAATTCCAAATCTCTAAAACTAACACCTCAGCTAAAGACATCAAAATTGATACACCTCTGCAACAATGTTTGGACTCAATATCCACTAGATAATAACTCAAAATGGCCGAAAAATGGCACCCTAGACTCGTTAATTTTACGAGACCTCCACTCATACTGCCAACGATCTGGTAAATGGAAAGAGGTTCCCTATGTACAGGCATTTACCTACCTCCGTTCTAATCCTTCTCTGTGTTCTTCCTGTAATCCCACTCACCTCCTTTTAGCAATGAAGAAAACACCAGATGACACTACAGCTCTTGACCCAGCCAATGAGCCACCCCCACTTCGCCGCAAAACCCAGACTACTGTTTTCACTCCTCCACAGCCGGTGCCAGCTAGAGGCCACTCTGCCTTGGCACCTAGTTTTACTCCTCCCATTACTCGTTCCAAGGCCATGGCCAAACTTCCACCTGACTCTTCGTCACCAGAGACGCCAGGCCCAGCATCAGTCCTTCCACTAAGGGAGGTGGCTGGCGTCGACGGGCTAGTCCGTGTCCATGTTCCTTTCTCGCTAAATGAGCTCTCCCAAATAGAAAGCAGGCTGGGTTCCTATACCTCTAACCCATCTGCTTTTATTAAAGAATTCCAATACATTACCCAATCTTACAGTCTGACATTCCATGATGTACATATGATTCTTACTAATAATTTACTTCCTGAGGAACGCTGGCGAGTTTGGGAGCAGGCAAAAACGCATGCAGACGAAATCCATCAAACAGATACAACATACCCAATTGGATCTGAGGCAGTACCTGACCAAGATCCCCGATGGGATTACAATTCCACGAGTGGTATCTTGGCCAGAGACAGGTTCATAACCTGCCTCCTGGCCGGTCTCCGCAGAGCAGCCTTAAAACCGGTAAATTTTGAAAAGCTACAAGAGGTTTTCCAAGACAGACAAGAAAACCCATCCCAATTCCTAGAGCGCCTCACAAAGGCCCTGTTACAGTACACTAACTTAGATCCTGAAAACCCAGAAGGTAAACAACTGTTAATGACATATTTTTTTTCCCAGAGCTACCCCGACATAAGAGACAAGCTTAAACGGCTGGAGAGGGGGCCCCTAACTCCACAGGCAGAAAGAAGTCTTGGCGCTGGCCTTTAAAGTGTACCATGGGAGAGATGAAAAGGCTCGCAAACAAAAGTACCATATGCTGGCACAGGCTGTCCGACCAGCCACTGCTACAAACTCCCGGCCTCCGAGGGCAAAGGGACCACCGGCTCCCTGCTATAAGTGTGGTCAGAAAGGTCACTGGGCAAAAGCCTGCCCTAGCCCCCGCAAACCAAAGGGGCCATGTCCTAGATGCCATCGAGAGGGACACTGGGCTGTAGACTGCCCTTATGTCGCGCAAGACAGGGGGGCATCACACCCAAATAACTCTCCAGCCGATCTCCTAGGCTTGGCTATGGACGATTGAGGAAGCCTGGGCTCCCTTGACCCGACCACTACCATTACAAACAGGGAGCCACGGGTAGCTATCATGGTATGTGGGCGGCCCATCTCCTTCCTCTTGGACACTGGGGCCACTTACTCGGTCCTGACGGAGTTTTGGGGACCCACTTCTCCCTCCCGTTTTCCTATTGTCGGGGTAGGAGGACAACCCTATCTCCCTCACCAAACCCCACCACTTAATTGTACCTTCAGGGGCATACCTCTCACCCATTCCTTTTTGGTAGTGCCTACATGTCCTGTCCCCTTATTGGGAAGAGACCTTCTAGTAAAGTTGGGAGCTTCCATTTCCTTTGCTCCCCCCACTCGCCTAAACCCAAGCTCGCCAGCAACCCCTCTGCTTCTCCTCCTAGCCAGCCAACCTACTGACACAAACATGCTGCTTCCTTTACCAGCTTCTCAGGTAGACCCCCAAGTCTGGGACGTCCAGAACCCCTCTGTTGCTAAACATCATTCTCCTGTTGTCGTCCAATTACTGGACCCTACCAGGTACATAACCCAAGCTCAGTACCCTCTCTCCCTCCAGAGCCTTAGGGGACTTAAACCTATCATTTCTGACCTCTTAAGGAAAAAACTTCTTCGCCCTACCTCTTCTCCTTTTAACACCCCTATACTAGCAGTTAAAAAGCCCAACGGAACCTATCGTCTGGTTCAAGACCTCAGGCGCATCAACTCTGCAGTGGTTCCCCTTCATCCTGTTGTGGCTAATCCTTATACTCTTCTTTCCACTATCCCCTCAGGGACCTCCCATTTCTTAGTCCTAGATCTCAAAGATGTGTTCTTCTCCATCCCTCTAGACACACAGTCACAGGACATATTTGCCTTTACCTGGACAGATCCAGACACCCATTTCTCTACCCAGCTTACCTGGACTGTTCTACCTCAGGGGTTCCGAGACAGCCCACACTTGTTTGGCCAGGCTCTGGCTTCTGATTTGTCATCTCTGCCTCCTCTCAGATCTAAGGTCATACTTTATGTAGATGACCTTCTTCTCTGTAGTCCTTCCTCAGAGATCAGCCAGGATGACACCTCCACTCTCCTAAACTTTCTTTCCAGTCGAGGCTACAGGGTCTCACCTTCCAAAGTCCAACTGTCCACTTCTCAGGTCACCTATCTGGGACTAACAATTACCCCAACCCACAAAGCTATTACCTTAGATAGAAAAAACCTAATTCAGTCCCTAACTGTTCCTTCTACAAAGGAAGAAATTTTATCATTCCTAGGGATAGCTAGCTTTCTACGCTCCTGGGTTCCTTCCTTTTCCCTCCTCTCTCGCCCCCTATATGAAGCAGCATCAGGTTCCATCCATGAACCTCCCCTCAAGCCTGTTACCAGGCCCTTTCGAAGGCTCCAACAGGCCCTCCTTAAGGCTCCGGCCTTACATCTCCCTGACCTGACTCGCCCCTTTTCCCTCTATGTAACTGAAAAGGAGGGATTTGCCCTTGGAGTCCTAGGTCACCAACTGGGGCCATCTTTTGCACCCGTAGCATATTTGTCAAAAAGACTAGATCTAACCGTCCAGGGATGGGCACCCTGTATTCGCACCTTAGCAGCTGCTGAACTCCTCATTAGAGAGTCAAAAAAGCTAACCTTTGGTTCGCCCATAACTGTTTTCTCTTCTCATAACCTGTCGCAGCTCCTGACTTACAAAGGCCTACAGACCCTGCCCCCTTCCAGGGTTCTTTCTCTCCAGGTAGCACTAATCGAAGACTCTCCTCTTAACATTTCCAGCCTTCTTCCTCCGCCAGATACTAACTATCTATCACTGCTTCTTGCAAAATCTGCCAGGCGTCAGACCCTAGCTCAAAATATCGTAGTACTCCTTTTCCTACCCATCAAGCCCGAGGTTCTCTTCCTGGAACTGACTGGCAACTTGATTTTACCCACATGCCCACTGTCAAACGAGTCAGATACCTCCTGGTCTTGGTAGATACTTTCTCAGGGTGGGTAGAGGCATTTCCCACAACCAACAAGAGGGCTCAGACAGTCTCTGATCTCCTCCTCCGAGAGATAATTCCCCGATTTGGTGTCCCAGCTTCCTTGCAATCAGACAATGGTCCTGAGTTTACCTCTCAAATCTCTCAAAACCTGTCTAAGGCTCTAGACATCCCCTGGCATTTTCATATCCCCTACCACCCTCAATCTTCAGGGAAGGTAGAGAGAACTAACCGCTCTTTAAAAACCACCCTTGTCAAGCTGTCACAGGAACTTCACCTTGATTGGGTAAAACTCCTACCTCTGGCTCTTTTCAGACTACGAGCTCTTCCCAAGCGACCTCTTCAGGTCTCACCATTTGAACTCATGTATGGGCGTCCGGTCCTAACTCCTGGCCTCTCACCTAAATGCTCTCCCCTCCCAGACCATCTACTCACCCCGTTACTTTGCCACCTTCGCTCTCTCTTGTGGAACTTCGCTGACCACCATCTACCCCGACCACACACTGAACCTTGCCCACTGCCTGTAAACACTGGAGACCAAGTTCTTCTATCTCCTCCAGACAATCGGCCCTCATCACTCTCCCCTAAATGGCAGGGCCCTTTTAAAGTGATTCTCGCGACACCTACAGCAGCCAAACTGGAGGGACTCCCTCACTGGGTCCACCTGTCCCATCTCAAACCTTTTATTCCCCCACCTAAACATTCTTCATACACATCGACCCTAACAGGACCGTGCTCTGTCAAGCTCCAGAGGACGTCGAGACAATCCACGTTACCCTCGCTTCCAGAAAATGAGACCCCAACACCACTGGATTAGACATGGGCTTCTTATCTTCCCTTTACTGTTTGTCTTTATCCAGGGAAGCCCATATATCTGGAGATTTGAGGTTCAAGAGACTTCTGCAGATAACAAACAGTCCTTCCAAATAGGTTCAGGAAACTGCTCTATGGCTGGATGTCAAGAACCGATTCAAATCGCTGTCGTCCCTGTGTCGGTCATCCCATCCAAGTACTATGATCTCTTTACCTGCTTTCTCTTTGACCAGACAGCAGATGTTTGTAAGAAATGGCCAGATAAATATGGGGGTTGCCCATATTGGTCTTGCCAGATACACATGCTAGGATCACGGCCCCACCACTTCTTCTACCAACAGCACAAGAAGCTCTTTTTCTACATAGAAGATCCATGGGATCCCAGGTGGGAGACTGGAGTTGTCGGTAAGCTCTACCGTAAAAACCAACCAGGATCCCCAGTTTCAAGAAGTGTCTGAAACTCTGCTCACCATCCAAAAACAGATAGATTCCCTGGCAGCTGTGGTTCTTCAAAACCGACAGGGGCTGGACCTTCTAACAGCTAAAGAAGGTGGCCTTTGTCTGTTCCTCCAAGAAGAATGCTGCTTCTATGTCAACCAATCCGGGATAGTGAGAGATAAGATCCAAGAGCTACAATCTGACATATAAAATTCCAGGGAACGTGAGACCTCCAGTTTCTGGACCTTCGAAAACCCTATATGGAAGTGGATACTCCCCTTCGTAACCCCTCTTCTAGTCATCTTTCTAGCATTACTATTTGCTCCCTGCCTTATCAATCTTGTCTCTACATTCCTTCAACGACAGATACAAAAAATTTCTAACCAAACCATTAATCAGTTCCTGTTGCAGGACTACAAGCCATTGCCTATAGAAAATCCTGATGTTAATGATTACCAAGTGGAACCCGATGGCGAAAACCAGCTACACCCCTACGACGCCCCAAGACAGCAGGAAGCAGTTTAAGAGACCCGACGCCCCTATTCCCTTTTCACCATCGGCTTCCCTACCCTCCCCTTTTCTCTCTTTTTATATAAGAAAAAAGGGAGGAATGTTGGCATTAGGATAGCCCCCTCCCCCAGCAATGGCTCCACCCACAGGTGACAGGAACCTAGCACATCAATTGCCATGGAAACAGCCAAAGCATTCCCAGAAGACATCAGTTCTAAATCCCATCTCCACCTGGGAGCAAGTGACGTCACTACCCCTACAAAAGGCCGAAACCCTTCCTTCTCTTTCTCTTTCCTCTTCCTCTCTTCGCCCGGCCTTGACCCCTGCCCTATCCCGTTCTATTAAACCTCTCCACGTGGAACCGTGTTTGGTGTGGTCTGTCTGGGCCTAGGCGAGAAATCTAATTTACAACACCAGTCATGCATGTAATACATAGACATTTATACAGGCAAAACTACCCATACACGTAATGTAATAAAAATTCTACATAAAGTCTGTTGACATGGTATAGGCCTTTAATCCCAGAATTTAGGAGGCAAAAGCAGGTGGATCTCTGAATTCAAAGCCAGTCTGGTCTACAGAGCAAGTTCCAAGACAGCCAGGGTTACTCAGAGAAACCTTATCTCAAAAAGAAGTTATACATAAAAATAAGTACACACACACACTCAAGAGCATTTTAGTTGCATGTCTGTATACCACACATGTGTCTGATTCCTTTGGAGGCCAGAAGAGGGCATCAGATACCCTGCAATTGGAATTAAAGACCTAGTGACCCACAGTGTGGGTGCTGGATCCTCTGGAAGAGCAGTCAGTGCTCTTAACCATGAAGCCATCTGTCCAACCCCTCTCTCAGGAGGCCATGAAAGAGTATTGGGTCGCCTGGGACTTGAGTGACAGTAGTTAGAGCTGTCAGTGAAGACCAGCAAAGAGTTTCAAGGAGAACCAAAGCAAGCGCACCGTCCACTGTGTTGGATTATATCTATACCCTTTGTGAACATCACGTGTCCTTCCAAGTATCCACTCCAGCAAAACATCACATGTCCTTTCACCAGGCAGCTTCCAGAAAAAAAAAAAAAATACCATGTATGTGTTCTCAGCAAGACATCCCTCAGAGTTTGCAGAAAGACTTCGAATTGAAAGACCCCCGAATTAGGGAAGCCCCTCACCCAAGTACCGGGAGAACTCGAACCCAAGAATTCACAGAGAGCCTATCTTGCTGCAATCAGGTAAGAGGTTTATTTAGGCCAGAGCTCTGGGGACAACACGTATTTCATGCAGGAGATAGAGGAGTCGACACCGAACTCAAATGGGGAGAAGTATTTATAGGGAAAGTCACATAAGCAGTTAGCAACAGGCGCACAGCAACTTCATTGGTTCATTCAAATTGGCACAGTCTGTCTATTTTGGACTCAATTCAACTCTAGGTCACTCTATTTTGGGGCACACTGACCTTCGTACTTGTTTTTCTCAGGACTGCAGAGCCAGACCTTATCGAGACCAGGTGGTCTGCGGTTTTTGTTCTCAGCCTTGAGACATGCTTGTCCTCAAAGCAGGGATAGTGGGACCAACTTAAAATTTTAACTCTTTCATGACAGACACAACTGAGTCTCCAAGGAAATCAGAAATTCCCACTTTACCCCTCTTCTTTTTTAGATAAGGTCTCCAGCCCGAACTGAAGTAGCCCTGGATAACCTTGAACTTCTGATCCTTCTGCTTCTACAGATCCACCAAACTCCAGGTGTGGTGTGTCACCACACACAGTGCCCGAGGTGCTGAGAATTGAATCCAGGGTTTCATGCAAACTAGGTAGCATTCTACCAACTAAACTACATCCCTGGCCAAAACTAGCTTACCTTTTACAATAAGTAAATAAAAGCATTGTAAGGAGATTAGGGATAATAGAGATTGGGTGACTGCCATATTAAATAGGAACAAGCTTTCAAGCAAGACCTAAAGAAAAACACCTTGAGCGCTGTGGCTGTAAAGTGGCAGTCCTCAAGTTGTGGGTCTCGATTCCTTTGGGGTTCAAATGACCCGTTCATGGGAGGTCACATATCAGATGTCCTGCGTGTCCGACACTTACATTGCAATTTGTAACAGGAGCAAAATTAGAATTATGAAGTAGCAATGAGAAGTCCTGGGTGGGGTCACATAACGTGAGATACTGTGTCAAGGGGTTGTAGCATTAGGATGGTTGAGAACCACTGTTATCAAGGGTAAGGGACCAAGAGCCAGAGCAAAGAGTCCAGTGGAAAGAAGTGTTAGTAGACAATGGGATGGGGTGAGAAATTTCACACTTGGGCTGGAGAGATGGCTCAGTGGTTAAGAGCACTGACTACTCTTCCAGAGGTCCTGAGTTCAATTCCCAGCAACCACATGGTGGCTCACAACCATCTGTAATGGGATCAGATGCCCTCTTCTGGTGCATCTGAAGACAGCGACACTTATATACATAAAATAAATAAATCTTTTAAAAGGAATTTTTATATTTTTTTGTTTGGTTGGTTGATTTTTTTTTTCCTTCCCAGTTCCAAAGTCTTTATTATTTTAGAAAAGATGATCCATCCGGGCAGTGGGATGTGTCCAGGAACCCCATCAGTAGTGCCGAAAAGGACAATGGTTTCTCCACGTCTACTTGTCACCCAGTCGTGGGCACAAGACTTATAGTCAACCAGTTCTTCCGGCTTAAACCATAGACCGATCTCTTTCTCAGCATTCTTCACTGAATCGCTGCCATGAATGATGTTCCTGCCAACTTGAATGCAGAAATCCCCGCGAATGGTGCCTGGTTTCAAATCAGCTGGATTCGTCTCCCCCAGCATCACCCGGCCAGTTTTCACCACACTGAGCCCCTCCCAGACCATGGCCACCACAGGTCCTGAGTTCATGTACTTCACCAGCCCCGGGAAGAAAAGGTCAATGTAATGCTGCTTCAGGTGTTCTTCAGAAGCCCGAAGGAACTTCATGGCCACCAGGTGGAACCCCTTCTGCTCGAATCGCTTGATGATCTCGCCCACTAGGCGGCGCTGCACGCCATCCGGCTTGATGGCAATGAAGGTACGCTCGAGGTTGGCCATGGTCCGAAAGCCAGTGGGTCTGCTGGTGTCCGCGATGAGCGATGGGAGCAAAGAGACAGTTGGTTGGTTTTTTAACACAGGGTTTCTCTGCGTAATCCTGGGTAATCCTGGCTGTCTTAGAATTCACGCTGTAGACCAGATTGGCCTTGGACTCCAAGATCCTCCTGCCTCTCCTTCCAGAGTACTGGGATAAAAGTCGAGCACCACCACCACACAAGAACTTTGATTTTTACCCTAATGATGACTTTAATAATGGTATTTAAGAATAGACTGAAGCCAGGTGCAGTCGCACACACTTACTGTTTTCCTTGGGAGGTATCCACAGAAAGATCAGGAGTTCAAAGTCAGCCTCATCTACATAGCTAGTTCAAGGTTTCATCTGAGTGGCCAGACAGCTCTGTGGATAAAGCTCACTGCTGTCATGACTGGCAGTGAGCTCAAGCCCAGGGACTCACCTGTGAAAGGAATGGATGGCTTTGGCAAGTTACCTTCTGTACTGGCTGGGGTTGTTTCTTGTGTCAACTTGACACAAGCTGGAGTTACCACAGAGAAAGGAGCCTCCCTTGAGGAAATGCCTCCATGAGATCCAGCTGTAAGGCATTTTCTCAATTAGTGATCAAGGTGGGA
The DNA here is from genome assembly GCF_963924665.1 of Micromys minutus. Taxonomy (NCBI): domain Eukaryota; kingdom Metazoa; phylum Chordata; class Mammalia; order Rodentia; family Muridae; genus Micromys; species Micromys minutus. The sequence goes on along the minus strand of NC_137979.1, from coordinate 43,011,750 downwards.
GGGCCCACTGTGGGCAGTGGTGCCATCCCTGGGCTGGTGGACCTGGGTTATAAGAAAGCAGGCTGAGCAAGCCAGGGGGAGCAAGCAGTAAGTAACATCCCTCCACGGCCTCTGCATCAGCTCCTGCTTCCTGACCTGCTTGAGTTCCAGTCCTGACTTCCTCTGGTGATGAACAGCGATGTGGAAGTGTAAGCTGAACAAACCCTTTCCTCTCCAACTTGCTTCTTGGTCATGATGTTTTTGCAGGAATAAAAACCCTTTTCTTTCTTCCTTTCTTTCCTTTTTCTTTTTCTTTCTTTTTTGGGCAAAACCCATTATTTTTATGTCATATGCATTGGTATTTTGCCTGAATTTTTATGTCTATATGAGGGTGTCGAATCCCCTGGCGTTGGAGTTACAGACAGTTCAGTTGCTATGTGGGTGGTGGAAATTGAACCTGGTCCAACTGGCTCTTCTCAATGAAGTGCCATCTCTCCAGCCCCAGCACTCAGGACGATCTCTGTGAGTTTAAGGCCAGCCTGATCTCCAGAGTGAGGTTCATGACAGCCAAGGTGACACAGAGAAATTCTGTCTCAAAAATAAAAATGCATAAATGAATGATGAAGGAATACATTAATTAATTAGTTAACTAATGCAGTTCTCAGGGTTGGAGAAATGGCTCATCAGTTAAGAGTACTGGCTCCTTTTCAACAGGATGCTAGTTTGATTCCCAGTACCCACATTGTGACTTACTATATCTGTAAATCCAGGGCATCAGATGCCCTCTTCTGGCCTCTGTGGGTACTGCACACATTGGTGCACAGACATCCATGCAAGCAAAACACCCATACACATACACCTGACTGTTCTTTCAGTTTGTGATGTCTCATTGTGTTGGTTAGGCTAGCCATGGATTCTTAGACTCATGTGATCCTCCTGTCTCAATTTCATAGCTATGATTAGAATTGTGCACCGCCATACCCAGCTGTATTGACATCAGTGCCCTACTGCTGTAAATATTTAAATATGATAACTTATCCTTTAATTGGCCCCCCACAGTCTCACTCTGCAGACGACGCTCTAGTGTGGAGTGGAGCGCTTGGACTCTACCTCAAGCCGCCTTCTCCACAAGGTTCCCTCCCCAGGCGGTTCACTCCACCCTGCCTGTTGCTTCTGTCCCGGATGGACACAGCCACCCAGCATGTTTCTTTACCCTACCGCCAGGTAGCTTTTCATGTAGGTTTATATATTAAATTCTCAATCCACAAACCCTCTCCACAATAGGATTATATCTAATGGATAAAAATACAAACTGCTCTTCTCTATGAGATAAAAGACATATAGAATCCTTTAAAATATTCATATCTATCTAACGCCAATTAAGTCTACCTGAATCCAGATCGCCCTTCTTGAACTTCATCTTGATTTTCTCACAATCGCTCTCTCCGCCTCCTGTCTCCACTTCCCCTCCTCAACCTTTTCCCGCCTACCTCTCTCCTGTCCAATCATGTATCTCCTTAACAGAAATCTACAGTGCCCCACTACAGAAACTAGTAGATAATCAACAAGGCAATAGAAAGTGTGAACAACACTATACGGTAAGGACCCAATAGAAGCCAGATGTGGTGGTGCATACCTTTGATTTGGATACTTGGGAGAGGGAGGCAAGAGGATCTCTCTAAGTTTGAGGCTAGCCTGGTCTACAGGACAAGTTTTAGGCCATCCTGAGCTGTCTCAAATAAATAAGCAAAGTAAGACCTATTAGATGCTTGATTATGATGTTTACAATTGTCAACTTGAGAGAACCAGGAATCATTTAGGAGACAAACCCCTAGGCATGTTTGTGAGAGAGATTCCAGAGTAGGTTCCTAGGTTGGAAGACCCAATTTAAATGTTAACAGTACTATTTGCTAGGAGGGATCCTGGACCGAGTACAAGGAAGAAAGGGGGTGTCAGCAATTTTACTCCCTGCTGATTGACTGGATACATTGTAACCAGCCACCTCCAGCTCCTGTTGTGAGGCTGTCTCTGTTGCCATTGGCAGTACCCACAAACTGTAAGCCAAAATTGACTTGTCTTTCCTCGAGTTGTTTTTGTTGGGCATTCTGTGTCAGCAGTGAGAAAAATCACTAATAATCTTAAAGAACAAATCAGCAGCTAACAGCAAAGCTTAGGTTCTCAGTCACTCGGGGATCAGTCCAGAGGCGTATTGGGCAATAAAACAAGCTTCACTAAACTTAGAAGTATAAAGATAATAAAGAGCTCTGAATGAATAATAGAATGAATAATAATCTCAGCTTTGAATGAAATAGAATGAGTTAGCTGAGTGTAGTGATGATGCATTCCTGTAACTCCAGAATTGGGGAGGATGAGGCAGGGGGATTACTGTGAGTTTAAGATCAGCCTGTGATATAAAGCGACTCCTATATCAGACTACAGAATGAGACCCTGCCTCAAACCCCTCTCCAATGCAGAGGGAGTACTGCATACCCATAGATAAACAGTGAGCCCCAGATAAGTTTCATCCTTACATAGCACAGGGTAGAACTAACCCACACGAGAGCCACTCTGCCACACGTGAACATGGTCCACAATGAAGAATGAATGGGTCCTAAGACAAAATCCGGAGGCTGCCCAGATGTGAAACAAAAGGACCACGGGAGGCCATGTAAGCTCAGGCACAATTGCATATAACTGTAAGGCCAAGGCAAGAGGATTTTCCCTAGCACAAGATCATCTAACCTTCAGTACACAGCAGGACCCTTCTCAAAAGACATAGGAAGGGCTGGGTGGTGGTAGAGGCACCTTTAATCCCAGCATTCAGGAGACACAGGCAGGCAGAACTCTTAAGTTTGAGGCCAGTCTTGGTCTACAGAGTGGGTTACAGGGTAGTCAGTACTACACAGAGAAAGCCTGTTTTGGAAAAAAAAATGTATGTATGTATGTATGTATGTGTATACATACACACACACACACACACACACACACACACACACACATATATATATATGAAGAAAGGACAGAAAAGAAAATAAATAAATAACTTTATCTGAAGGCTGCCTCATCCCTTTCACCCCATGAAGTGTCAGTAATGTGGTAACTTGAAAGAGAATGGTCCCATAGGCTCATATATATGAATGTCTGGTCTCTAGTTGATGGAACTGTTTTGGAAGGATTGGGGAGTGTGACCTTTCACCTCTGGGTGGCATTGGGGATAAGCTTTAAGGTTTCAAATGTCCACGCCAGGCCCAGTCTTTTTGTTCTCTGGCTGATGCTATTGGATCAGATGGAAACTTTCAGCTACTGCTCCAGGACCATGTCTGCCTGCCACTACGTTCCCCTCCAGGACAGCTATGGACTGGCTCTCTGAGGTTATAGGCAAGCCCCCAGTTAAATACTTTTCTTATAGGTTGCCTTGGTCTTGGAATCTCATCACAGCAGTAGAACAGTGACTAAGGCAGGCAAAGAGTGAGCATCTTGAACACAGAGAGCAATGACTGAGCCTATGGGCACCTTGATGTCAGACTTCCCAGCTTCTAGAGCTGTGAGAATAAATTCCTTCCTTCCTTTCTTCTTTTTGTTTTAGTTTGTGTTTTTTCAAGCCAGGGTTTCTCTGTATAACAGCCCTGGTTGTCCCGAAACCCACTTTGTAGACCAGGCTGACCTCAAACTCGAAGAGATCCCCCTTTCTCTGCCTGCCAAGTGCTGGGATTAAAGTTGTGCACCACATGAGACTAAGTTTCTTATAGCAGCTTGAACACACTAAAGTGATACACAGAGGGCTAGTGAGCCCAGAGGGCAAAGGAACTTGTTGCTAAGCAGGCCATCCCTGGAAGTTCAAGACCAGCCTTGGCTACAGAGTGAGAAGAGAACTAACCTTGACCACCACATGCACCCACAGCACTCAGAAGACAGAGCAGGGTGGATTTCTTTGAGTTCAAAGCCACAGCCAGTCTGGGGGTTGGGGGCTGAGGAAGAGGAGGGTTAAAGCATTCTCCTTGCGACTTTATCTGTAATGGACGGGTTCCAAGACCCCAGTAGGTACCTGAAACCAATAAACAGGGACTTTGATAACTGGATCTGGAACTGATAACTTAAGCTATGAGGTAACAGACTTGCTGCCAGCTTGTACTGATAGACAAGCTGGGCGAGGGGAAGATCGTCTCCAGGAAGGCGAGGCAGGGAGAGGCGGGCAGCGCCACGTTTCATCCCGCAACGCAGACTGCTGTGCAGATTTTAAACTGACCTTCTCCATCTGTCACTCTCCTGTCCTTGAGTTCTCTCTGGGGACGGTACTCATGTAGCTCAGCTTTGAACCCAAGAAGTCAAGGAGCTTTAACTTCTGATCCCCCTGCCTCTGCATTGCAACAGGGGGTGGGTGGGATCACAGGTGTTGGCCATCCTGCTGTAGCCGGAACTCAAAGCTTCAGGAGTGCTAAGAAGAGCGCATCAGCTTCCCTGGGGCTGGAGTGGCAGACAATTGTGAGCAGTCATTTTAAAGCCTTTATAGGAAGCCAGAGTTCTGACTTTTCAGATTCAGTTTTCATTTTGTTTCCAACAGGATGCGGTACTGCAGCCCAGGCTACCCTAAAATTCATGTCAATCTTCCTACCTCAGCTTTCTGAGTATTAGGATTACAGGCATGAGTCAGCGCACCAGCCTACGCTAATTTTAAATGTTTTTAATAGATGTACAATCACACTTGTATAAACATTATTCAGCCTTACTATACAATAAAGAATTAACGATTAGGAGGGATGAGGAATTGGTTCATTGGTTGAGAACGCTTGTTGGTCTTTGTACTGGTTAGTTTTGTGTCTGCTTGACACAAGCTGGAGTTATCACAGAGAAAGGAGCCTCAGTTGAGGAAATGCCTCCATGAGATCCAGATGTAAGACATTTTCTCAATTAGTGATCAAGGGGAGAGGACCCAGCCCATTGTGGGTGGTGCCATCTCTGGGTTGGTAATCGTGGGTTCTTTAAGAAAGCAAGCTGAGCAAGCCAGGGGAAAGCAATCCAGTAAGAAGCACCCACTCCATGGCCTCTGTATCAGCTCCTGCTTCCAAGTTTCCCCCACCCCCTGTGAGTTTCTGTCGTGATTTCCTTCAGTGATGAATAGCAATAACTTGATTCTTGGTCATGATGGTTTGGGCCGGAATTTCAGACCTTGACTAAGACAGTCTTCCAGAGGAACTGGGTTTGATTCCGAGCGCCTGCATGGTAACTCACAACCATCTGTAACTCCAGTTTCAGGGAATCCAAGGCCCTTTTCTAACCTTGTAACCACCAACTACATAGACACAGTACAAGATACACATGGAGGCGAAACACTCATACATATTGTATTATTAATACAAAAAAACATCTTTAAAAATAAATTTAAGAGGGCTGGAGAGATGGCTCAGTGGTTAAGAGCACTGACTGCTCTTCCAGAGGTCTTGAGTTCAATTCCCAGCAACTACATGGTGGCTCACAACCATCTGAAATGAGATCCGATGTCCTTTTCTGGTGTGTCTGAAGAGAGTGACAGTGTATTTGCACACATAATAAATAATCTTTAATAAATAAATAAATAAATAAATTTTAAAAATTAATTAACTATTTGGAATTTGGGCTATTCACAACCACCTGTAATTTCAACTCTAAGGGGTTATATGCCCTCTCTGGTGGCTTCCTTGAGTACCTACACACATGTAGTATTCATTTAAACACACGCACACACACACACACACACACACACATACACACACGAAATTTAAAAGAATTATCTTTGAGATGAGGTGTGGTGGATTAAAATTAATTAAAATTAAAGGATTAAAATGCCTTTAATCCCAGCATTGAGGAAGCAGAGGTAGAGGCAGGCAGATCCCTGTGAGCTTAAGGCCAGCCAGACCTATCTCAAACAAACAATCAAAATCTGAGGGTTGGAGAGATGGCTCAGCAATTAAGAGCACTGGCTACTCTTCCAGAAGACTCAGGTTCAATTCCCAGCACTTCTGGAAATGTAGTTAAAGACAATGTTAACTGTCTGTCCTGTGGATGCTGGCAGACAACTCTCAACTGTCTGTAACTCCAGTTTCAGAGTATCTTTGGCCTTTCAGGGCATTGCACGTACATGGTATATAGCCAAGCAGGCAACATACCCACACCCGTAAGAATAAATCCATGCTGCAGAGATGGCTCAGTGGCTAAGGGCATTGGCTGCTCTTTCAAAAGACCTGGGTTCAGTTCCCAGCGCCTACATGGAAGCTTGAAAATGTCTCTAACTCCAGTTCCAGGGGATCTGACACCCCCCCCCCACAATCTGGCAGAGCGCCAATGTACATAAAATAAAACCAAGTGTTTTTAGAACAAAATAGAAAGACAAAGAATAAGTAATGTCACTGCTGGAGAGATTGCTCAGCAGTTAAGAACACTAGCTATTCTTCATTCCTAGCACCCACATGGTGGCTCACAACCATCCCTAATTCCAATTCCAGGAGATCCTTCACCTTCTTACCTCCATGGGCTCTAGCTATGTGCCTGGTGCAATTGGATCTCTACCGGGATACCCTGAATGAGACTCACAGAGGCAGTGATTGATGCAAAAGCAAGAGGATCTTTATTGTTCCAACACTTTGGGGCTGCCCCGCTTCAAGAAGAGACGGCCCTGAGCAGACTCTAACAGGGAATGCTATACATTTGATAAGGGCAGAATTCAAACAATTGAGTTGGAATTCAAACAATAGTAACTGTCCAGGGTACTATTGGCAAAGAGAAGCAACATTCAAAATGGTCAGTGTTCAGGACTTTCCAAGTGGGATTGGTTGGGAGTCATAGGTGGCTTTGTTTGACAGTTTGGCTTGTAGTTGTTCCAGGAACTAAACTAGTTCTACCCTTCCTGGAAGGGAGGGGTCTTTATGCTCACAGGTTTGTGGTAGAATTTTCCCATTGGCCTTAGACTGACCCCCAACTCTGGCTCTTTCAGCGCACATATAGGCACGCAAGCAAAACACTAATACACATAAAATAAATAAATATTTTAAAATATTTTAAAAAGACACATTGTTTAAATTTTTAAAAAGTAACTATCAACATCCCATACTCTTCTAGTTTATTTTTTTATGGCTGTGATAAGCAACATAACCAAAAGCAACTTAGGAAGGGTTCATTTTATCTCACAGTCTACAGCCTGTCATAAAGGAAAGCCAGGGTGAGAAGCTGGAGGCAGGGATTGAAGCAGAGACCAAGCAGGAACACTGCTTAACTTTCCACTACCCCACAGTTCACTTGCTAGTGTCTTAAAAGTCCAAGACCATTTGCTCAGGGATTCCACTATCCACAGTGAGCTGAGCTTCCCAAATCAATCAGCTACCAAGACGATGCCCCACAGACTTACCCACAGGCCAGTCTGACGAAGGCAACTCTTCAGTTGAGGTTAGTTTTATGTCTCAACTTGACACAAGCTGGAGTTACCACAGAGGAAGGAGCCTCCCTTGAGGACATGCCTCCATGAGATCCAGCTGTAAGGCATTTTCTCAATTAGTGATCAAGGGTGGGACGGCCCCTTGTAGGTGGTACCATACCTAGGCTGGTAATCTTGAGTTCTGTAAGAAAGCAAGCTGAGCAAGACAGGGGAAGCAAGCCAGTAAGCAACATCCCTCCATGGCCTCTGCATCAGCTCCTACTTCCTGACCTGCTCGAGTTCCAGTCCTGACTTTCTTTGGTGATGAACAGCAATGTGGAAGTATAAGCTGAATAAACCCTCTCCTCTCCAACTTGCTTCTTGGTCATGATGTTTTGTGCAGAAATAGAAACCCTGACTAAGACAACTGGGCATGATGGTGCATATCTGTAATTCCAGAACTCGGAGGTTGGCGACAAGGGGATTAAGAATTCAACCAGAACCTGTACAGAATTGACAGCCACCCTAGTCTACGTGACACCCTGTCAGAAGGGGAGAAAGAAAGAAAGAGAGAGAGAAAGAAAGAAAGAAAGAAAGAAAGAAAGAAAGACAGGCAACAGACAGAACCTCATGACTTTATTTTGTGTTTATTCTTGCTTATTTTGAAGATTTCTTTTATTAAGTATGTAAGTTTGTGTGTCTACATGTGGACATGTGTGCCTGAGTGTGGGTGCCTGCCGAGGCCATAGTTTTGGGTCCCCTTGAGATGGAGATGGAGTTACATGTAGGGAGCTGTGCGCACAGCGCCTCTGCGCCGCGCCCTAAGATGGCACTGGTGTCCGCCCCCTCTAAACAGTAAACACCCGAGGAGCGCATGCGCCTGTATCAGGCCACATTATGGACCAATGATGCTGCGACACCTCAGCTATCAGACGGGCTCGGATGGGTGGGGAGGATAAAACGAGAGAGCCTCCGGGGCTCAAGGCTCTCGGGATCCATCAAAGCATCAAGAAGGTGTCCTGAATATCCTTGTGGGACAAGGCTGGGCGCAACAGTTACAAAAGTTAATCCACCCCAGGCTTTATGGTGGATTACCAAGTGGCTAAACGGAGCGGGAACTTTCTTTGACTCTTTGGGTGGGGGTTTCCTGGGGCTTGGATCACAGCTGCCTAACCCATGAGCAGTCCAACCAATGCTCAACAGTTATGTTTCTTTCTCTCTTTTTCTTTTTCTTTTTGAAGATTTATTTATTATATTTACATGAGTACGTATGTTGTCGCTGTCTTCATACACACAAGAAGAGGGCATCAGATCTCATTGCAGATGGTTGTGAGACACCATGTGGTTACTGGGAATTGAACTCGGGACCTCTGGAAGAGCAGTCAGTGCTCTTAACCACTGAGCCATCTCTCCAGCCCAACAGTTCTGTTTCTTGCAGGTTGTTTCAGGTCTTAGTCATCTTCTCCTTTGTCGTCTGTTTCTCTCTTCTCACCTTTCCCACTTTCTTCCTCCTCTTTATTCTCATCTTTATCCTCATCTTCATCAACTTCTCTATCACATCCAAATTCTTCTTCCTCCCCGATGACTTCAACTTCATCATCTACTCCTTCTATATCCTCATCTTCCTCTTCACCCTCTTCTACTTCGTCCTCACCATCCTCATCCCCCTCTTCCTTCTCATCTTTTCCTTCTTTATCCACTTCCTCTTTGTCCACACCATCCACCTGAGTCTGGTGCTTCCTGGTCCTCTCGGTCATAGCCATCCAAATAGGATAGCTGGGGCAGGAGCCTGAAGACAGTTTCCTGGTAAACACTCCGGGTAGTGACCTCACATTCAAACAGACCCAGGCTTTTCAGACAATCCAACTTTCCATCTGCTCCAATGTGCTGATATCATTCAGGTTATTTCCACTTAGGTTCATATATGTGAGACTTGGAAGTTCTTCTGCTAGTCTGTTCAGACCTCTGAAGATTCTATTTTCACTGAACTCAAGTTTTTTCAGTTTAAGTAGCTTCGGGAGTCTGAAATTGAAAACAAGCTTACATTTTTTAAACAGGAACTCTAAATTCACAAATTCATTTGTTAACCCCTCAATTTTTTCATCAATTGCTTTACAATTGTTCAAGACAAGTTCTCCATCCGGTTCCTCAGCTCCAGGTAGATCCGCCTCTTCATGTCCATGTTCCTGTTGTCCCTGCTCTCCAAATTTAACTTTCAGCTGTGGGGGGCGGAGGGTGAAGAAGGAGGCGCTGGAGGAGGAGGCGTGGTCCGGGGCAGTGTGCCGGTGGGCGAGTGGAGTCCCCAGAGCCAAGTTCCAAACTTTCAAATATAGTAACAAAATCAAATCAAATCAAATAGGGCCAAAGAGATGGCTCATCAGTTAAGAGCACTGTCTGTTCTTCCAGATGACTTGGAGACTCAGCACCCATGAGGTGAGTCAAATATCTTTACCTCCAATACCATGAAGTTTAATGCTCTCTTTTGGCATTTGAGGGCATCAGGCACATATGTGGTACACATTCAGGCGAAACACCTATGTACTCTTAAATTTATGCTTAAATATATATAGTTTATTTAAACATTTATTATCAGTGTGACATTTACTTTCCCATTCAGTAAGCTCTGCACAGGACATGGTAGCAAATGCTTTTAATCCCAGCAATTGGGAGACTGGGAGATTTCTGTGAGTTCCAGGACAGCCAGGGCTACAAAGAGGGACTCTATCTAAAAACAAAAGCAAACCAGAACCAACAACAGAAGATCTGCAATGTTCACTTTTTTTCATCAGAACCTTTGCATGACGTTATTTATTTAGTGCAAGTTCCTAGAAGTGTTAATACTGGCTCAAAGAGGGTGGAGCATTTAAAGGTTCTCAATTACTCAAGAATTACTGGGTCAAAGAGGATGGCTCATTCATAGCATTTCAAATAAAAACATTACCAAACTGCTTTCCAGGAAGGCTTTCTAATTCATAACAGTTGAGTGGTTACTGCAGTCCTGTTTTTCTGTTCCTACCCTTCATGCTTGTGTGCATATACATGGTTTTGTTTTGTTATTGTTTCAAGCAAGGTTTTGCTACTTAATCCAGACCGACCTGGAGTTTGTGCATGGTCTTCCCACTTTAGCAGCTGTTGTCTGGAATTACAAACATACACGACCTGACTTCTTTGCACACTTCGTCCTACTGAAAGACCCCCGGAGGGTATCTTCCGTCTGAAGAGACCCCTCCCAAGGAGCAGCGAGACCACTCACTTCAGATGCAAGTAGCAAGAGGTTTATTTACACAGGTACCTGTGGGCACACAGTCTCTCAGAGGACTTGTGCGCCGGACAAAGGGGCAGTCCCCTTTTTATAGGGCTTGGGGGGCAGAAGCAAGGTACAGAAGCAGAAGCATAGGAACAGGGTTTTAATTGGTTAGTTTAAATGTGGCCAGGGAGTGAGCCCAAGGACATGGCTCCAAGGAAACAGCTCCTGATACCAGCTGGGGCTGCAGCTCCTGAGAATAGTTGCCTTGGGCTTATCTAAGTGTGGAAACTATGGCAGACATATGGCTCCAAGGACACAACTCTTGGTTCTAGTCGGGGGCTGCAGCTTATCTGAAAGCTGGGCTTGTCTGAATGTCTTCTGTTCTTTGTCTATTGCTAGCTGGCCGCCCACCGGTATCTGGCCACCTGGGACCCCGACCTAGCCTGCACAGCCTTACAGACCCAAGTTCTCAGAAGAGGAGGGCGGCCTTGGCCCCTCCTTTGGGACAAGGAGTTGTTTTTCGTCCTTGCTTTGGTCCAGGTGGTCAACTGCAGATATTTTTGTTCTGACAGAGACTGGGCTGTCCTCTGGCTCACTTTTGTTTCAGTATTATTTTTTTTATCCCTGCCTGCTCTGGGCCTAGCACGAAATGGCATTACTGCAGCTAAAGCAGGAGGGGGGTCTTTCACTACCAAATTATTGTTTTCGCTTTAGAGTTCTTCCCACTCCCAATACAATTGTCTGGCCCACATTGTTTTTTGTCCTTTTAACCTAAACTCATGAATCTTAGTCTGGCCTTGAACTCCTGACCTTCCTGTCTCCACCTGCCAAGTGCTAAGATTTCAGGTATGAAATAGCAAGCCTGGCTTTACTTGTGTGTGTGTTTTTCCTTTCAACATACATGTTGACGTGCCCACAGGGTATGCTCACTCCTTAGAAAATTCGCAATCTGCCTTAATTCTTGGACGGAAACGGGGACTTTTACCAATCACTATGGTGGAATGTACTGTAAAGGCGTCGGCTCTCCCTGCCAGACAGCAACATCTCGCGGGACATCGGTGGTCCTTGAGTCCTCGGACAAGACTACAAGGCCCAACATGCAATGCGCTCCAAGGTCCAAGCGGCCAAATGAAGGCTAGGAGCCCACGTCACGTGTCCGTTTACGTCAAGCGGCCGGTTGTCACTCCCACGCTTTTTTCTTCCGCTTGCACCTTGGTCGCCATTTTGTGTTGAAGGTTGTAGAACTTGTCGACTCTATGGTCAAGCATTTCGGGATTCGACCAATCGTAACACCGATCTCGGAAAAAGAACCCGCCTTTATCCGCAAGGAGGCGGGAGTTGCCACGAAGCTCCTGTGGAGAGAAAGGAAGAAGCTGAAAAAGACCAATAAGAAAGGCGGAGTTGATGACGCAAACCAATTGGAACATGAGGAGATAACGGCCAATGGGAGTGGAGGGACCCCGAACACGTGGGCGGGGGAGCTGTGCGCTGAGACCAAGGGCTAAAGCTGCGAGGTGAGTCAGTCACCTTGAGCAGGGAGTGTGCTGTGGGCCGAGCCGGGGCTGCAGGGGAGTAGGAGTGCAGGTGACTTGGGGCCGGGAGACAAGGGTCCGCAAGAACGTGGGCTGAGCCACATGGAGCAGCATTTACCTCTAGGAATAGGGAAGGAGGGCGAGAGTCTTTAAGCCTTATCAATTAATGTTAATTACCAACGGTAATGAGCGATAAACGGCCGCTGGGGAGAGTAAGGGACAGCTATGTAATATGGGCAGGATCCTGCACGACGTCTGCCAGTTTCTGCCTCCAGTCTTCCCAGGAGACCATTCCTTTTCGCAACATATCCTCTTGGGGCCTGAGCCACGTCCTTTTACTTCCGTTCTTGGTTGCTGTCCTTCTGCAGACCCGCTGCGCAGAAAGTGGTTGACCCAGGAATCTACTCTGTCCTTCTGACCTCTAATGTTCTCCTTAGCTGGGGTATAGGAAGAGGGTCGGGGAGAACGATTGGAGGTGGATGGGGACGACAGGAGGTTGTCAGTGTAAGCAGACACCCGGGCTTTCATAGGAATTACGGTTTTTTTTTTTTTTCACCCCCTTCTTGCAGATTGAAAAATGCAGACCACCAAGGCACTGATCATTTCTCCAGTTCTGGTAAGCAGTGGCTCCGGGTTTCCCTGTAGTGCCGGGTATGGGAGCAATCTTGTTTAATGAATGGACTAAGAGGAGCTGGCGTTCGGTGATGATGATGATGGCTATTGGGGGAGGGTATAGGATGTGTTGCAGTAACCTATACTTATTCAGGCCTGTAAACCAAGCCGTCGTGGCTTTCTGAGCGTCCTCAGATAAGCTAGAGTTGACCTTTTATCATAGACCTGGTTTGGCTAGAGCCAGACAACTGGAAAACAGCTTTTCTCAACCTTGGCTGCATGTTCAGTTAATCTGGAAAGCCTAACGCTCCCAATGCCCAGACTACACCTCAGACCAATTGCATCAGTCTGAGAATGAAGGGGGAAGCCCAAGCAATTTTGGTAGAACTCCCCAGGTGATTCCAATGATCTGCCAAGTCTGAGAGTCATAGCACTGAATAATATGTCAAGAAATTCGTGTCACTGTGAGCTTTTCTAAGATGGCTGTTCTGAGAGTCTTCATGAAGGATATATGCTGCTGTGGATGCATTTTAGTAAAGCTCCCCCTTGGTGCCTTTTGTTACCTCAACAATTGATTGGGTGTTTGAGTCTTACTCCATTCTGGGAAACTGATTAAGTCTGTGCCCTTGGAAGTGAACTTTGGCACCTGGTTTGGTTTGGGTTTAGTTCTAAGGATTGACTCCAGGGTCCTGTGACTGCTCCCCAGCCTGGCACATTATATCAAATGGTGATGTTGCCACTGTGGGCTACTACAGACCATCAGCATAGCTGTCTCCGATGCAGACCTGTCTGAGAAAAATAAGAACAAGTTAATTGACCTTGAAATTCATTGGACTAATTGTGACAAACTCCTGCCACTTAGGTTGGGTTGGTATTTTGTTTGTTTGTTTGTTTTGCCTGACTTGGAGCAATATATCTTTCTGATTTTATAGATCCGCTCCTGTACCAGGGGACTAATCAGGCCTGTGTCTGCCTCCCTCCTGAGTAGACCAGAGGCCCCATCTAAAACGGTAAGGAAGTCAGGCCCTTCAGGATGTCCCTAGGTGATGGTCCCTTCAGGTAACTGAGGCACTTTTAGGAGAATTAGAGGACCTACGACACCCTTGTAACTTCAAGACTCAGATGACAGTTATAGGTGTAACTAGCCCTGTCTGAAAACATCCTGGGACTGACATTCTCCCTGCACACAGAGCACTCTGCCCTTTGAGGCTGTGTGCCAGCTGCTTCGTAGCTCAGGTGGGTGGGGAGAGCATGGAGCACCTGACAGCTGCCTTGCTGCTCCTTGCTCTCTTCCTGACTGCCTCCCTTTCTTCCAGCCTTCCTGCAGCAGCTCCCCTCTCCAGGTGGCCAGACGGGAATTCCAGACCAGCGTTATTTCCCGGGACATCGACACAGCAGCCAAGTTTATTGGTGCTGGGGCCGCCACAGTTGGTGTGGCTGGATCAGGGGCTGGCATTGGCACAGTGTTTGGTAGCTTGATTATTGGCTATGCCAGGTAAGTTTGGGACTGCCTGTAGTGTTTGTTTCTCCATATAAGTTCTACCCCATTTTGGGCAGAGTCTTAGCAAGCAGGAGTCTCCAAGTTGATGTTCTTTTACCTCCTATTTCTCCACTGCCCTAAGTTAGAATTGAAGTATGCCACATGTAAACTTGCCAAGTTGCCAGTCTTTTCCTGTCCAAGTCCTTAGGGTAGATGTAGGCTGGCCCCTTTTGGAATAGTAGCACACTTTCTTTCCCTCGTCTGAACCCTCACTCACCCTTTCCTGTCTCCGGCAGGAACCCATCTCTCAAGCAGCAGCTTTTCTCCTATGCCATTCTGGGCTTTGCCCTCTCTGAGGCCATGGGACTCTTCTGTTTGATGGTCGCCTTCCTCATCCTCTTCGCCATGTGAGGCTCCATGGGGTCACCCAGCCGTCCCTGCTGCTTTGACTCCATGCCAGTCCTGGTGCCGGAGTGTGCTGAGCTTTACCATTAAACAACATTTCTCTAAGCCATATGCCTGTGCCTATCTTTCTACCCTGGGGGGATGGGGGGCATTGGAATGGTGAGAAGTGACACTTGGGTCAGCCTTGGTGATAAGAAGCAGGCAGAGTTGGGGCTGGAGAGATGGCTCAGTGGTTAAGAGCACTAACTGCTCTTCCAGAGGTTCTGAGTTCAAATCCCAGCAACCACATGGTGGCTCACAACCATCTGTAATGGGATCCGAAACCTTCTTCTGGTGTGTCTGAAAACAGATACAGTGTACTTATATATAATAAATAAATAAATCATTAAAAAAAAAAAAAAAGAAGCAGGCAGAGTATGGAAGGGTTTCATGTCTTCTGGAGGATATGAAATAGTCTGGATAATGATATTGATACTTTGTCCCTTTCAAGTTTAGCATATTGACAGGTACCATTTTGTAGGATTTTGCTTATTTAGGGAAGGGGGAGATGCGTTTTGTTTATTGATTTATTTATTTATTTATTTGAGTCCTTAAGGCCTTGCTGTATGGCTCTGGCTGGCCTGGAACTTGCTATGTAGATCAGGTTAGCTGTATAGAGACTCCCCTGCCTCTACCTCTCTAGTGCTGGGGTTAAAGGCATGCACCCCCTATTGTTTGCAACTGGTAACTTTTTTTTGAGGAGCTTAATTTACAACAAGCTCCTTATGGAGTGTTGGAACTGCAATCCTGTTAAGCATAACAATTAGGTCTATTTTATACATGAGAAACCTGTGTTTAGGAAGGCAAAACAGTTTGCCCACACCCCTGAGCAGAGAAGGGGAATTAGCTTAGATTTAAAGGTGCTACTCATTTGTTGTTCCCCTCATCCTCCATCCTGTTCTTACTTTTGCCACACAATTTAAAATATTATAGAAAAACACATTAAAGGTAGAGGTGTTGAGCAGTCAAGATGGTTCTGTGGGGAAAGGTTCTTTCTTTGTTCTTTTATTTTTGAGACACAGTTTCTCTGCAAAGTTCCAGCTGTTCTAGAACTCATTCTGTAGACCAGGCTAACCTTCAGCTCACAGAAATCCTCCTGCCTCTGCCTCCCGTGCTGGGATTAAAAGGTGTACCACCACAGGCATCTGAGTAAAGGTTCTTGTCACAGTAGCCTATGGATGCACAAAAGATGAAGGGGGAGACTGTAGACCAATGAATCTTTGGCGTCCTGAAGCTTCTTTTTCTCTGGCCTGTGCCTAGACCTTCCTTTGTCCTCATTTGTCTAAAATGGCAATGATAGCCCGGGTGAGATAATGAGTAATCTGTTGCCACCACCATCATACACACACACATAATAAACATACATGTTTGTGTATGCAAACTGGCAGGGCAGGAGAGTTTTAATGTCTGTTCAGGCCAGAAGGCCATCAGATCTGGAATTGGAGTTAAAGGCAGATGTGTTACTGGGAGCAGAACCCACATCTGTAAGAACAGCTTCAGCTCTTTTTCTTTTTTGAAAATTAATTTATTTCTATTTCACGTACATTGGTATTTTGCCTGCATGTATGTCTCTGAGGGTGTCGGATACCTTGGAACTAGAGTGACAGATGTTCTGAGCGTCATGTGGGGGCCGGGAAGTAAACCCAGGTCCTCTGGAAGAGCAGCCTTAACAGGCTCTTAACACTGAGCCATTTCTGCAGTGCTCAGCATGAGCTCTTACTGTCAAGCTGGCTCTCGTCTGGAACAAGTCATTTTTTATAAGAAACCAAAAGGAAAGCTCAGAGGGGTGGGGCATCCTGCCTAAGGTTGTATAGCTGGTTAGTAAAGCTGTCGTTCAGACTCTGTACATCTTCTTATCACTCTGCTGACTCATCCAGAATATAAGTTCAATGACTTGCCCAACACCATGCAGCAAACCCACATTTCCAACCTGGGTCCATTTGACATTTATTCCTGTATTTCTCAGCTTTGTTGTATATGGGGCCTGGTAGTGTAACTTCAGTGCCTTAGTTTCCAAATGACCACTTTGAGGCTTACATTTATTTAAGAAATGCCTAGTCCATAACTAGGCTGCATCCCCCAACTAACTTTTAACCTGTCTGGTTTATTTGAACCTGAGTTCAGCCACATGGCTGGTTTCTTTTTCTCAGTTTCACATGTCCAACTTCCTCAGAGTCTGGGTGGCGAATCTTCCTTGGCCTAACTCCCAGAATTCCTATCTCTCTCCTGGAACTCCCATCTACCACTTCCTGCCTTTCACTTATAGGCCTGTAGGTCATCAACTCCATTGACAGGTGATGCTTCCCCACAGTACATAAGATAACCTATGAGGCAGTTTCAGTAGTTGCCTTGAGGGGTGTTTCTGTTCAGGGAGTGGCAGGAGCATTCCTAACATAGCCACCAGATACCGGTAGCAACAGATTCTCAAGTTGACAATCACCCTTTTAGTTTGACCTAAAGTAACTCCCTCAGGGTTACTGGCCAATGGTAAATCCTGAGACAGCCTGGCTGTTTCAGGCCAAAGGAAAGGGACTGAAGGTGACCTGGCAAAGTGTCACCAAGGGAGCAATAGATTAACTGGTAATGCTGTTACACAAACAGAACACCATAACCCTTGGGGATATGACGCTGGCACCCTTGATGGGTCACTTGCTTTGGAGGTAATCAAGGAACACTCCCCAGGGAAAGTAGTTGCTTTTTCCTTTCTGTGAAAGACCAGGAACCTGAGAGGCTGGTAAAGATCTTCCATCCCATTCTGGCCTTCGAAGAGTCTTGGGATTGGCTGGACATAACAGATGGGCAGGACTAGGAATCTAGCAAGTGGACTCTTGGAGGGAGAATGCTTTCATATCTACTATAGGCTAGTTAGTATCATCACCTCTAAGACTTTTCTAGATTTGTGACATTAGCTCCGGTGCATGGTTGAGACCATTTTGCTTAGTGCAAAATGTCTGTAAGAATGCAAAGATGGTTTGATCTCAGGGGGGGAAGTAGAGGGGGGGATAAACTGCACTCTGAGAAGGACTTGGGAACCACAATCAGGAGCTGATCATGAGGCTGGCAGTGTGGCTCAGTGGTAGACTGCATGCCTAGTGTGTTTGAAACCCTGAGTTCTGTTCCTAGCTAGGGGACAGGGAGATCAGAAGTGCATGGGCTTGAGAAGCAAACAGAAATACAAATCTCAGCCCTGCCCCATCCTAGCTAAGATGTTACCGTCTCCCTAGTGGTGACTTCTTCATCCCTTCAATGAGGATGGTGATTGTAATGAAATGAAATATTTCAGGTAGTATATGGAGATGAGGTAGCATTTGTATACTCTCCCAGTTTCACATGCTGCTGGGGACCAGGGCAAGCATTCAACCAGGTGAATCACATACCTGTCCCCATCCACGTTGTTTATTATGTGTCTGTGTCAGTGCAGGTGCTTCAGGAGGTCAGAAATGTTACATCATCTGGAGTTGGAGTTTCAAACAGTTGTGAGCTACTCAGCGTGGGTGCTGGGAACCAGACATGAGTGCTCTGCCTGAGTAGTTATGAGCTCTTAAATTCTGAGCCATTTCTCCAGCCCCTCACACCCAGCTTTTACTGGAGATCCAAACTCAGGATCTTACGAGTGGGCAGCAAGCCCTTTATTTACTGGAACCATTTCCCAGCTCACAAAATAAATGTTTTTTACTGCACTATTAAACAACTATTGTAAATGGTCAAGGTTGCTTAGCCTAGTAATCCCAGCACTAGGAGTTTGCAGGCAAAGGTGTCAAGAAATTCAACAGGGGCTGGAGAGATGGCTCAGTGGTTAAGAGCACTGACTGCTCTTCCAGAGGTCCTGAGTTCAATTCCCAGCAACCACGTGGTGGCTCACAACCATCAGTAATGGGATCTGATGCCCTCTTCTGGTGTGTCTGAAGACAGCCACAGTGTAGTCATACACACACACACATACACACACACACATATATATATTGAATAAGTCTTAAAAAAGAAAAAAATTCAAGGCTAGCCTTTGCTATAGGTCCAAGCCAGCCAGGCTTCAAACACTGCCAACCAAACCAAATATATTCATGTATGTGTGCACATGGATGTTGTGTGTGTGTGTGTGTGTGTGTGTGTGTGTATAGAGAGAGAGAGAGGGAGAGAGGCATTTTCAATTATTAAACACTTTAAAATATCTGGTCCAATTCTGATTTTTTTTTAGTTCAAGATTTATGACCTAGTAGGGAAATATTTGTGTATTCCTGGCATAGCACCAAGAAACAAGCCTTGCTGGAGGGGAAGGGATGCCCCCAGACCGTGGTGGGACACACTACTGGGAAGCCAGAGATGAGTCTTCACGGTTCATCTCCTCAGAAAGGCCATCTGAACACTGGTCAGCCTCTAGCATCTGAGAATGAAGCTTGCAAAGTGCCGCCAAATTGTGTTGGCCCAGTGCAGACACACATGAAGCTGGGGAGGAAGGAGATTTGGAGCTGTGCTCCTATGGGAAGCTGGCTCAACTATCAGCCATTCCCAGGGGGCATAGAATTAGTTCCAGCAAGCATGCTATTGCCCGGTGGCCAAGTTCCCTATGGAAAGTAGCCAGATGTTGCCTTGAGAAAGTCAACGAACACTGGAGGAAGTTGGCTAGCTTACTGTGTGTTCACCTTCTCTGGACCCTTATGTCATCCCATGATGGCTGGTGAGCTGGCTCTTTAAGCACCTGCTATCTCCAGTCTATCATGCCTTGACTTGCAAGTTCTTTGTGCAAGTTTGGCTCAGCACTTTGAAATCACTCACACCTAAGGAAGAGAAGGAGAAAAGGTGATGTGCTAAAGAGCTATGGCAGTGGGGGTGGGGGGTGGGGGCTGGGGGGGAGGGGAAGTGGAGGTTGGGGGAGGGACCAGTGGCTCCCATGCTGGGCCTATTTCCATCCTCCTGACCTTTGTGCAGTATCTTTTGAACATTAGGCCCCGGAGCTAGGTGTCCTGTCCTTCCTGCTCTAGCGGAGGCCCTAGCTGGTGGCCAGATATGAGTAACCAAACCACTGAAATAAAACTAGCAAGAGCTGTAATAAAGGCATGAATAACCCAACCTTAAGAACCTGAAGAGGGAGTAATTAAAACTAATACATAATAATAGTAATATGCCTGGAAATGTTACGGCTTGGCAGAGACAGTGGATGTGCAACTGGCTTTAAAGGACCTGTAAGAATAATAGTTAATAATAATTATTATTGGCCCTGGGCAGTCATTGTGCCCTATTCATTATCATATTGTCTGCTTTTAGTATCTTCACTTGTTGTTCCAACTTTACTAGGATGAGCAGAGGTTTGGAGAGGTTAAGATTTTCTTTGGCTAGAGATGAGGGGCAGAGTATCGTAAGCATAAAAAGTATCAGGAAGAAAGGCCTAAAGTAGCTGCACATTGATAGTATAGGCTTTTAAACCCAGTACTGGGGAGGCAGAGGCAGGTGAACTGCTGTGAGTTCAAGGCCAACCTGGTCCACAGAGTGAGTTCCAGAGCTGCATAGTGAGACTGTCTGAAAAGAGGTGAGGTAAAGAGGGAAGTCAGGGAGGTGCCAATTAAAGTACAGTGCTATCACCTTTAAAAACATTAGTGCAGCCCTGTGTGCTAGTACACACCGTTAGTCCCAGCAGTCAGGAAGCAGAGCAGGCAGATCTCTGTGAGTTCAAGGCCAGGCTGGTCCACAAAGTGAGTTTCAGGGAAGCCAAGGCTATTTTTCCCTCTATAACCCTGGCTGTCCTGGAACTAGCTTTGTAGACCAGGCTGGAGATCAGACTCACAGAGAACTGCCAGCCTCTGTCTCCTGAGTGCTGGGACTAAAGCCACGTGTACCACTACTGCCCAGCAAAGTAATTTTTAATAAAAATATTGTTTCATTTAAAAAAATCAAACCCAAACGAAGATACATCAACGAAACATGGAACCCCTATAAAATAGTGTACTGATTAGTTTTATTTCATGGTACTTTCCTAAGCTGAACTATACTGGGGAGCTTTGGCCAGACTTTGGAACAAGAAGGATGCAACATAAAGGTTAGGTCTCGTGGAAGCCTGATAAAGGCTAGCTGATTAGGTTAGGGAGAAGATTCTTTGCCCACCAATTGTGTTATCTGGCTAGTTCTAAGATAATAAAACAGTCAATGTTTAAAAAAAAAAAAAAAAGATGAACTATACTAAGCTGCATTCACAAATAAGACACAAACTAGAGTCCTAGGTGTGTGCATGTGTGTGTAGCAAAATGACAACATCTGGGATCAGATGCAGCTCTGTGCCCTGCTCGGTGTGATCCTATGTGTGTGACTGACTTCTGTCTGCCCATTGTTGTTCCGTCTGTTACAAAAGGCTAATAACAGTCCTTACATCACCGAGCTGGGGAGCAGGACAGGTAAGATAAAGCACATAGAAAATGTGTAGCCTCAAGCGCTCAATTAATGGCAGCTTCAAAATGCATTTACTACTTCCAGACCCCCCAGACCATTTAAGAAAATGCACGGATGTCAGTTGGTTTTGTTTTTTTTTGAGATAGGGTGTCCCTTTGTAGCCCAGATTGGTCTTGAACTCAATTTGTGGCCCCAACTATCTTACATCTCACGACCCTCCTGACTCCTCACCCTTCCTAGTGCTTAAATTACAGGCATGTGTTGCCACAGGAGCCAAGCTTCTCTGGGAGTAAAAGAAAGAACAAGAGTGCTGAGAAAGCAAGATCTGTGAGGCTCTGGCTATTTGTTCTAGAATGAGTATTCATAAATAAATGTACTAAAGTTAATAAAGTAATACTAAAGTTAACATTGGATATGGTGGCTTATACAGGTCATCTCAGCATTAGGAAGGTTGAGGTAAGCAGCTACATATGGAGACCTTGTCTCCAAAAAAATATTCATATTTTGCTGTAAAAATATCAGTATGTTGGCTATGGATGTTGTTTCACAACAGCTGAAAGGGTTGTGTAAATTCTCGGTCATGTGATACCTCTGGTTTTCAGGCAATGAGCAAAGACACACACACTCTCTCTCACACACACTCATATTCCTGTCAGTTTTCTCCTTTAGTCATAGAATTTTCTTATTACAAATCTCAATATAGTTCTAGAAAATCGAGAACTTCAAACCCGTAATTCCAGGATTAGCGGGTAGAAAAGGTACTGAGCTTGGAATCCAGCTTGATGCTTGCTTGACTCCTACCAAGCTGTGTCGGTATCTCCAGGGCAATGCCTAGCAACAGCTCCTGGCCTTTAGTATGCCATTCATAAATAAACACTGAGTAAACTGAAATGAAGTGGTGTTTTATTCGTAAGTTCTGATTCCATTCTCCTTCTTGGTCCATCCGCAGTTAGGGGGCAATAGTAGTCGTTGGTAGGAGAGAAAACTTGACATGATCCTCACAGAGCCATAGGGATGTGAAGGGCCCAAATTAGTCAAGATCTTCCTTCGATTGCCCTGCTGGGAAGCTGGACCTCAGTCCTGCCCCAGGATTGAGCATCGATGGTCCCTCCCGTTAAAGGAGAAGCTGTGGCTCTCCATCTTCTTTGAACTAGCCTCTCCTACACCAACACACCAACATAAAACCTTCAACCAAGGTGAACGGCCAGCGTCTCCTGCGGAGCGCAGACTTTGCGCCAGCCACGAGCGCCCGCTAGCCCGCTAGCCCCCGCCCCCCGCTCTGGAGGACCGTGGGTGGACGCTCTGGCAGCACGCCTCTCGCTGGTCCGGGCGGAGGTGGGCGGAGCTAGCGCCACCCGGGCTAGGGAAGCGGAGGGTGGGGACACTCTGGCCCGGCTCTCGGTGGTGCGGGAGCAGCGGCCGCTCTGGTCGGCGGACGTGCTGCTGAGCAGTCCCGGAAGCGAAGCAGCGATGGCGGAGAGTCCGACTGAGGAGGCGGCTACGGCGACGGCGGGTGCCGGGGCAGCAGGCCCAGGGGCGAGCGGTGTTGCCGGTGTGGTCGGCGTTAGCGGGAGCGGCGGCGGCTTCGGGCCGCCTTTCCTGCCGGATGTGTGGGCGGCGGCGGCGGCAGCGGGCGGGGCCGGGGGACCGGGGAGCGGCCTGGCTCCGCTGCCAGGACTCCCGCCCTCGGCCGCTGCCCACGGGGCCGCGCTGCTTAGCCATTGGGACCCCACGCTCAGTTCGGACTGGGACGGCGAGCGAACCGCGCCTCAGTGTCTACTTCGGATTAAGCGGTGAGCCGGGGTTTTTCCTCCCTCACCCCGGAGCTCCAGGGCTCGACCTTCCCCGCCCCCCACCTTTTCCCCATCGGGGCTCACTCCCGCCTTATGTCTTCCAGGCCCAAACCCTGCGGGCCTCTATCAACGGGGCCATAGTGTCGCCCTTTCCTCCCTCCTCGGCGCCGGGCCCTGCAGCCCAAACAGATCCACGATTGCCCTCGGGCCTACCCCGCCCCTTAGCGACCTCCGGTGAGCCCTGCAGCTCCATTCGGAGGCCCTATCCCTACCCCTCCCGTTCACCCGAAACCTGACCTCTTCTGTAGCACTCGGTTCCGCCCTTCCGCACTTCCCCTCTAACCTACCCCACCAGCTTACCTAAAGGCTACCCTCTGGCCCCACCCATCAGTCCCCCAATCTCTGGAGTCCCCGCTTGTAAAACATACTCTACCTGCGTTGCCCAGTTGCAGACTGGAGTCAGTCTTCCGTTTTTACCTTTCCTTTCCTCATTTCCCCACCATATGGTCCTTTCCACGGATCCAGATAGCCTCCTTGACTTTCCAGATCATCTCTTGAACCCCCTTTTCGGACTCCCCAAAGCTGTCTCTCACACCTGTACCAGAAACTCAGCGTTCCTCCCATCTCTTAGTATCATTCTGGATTGTAATATCCTATTCAAAAACTTTTTTCCTGTATTTACCCCCTAGATTGTCTAGTTTACTTCTGTGAAGCAGATGTACTTTGTTCAAATAAAGCAACAAAAGGCCTAGGGCCTTTCTGTGCTTGTTTCTTGGGTGACTGATCTTAGATCATATCACTTCATAGATAAGTATGTTTTTGCAAAACTGCTCACTTAGTATAGTACCTATTGCATGGCAAAGGATAAGACTGTTGAGCTTTTAATTTTGAAACTTGTTTCCTGGTGACCAGACTTACTCTTTTCATGTCCCTTATCTGGATGTTATCCCAGACATTCCAAGTCCCCTCAGGTGTCTGCCTAGCTACAGATTTTTCAAATTTTTAATTTAAAAAATGTTTAAAAAAAAGAAAAGAAAACCCACACCATGCATGTAAAGTATCTGGCAACCTCACAGATATCGACACCTCTAACTTAAACTCGTAACTCTCCGCTCCTTAGCCATTTGATTCTCCTAGTCTTGATAAAGCTTTGAGTTTGGCCTGTACAAACTTCTTTGTTCAGCTACCCTACTGTGTCCCCAGACTTTCTCATAATTGACTTTTTCTGAGCCAGTTCTCAACTGATCCATTCTAGTTGATTAATGATCCAGAAGTTTTACCCATCCTAGTTACTAAATGTCTTCCTTCAGGGATGAGATTCTGGTCATTTCGGAGGATTCCCTTTTCCCCAGAACAACTCTATCTTATTAGTTTCCCTACACACAGGCTTGTTCCTGCTCTCTTCACACGGTCTCCTTACCAGCCAAACAAACTCTTGTGGTTTATGGAATAAGTTTTGTAGCTGACATACTGATGACTTCTCATTAGTTTTGAGACAACAATCTCTGTGCTCAGTTGTATCTGGGAACCTGGGAGATGGGAAGTAATGAGTTTCCATGTGGGGGAAGTGAGAGTAAGTGGGGTGTGGCTTTTCCAGGGTGACATATGATACCACTGGGATGTTGGTTTATTTTTCCTCTCCCAGTACCCCCTCCCCCAGGAAACAATGCCCCTTTGATAATAATTTGCTCTCTGCCTGCCTGACAAGTATTCAGCTGAGATTTCTCGGCCAAGAAGACAGTGCAAACATTTTCAGTACCAAGCACCACTTTCTCAAACCCTGGGCTCACTGAGGTGATAATAGCTGTTCCTCTCAAGGGATTTCCCTCTTCCTTCCTCACTGTTATACAGGGATATCATGTCCATTTATAAGGAGCCTCCTCCAGGGATGTTCGTTGTGCCTGACACCGTTGACATGACTAAGGTAGGTAACGTGATGGGGGAGGGGCAGGGGAATAATGTGAAAATTGGGCCCATAAAATTGAAAAGACCTAAAAATAATAAATCCGCTTTCCTCTCTGGTTATACAGATGAAGAAATCAAAATCCTGAGAAAGTAAGTGGCTTGCCCAAGGTTATGTACAATGAGAGATAGTGCAGAATCTTAACTGGAAAATCCTCAGATCGACAATCTGTACCTCTTGTTCCAGCTAAGCTATTAACAGACCACTCTTTCCTCTCAGATGCTCCACTCTAGGTGATACATATGGTCACCTACCCATTGTCCTCCCTGTCTCTGTTTCATCTCAGCATCTTGATTTTGATTGTAGTGCTGCAAGTCAGGTACAGAGAAGGCAAGGATGAGGCCATCTTGGCTGAAGTGTTCGTGGTCCAGATTCCTAGTCTCACTAATTTGGAGTATCTCTCACTCCAGAGACTTATCTCTTGTCCTCTACAAAGGAAGCTTCTACATAATAGTCATGTTCTGACAAATATACCTAGGCTTCTCTGTTATTAAATGCCTTACCCTTGGGAGTGAATTGGACATAAGCTGATATTAGGGGGAGTGAGATATCCTAAATCTAGGGTTTTAAGCAAAAACCAGTAAGTTCATATTTCCTAAATTAAAAACTTAGCTTATATATTGTTACAAACTTTTATTTTGAATAGACTTTCTTTTAAATTATTTTTTTTTTTTTTTTGTTTTTATGTGGTTGGAAATATTTTTCCAGTGACATGCTGTCTCCATTTGAATGCTGGGGTAGTATGTTAATCTCTGAGGCCTTAAAATTGATGCCAGTTACTTTACTATTTCAGAGTTTGAGGACTAGAATATAACCTACTGTGTTGCCAGAGCAGAGTAGGATTATAGATTTGAGGCATAGGAGTACAAGGCCTTTTTCCCTCTTGCTGTTTAAATTCTGAGCATACTTAAGTCATCAGTTAGGAGCTTTTGGAAAAAAGCATAGAATTGAGTCAGCTCAGGTTTGCTTTTCTTTTTGAAGAAAAAGTGTGTTCAATAATGGAATAATTATGGCTGTGGAGGAAGAGAACTGAACTTCATGTTATATTTTTAGGAATACTGGTTTATTTATTTTTACAACAGTGTTAGAGAAACTTGGGGAGGATGGTTCATTGGCCATGAGTGAATCTGAACTTGTGTGTGTGTGTGTATGTGTGTGTGTGTGTGTGTGGTCTTTGACCCTCTGGAGGAAGCAAGCAGACAGCCTTTGCATACATGTAGTCGTCAGTTCTGCACTGTTGTTGGTACTGGTGCTATCTCCTCCAATCCCCTTCTTCCATTCACCTTCCCTCCCCTTCTCCCCTTCCTATCACACAAACACAGAATGGACTTGCATCATAAGCATGATTAACCTTGGCAGATCCAAGCATCTCAGTCAAAATATGTACTGATTTTCTAAATGGAAAAACTTACCAATATTTTATATTGCATATTTTATATATTTAGGTTCTATTTGTTGTCCATAACACCAATCAGGGAGGTCTGGTGGGAAGAACAAAACAAAAACTTGTTTTAAGCTAATATTGATGAGAGGGTCACTTTTTACCTTGGGCTTAAACTTTTGAACATAATCTCTTGAGTGTGGCATATGATGCTAGTCCTCTGTAATGGGATTTCCTTACATTGAAGACCTACTTACATGAATGAGCCCAGGTGGTTAACTCTGTATGGTGAGGATGTGGAGCAATGCATGCTGTTGGTGACTGCTTCTGGTGGGGGGAGCAGGTGGAATCTAGGAGGGGTTGTGGTGGGGCATCACCTCACAATTTTGAGATGGGGTTTTATTTTGCAGATTCATGCATTGATCACAGGCCCATTTGACACTCCTTATGAAGGGGGTTTCTTCCTGTTCGTCTTTCGGTGTCCACCCGACTATCCCATCCACCCACCTCGGGTCAAACTGATGACAACGGGCAATAACACAGTGAGGTTTAACCCCAACTTCTACCGCAATGGGAAAGTCTGCTTGAGTATTCTAGGGTAAGAGGAGACTTCTAATAGGCCAAGATATTAGCAAATAATCATTCTAGGGCAGCCTTCATCAATTAGGGTTTCTCTTCTGAACCCACAGCACAGATGTGATTGAGTGCTCAGTTCTCAGGATGGCATATGACTCTAGATGGAAAGGAGTGAAGTCACATTATTACAAATAAGAAATGTCTTATAAGGTGGTTTACTAAGTGTGGTCCTTGAGCTGCCACAGCAGCATCTGAAGATTTGGAAGTCCCATCCTAGAAGTGTATCTCAAGCTCTGGGGTGTGTCAGCAGTATGCTTTCTAGAGGCCATACAGGTGATTATGCTGTATACCCCTTTGAGAACTACTCCCTTGAGAAACATTAGGGCCTTACTTTTTCCCCAGAGGCTTGAGAAAGGCTCCAGGTCTGCTGCATTCATACAGTGGGTATCTGATTGGAGTCTATTAATGGGCACCTTTGGAGGCAGTAGTGTTAACAATGATTATGATAATTTAACAATTGAATAAAAAAATCAGAGCTTGGAAATCAGTAGGAAACAGGTGTTGCACAGGAAGTTGCTTTGTGGAGTTCTTATTCATTCCATACCAGTTGCCTTTGTAAGCTTACAATTCAGAATAAAGACTGTCTTGTAGCCTGTTTGGGATTCTTTTGCAGTCCAGGTTTCCTTGAGGTAGAAAGTAAGTATGTAAGTATGGGTTGGATGTTGAGAAAGTTGCTATAACTGGTGATGCTGTTTGTTTCTTGCATCCAGCACATTTCTAGGTTTATGTGTGACGCACAGTAGAAATGTGGTATGTTCTGTCTCTCTGTCTCTTCCTCCCCCTCCCGCCCCTCCCTCTTTTCCCCCTAGAACTCTCAAGTCTAGAGGTATGGTATGCTCTACTAGGATTATGCCAGGTGGAAAGTCCCATAAGTGTGTCTGCGGTGGGATTGGGTGTTTGTATGTGTCCCTTGATAGTGTGGAAATTGAGTCATGAGTTTTGGTATGAAGTGTTCTTGGAAGTATGTGTGTAGTAGGTTCTCCCTTAGTAAGCTAGTATAAAGCCATTCTGGATAGTAGCTCATCCAAAGATGGTGGTTGCTGAAAGCAGCAGAACTGTGTTTTATGGATATGAAAGATCCACCCTGACATAGAAATGTTACAGTTATGAGTCATGGAGTAAGAAGGTTCTTACGTAGTTTTAGTTGGCTACATTAGCTTTTTGGCCTAATTCCCTCTCGTCATACCTAGAATAACTGCCAGGGTGACTAGCTGCTGAAATAAATGGAATGAGAACTAACCGTGTTGGTGGGAAATCCGCGTGTAAAGTAGGGAACAGCACTAGGAGAGAGCAGTCTCGAGTTTCTGTTCCACACCTGTGACTTCCTCAAGTGTAGAAGGGAAAGGGCAGTGGTTACTTAATTTAAATAAACCAGTCAACGCACGGCTCAGGTTGTGTTCTGTTTCCATCTCTCATGCCATCTTGTTAATTAGCTAAAATAAATACATGGTAGAACAGATTTCTGGAAGTTCAAGAACAGCTTAGTCTATTGACGTTCAAGTGCCCCACTCTAATACCTAATGTTATTTAGCCAGGAGTGGTGTAGTACATGCTTCTAATCCCTGGCATTCAGAAGACAGAGGCAGGAGGATTGCTTTTAAGTTTAAGAATAGCCAAGGTTGTATACCTTGTATGTGGGGTGGGGGGGCAGGTTTCTCTGGTGTTCAATTTGTATTCTATCTGATATTTTAGATATTGTCAGACTCTACATATTCTGAAAATGCGCCATTGTTTCTGTCTTAGCAGAGTTGTGTGTCTTCAGAGAATTTGACTCTGCTTGTCTTGTTACAAAGCTGAGTCTATAAACTTCAACATGTATCCTCACAGGCAATGGCTTCAGTCACCTTTATGCCTTTGATTAGCTGCTCTCCCTTTACCAACTCTGTTAGCACCAATAACTAATTATAAGCTCTTTGAAGTCACAGGTTAACATTTAGACAGCCTTTAGAGTTATTTTCCCTAACTTAGGTTCTTGTTTTGGTAGCGTAGCCTTCCTTGGCCACTGTTTCTTTTCTAGATCAAAGAGCATCTTTTCAAAGGTGTCCTTCTCACTTGCTCTGCTTTCTTCTCTCACTTGATAAGAGAATTTAGGCATTTGACTATTCTGGTGAATGAGGGTAAAACAGAGGCTGGGAATTTCCCAAGCATTAATAGTGAAAGAGCAACTTACGGTGAGTCACTGATGGTGGTGATGCTGCTGCTGTCAGGGTGATGCTGCACAGGCTGTTCTCTGCATCACCCTCTTCCTCTGCTGTGTTTGCAGTACGTGGACTGGCCCTGCCTGGAGCCCAGCCCAGAGCATCTCTTCTGTGCTTATCTCCATCCAGTCCCTGATGACTGAGAATCCCTACCACAATGAGCCGGGCTTTGAACAGGTAAGGACTGTTGGTCCTTGTGCTGAGGCCTGCAGTATTAGGGGCTATAGGTGCTCTGAGCTACCCTGGAGAGTCCTTTTCCATTCTTCTACCTAGGATAGCCCCTACATAACAGTAGTATAGAGAGAAAGGGAAATGACATAAGTGCTCTATATCTGCAAGAATTGCAGTATCAGCTGTGCATGGTGAAGCACACCTTTAATCCCAGTCTAGAGAGACTGAAGCTAATGGATCTCTGAGGTTAAAGCTACCATATTCTGTGTAGTGATTTTCAGGACAGCTAAGACTTCCTAGTGAGACCTTGTCTCAAAAAAGGAAAAGAAGAAAAAAAAAGGAAACAAATGTTAAAATAAGATTAAGCATTTAGCTTGGGTTAGCCTACTTAGTGGAACAAATCAATACTGTCATTTGGAAATCAGTTTTGAGCCTGCATTGGGAATTTTTATTTGTTTTTTAATTTATTCTATGTATATGGGTAGTTTTTTTTCTTTATCTACATTT
Organism: Micromys minutus; assembly: GCF_963924665.1. Classification (NCBI taxonomy): domain Eukaryota; kingdom Metazoa; phylum Chordata; class Mammalia; order Rodentia; family Muridae; genus Micromys; species Micromys minutus. The sequence goes on along the minus strand of NC_137979.1, from coordinate 42,982,045 downwards.
GTGTACCTTGTGAGTGCCTGATGCCAAGGAAGTCAGAAGAGGGTATCAGGTCCCCTAGGACTGGAGTTAGAGACATCAACAACCATGTGGGCTCTGAGAATCAAACCCTGGTCTTCTATAAGAACAGCAGGTGCCCTTCACTGATGAGCATCTCTACAGCTCCATGACAATGGGTTTTTTAATGTATTTGCATTCTGCAGCATGGCTTTAGTGACTACTGTCCTGCTAGCTCCCTCCTCCCTTATAATACAAGGATTGAGTTTACAGAACTTAGCCATGAGCTACTTCCCTAACCCTTTGAGTTTTTTATTTTGAAACAAGTTCTCAGGAATTGAATAAGTTGGTCTTGAATTCTCTATATTCCAAGCAGACTTAGAATTAGAGCTTTTTTTCATAAAATGAGTTTTTGTTATTTGTACTTGAGTGTGTGTTGTCTGGTGTGCATGCATGTACATGCACATGGCATGGAAGCCAGAAAAAGGAGTCATGTGGAGCTGGAGTTGTAGTGGGTTGTGAGCTGCTAGATATGGGTCGGGTCCTAGGGTCCAAACTTGGGTCCTCTGGAAGAGCAGCAAGTGATTGTTACCACTGAGTCATCTCTGGCCTCCTAGGCCTTGAACTTTATCCCTTTGCTTCAGTCTTTCCTGATGATGGGGATCACAGGCCTGTGTCACCAGGTCTTTCTCTAGCTATCTGTTATTTTGGAGATAGAATGTGTAATTAATTATTTGCATAGTTAAAGTACCTAGTCATTAGCTAAGACGGGAATATTCTAGTTGGCACTGCAAAGAAAAGGGCATAGGAAATACACATTTGCCAAGAGTAACGCTATATGCCAGGCTCTGTTAGTCATATATATATTAATATATATTAATATTTATGCTAATTGTGAGGGTAAATATTGTCCTAATTTCAGGTGAGGAAATAGAGGTTTTTTTCATTGTTTTGTTTTATATTTATTTTTCCCCAGATGGTCTCATGTAGTCCATGCTTAACCTGTGTGTGTGTGTGTGTGTGTGTGTGTGTGTGTCTTAGTCACATGCATGTTTGGATAGAACCGTAGGGTCAAAGTATCTTATAACTTATTTGTATCTGTCTAGCTCCCAACTTTAGACTCTGTTTATTTGGAATGTTAAAGATTTTTACTTTGATGGTTGGAGAGACGGCTCAGTGGTTAAGAGCACTGACTGTTCTTCCAGAGGTCCTGCGTTCAAATCCCAGCAACCACATGGTGGCTCACAACCATCTGTAATGAGACCTGATGCCCTCTTCTGGTGTGTCTGGAAGACAGCAACATTGTATTCATGCATAAAATAAATAAATCTTAAAAAAAAAAAAATTTTTGTTCCTTTGTTAAGTTTACAGCACTTCAGAGATAGATGAACCTACAGAGAAGAAAAATTAATCAGGCAGCTCCAGAATTGTTTCCCATTAATTTTTACTTAATAAGCCTTTTATTAAGACTCAGAATAATCTGATGAATCTAGTTTGCTGATTAATTTTTCACCTATAATAGAATAGATGTTTTTATGGTAAGGTCAGGGGTCCATGGCTTAGTTGTCCTGGATTTACAATGGGAAAGGTATTCTTTGTATATGTTTGGGTCGTGTGCTCTGTATTAAACCCTGAAGTATCTTTGCACTGGCTTTTCTCTTTGACTAAATGGGTACTGTGGTATCTGTCAAATTACAGGAAAGACATCCAGGAGACAGCAAAAACTATAATGAATGTATCCGGCATGAGACCATCAGAGTTGCAGTCTGTGACATGATGGAGGGCAAGTGCCCCTGCCCTGAACCCCTGCGGTATGTGTCCAGAGACAGGGTGTCAGTATGTATGTAGCCCTGGCTATCCTGGAACAGGCTGGCCTTCAATTCACAGAGATCCAGATGCCTCTGCCTTCTGAGTTCAAGGATTAAAGGTGTACATCACCACACCTAACTTCAAACCTACAGTCTTTGCTTGCTGGGCAAGCACTTTACCACTAAGCTCCAAACTTTTGTTTTCTTATGCTGTTCCTTGGGTTGTGTGTTTCTGCACATTTGTACAGGCACATTCACCTGTGGGTGAGTGTGTGGAGGCCAGAGGTCAGCATTGGGGTCTTCCTCTTTTCTCTATTTTTTGAGATGGGGGATTTTTTTTCTTTCCTTTTTAAGATTTTATGTTTGACATATATGAGCACACTGTAGCTGTCTTCAGACACACCAGAAGAGGGCATCAGATCCCATTACTGGTGGTTGTGAGCCACCATGTGGTTGCTGGGAATTGAACTCAGGACCTCTGGAAGAGCAGTCAGTGCTTTTGACCGCTGAGCCATTTCTCCAGCCCAAGATGGGGATTCTTTACTCAAGCTGGAGTTGACCATTTTTGCTTGATAGGCTGACTAGCAAGATCCCGGGATCTATCTGTGTGTTCCCTGGGAGCATTAGAGTTATAGATGTATGCCACGCCCAGTGTTTACATGGGTACTGGGAATTTGCATTTGGATCCTTATGCTTACTTCGCAAGTTCTCTGCCTACCAAACTGTCTTTTGGTTTGTTTCCATACAGGCTTTTAATTTTTAGGATAGACACGTCTGGAACTCCTGATCTGCCTGCCTCTGCCTCTGTAGTTCTAGAATAACAGACTTAACATCATTGTGCTCAGTCTGGTTCATGCTAGTTTATTTCTTTCGGTTCATGCTTTTGAAAAGCAAGTGGCTGCAGTTACCCAAGAAATTATACAAAATGTTTCTGTTGTGGGGTATTTGGGGGGGGGGGGCGTTTCAAGACAGAGTCTAACTGTATAGCAGCTCTGGCTGTTCTGAACTTCACTGTTTAGTCCAGGCTGGCTTTGAACTCCTAGATCTACCTACCTCTACCTCCCAAGCTCTGGGATTAAACGTATGTGCCACTCTGCTGGGCTTCTCAGTTCTTTAAGAGTATGAAGTATGATGGGAAAAGCAGTGAGTATCTTCACAGAGTCTCTTGATAGCTCCCTGATGAAAGCTAAAGAGCCAAATGAGAGTAAACACCATAAAAACCCACTCGAATTTTATTTCTGAGTGCCAAAGCTACATGAATGGTGTCAGTGCAGACTTCCTAAGAGCGTGGGTATATATGTGCATACTCACTCCATAGCTTGGATACCAGAAGTCATATCCCCTGGAACTTGAGTTACAGACAGTTGTGAGGTGCTGTGTGTGTTAGGACATAAACCCACCTCCTCTAGAAGAGCAGACAGTGCTCTTAAATACAGAGCCATTTCTCCAACCCCAAGGAGGGTAATTTTCTTTTCATATTTTTATTTGTTTACTTGAGTCAGGATCTTATTAGATAGACTTGGCTAGTTTTGAACTCACAGATATCCTTGCTTTTGCTTCTTCAGTTCTGGGACTAAAGGTATATGCCAAAATGTGTATCTTTATTTTTTAATTTTAATTACATGAATGTATGTGGATACATTTCATATGGGTGCAGCATCCAGGGAGACTAGAAGAGGAGTGTCTGGCTTCCTGTAGCTAGAGTTCACAGACAGTGTGAGCCATCTGACATGGGTGTTGAAAACCAAATTCTGACTTCACCAGCCTACAATTATTTAACTTTGTGTGTGTGTGTGTGTGTACACATTTGTGCATGCTGTGTGAAAGCCAAAGGTCAATTTCAGGTGCCTTTTACTCTATATCCTCCTTTCTAAAATACTGGGGAGAGATGCCATGATACATGTGTGGAGGTCAGAGTTCAGCTTTGTGGAGTTGTTTTTCCCTTTTCACCTTTATATGGGTCCTAGGGATTGACCTTAGGTTACCAGGCTTATGTAGCAAGTGCCTTTACCTGCTAAGTCATCACCAACTCACTTCCTCAGTATTTGAGATGGGGTTTTTCACTGAACCCAGAGTCTTCCAGTGATTAGACTGACTAGCCAGCAAGTTCCAGACATTCTCCTGTCTCTGTATCCCTGGTGCTTAGATTGCAGGTGTGTGCCACCACCCCCACCTTTACTGTGAAAGCTCAGGTCCTGATGTTTACATAGATGACTGAATCTCCATAGACATTCTCTCTTTTTTTTTTTTCTTAAGATTTATTTATTTATATAAGTACTGTAGCTGTCTTCAGACACACCAGAAGAGGACATCAGATCTCATTACAGATGGTTGTGAGCCACCATGTGACCTTGTGGTTGCTGGGAATTGAACTCAGGACCCTGGAAGAACAGTCTGTCCTTTTAACCACTGAGCCATCTCTCCACCTCCCTGTTGTCTATTTTTTAAAACTGTGTGTAGAAATCTGAATCTGGAAATGCTCATTCGTTTCCCTTCCCCTCCCTCCCTTCCTCTCTCCCTCCCTCCTTCCCTCCCTCCCCCCCCTCTCTCTCTCCCTCTCTCTCTCTCTCTCTGTGTGTGTGTGTGTGTGTGTGTTCTGAGACAGTTTCTCTGTATTCTGTAGACCAGGTTGACCTCGAGCTCAGATCTTCTTGTCTTTGCTTCCAGAGTATTGGAGGGAAGGGAAAGGCCAACCACCACCAGCCAAAAATGCTCAATTTTTAATTGGTGTTAATATTAGGAAGTAAAAGAGGGACCTGTACCTCATGTTTCTGACTTCTCTGTTTAATTTCCAGGGGAGTAATGGAGAAGTCTTTTCTGGAGTATTATGACTTCTATGAGGTGGCCTGCAAAGATCGCCTGCATCTTCAAGGCCAGACTATGCAGGTAAGATAGTCTCTTGTTGCTAATTCTATAGAACATGGACAGTCCCCTCACACAGGTTGCATCCACATCTCATAAAATGTCACAACTAAAAAAAATCCTTTGTCATGTGAGGTCAGAGAGAAGACTGACTTGCTTAAGAACATAGAGAGATGGTTTCTAGTTCTACTCAGAGTCAAGTAGGAATGATCTGTAATAAGGTACATTATAAGTCTTCCTTTTTTAAAAAAAATATTTATTTATTTATTTATTTATTTATTTATTATATATGAGCACATTGTAGCTGTCTTCAGACACACCAGAAGATCCCATCAGATCCCATTACAGATGGTTGTGAGCCACCATGTGGTTGCTGGGAATTCAACACAGGATCTCTAGAAGAGCAGTCAGTGAGTGCTCTTAACCCTGAGCCATCTCTCTAGCCCCGAAGTCTTCCTTTCTAGGGAAGCCCTTTAAACTCTTCCAAGAATATCCCTGCTCAAAACATCAAGGATGATAAAAACAGTCACTGTAGGGAATTCTGTTCCTGACCCTAAGAGCTGATGGAGAGAAGTGACTTAGGGTAGCAGAAGTGTACAGTATGATGTGGATTCCTGCTTTAAAGGTAGTAACAAGTTCATTCTCCACTGAAGAAGTGTATTCCGGCTTCGTATAAGAAAGAATAGGGGGTTGGAGAGATGGCTCAGCAGATAAGAGCACTGTCTGCTCTTCCAGAAGTCCTGAGTTCAATTCCCAGCAACCACATGGTGGCTCACAACCATCTGTGATGGGATCTGACACCCTCTTCTGGTGTGTCTGAAGACAGCTACAATGTACTCATATACAGTAAATAAATAAATAAATTTTTCTCTCTCTTTTTTTTTTTTTTAAGATTTCATTACAGATGGTTGTGAACTACCATGTGGTTGCTGGGAATTGAACTCAGGACCTCTGGAAGAGCAGTCAGTGCTCTTAACTGCTGAGCCATCTCTCCAGCCCCCAAATAAACAAGTCATTTTTTTTTAAAAAAAGAAAAAAAGAAAAAAGAAAGAAAGAGAAGAAAGACTAGGCTGTGGAGCTGGGAGATGACTTAGTAATGAAGAGAGCTGGATGTTCTTCCAGAGGACTCCGGTTCAGTTCCCAACACCCACATGGCAGCTCACAACTGTCTCACTCCAGTTCCGGGAATCTGACTCCCTCACATATACAGGAAAAAAATGTATATAAGATAAATTTAAAAAGAAGAAAGGAACAGGCTGTGGTGGCCAATAAGATGACTTGATGGGTAACAAGCCTGTTTGCCTGAGTTTAGTGGAACCCTGAATAGGTGGAAAGAGAACTGGCTCTCCAAGATTGTCTTTGTCCTGTATGCATGTTATACGATAATAATGAAAGATAATAAAGGTCATATTTGTTTGAACTCTGGCCATGGGAATTTGCTGCTATTAAATCCCTATGTAACACTCTCTGTCTCTGTCCCTTCCTCCCTTCCGCAGACAGGGTTTTCCTGAGTAGCCCTGGCTGTCCTGAAACTAGCTCTGTAGACCAGGCTGGCGTCTAACTCAGAGATCATCTACCTCTGGGATCCAAGGCAAGAGCCACCAAGGCTGTCTTTTTTAAAGACACAGTTTTACTGTGTGACCCTGGCTGGCCTGGAGCTCATTCTTATATATTATTTTTTAAAACTCCAGTTGGTTGGTTTTTTTTTTTTTAAGTATACTTCGTTCTAGCTATAGCTATTTTTGATACTCTGAAGACAGAGCTACAAAATTTTATGTTTTTTATATTTATACAAAATGTTTAGTGATCTTTGGCTAGGTGTGGTGGTGAACATCTTTAATCCTAGTAGTTGGAAGGTAAGGATAGGCCCAAAGGCCAGTGTGGTTGACAAACTAAGCTCCAGCCACAGTTACACAGTAAGACAGACCCTATATCAAAACAAAAAACAAAAAGTTAGCGGTCTTGATCTAGAAGGACACAGAGGTGGAGGCTGGCTTGCTCTGGAGCATCGCCCAGAGACCTAGATAGGAATGTCATGGCAGGTCTCTGGGGAAATCAGCACTCCTGACTTTAGACCTATCTGTGACCTTAGACAAGCAGAGTGTGCTTTGTGAAGACAGAAGATAGAGGGAGATTATTTTTTGAGTTTTCATAAGTTGAAAACACAGGCCTTCAGGGCCAGAGAGATGACTCAGCAGTTAAAGAGCACTACCTGCCTGTCCAGACTCCCGGGTTTGATTCCCAGCACTGATCCAGCAGCCGTCTATAACTTTAGTTCCTGGGGATCTGCAGCTGTCTTCTGGCATCCGTGGGCACTGTACCACATGAGTTGCACAGACATACATGTAGGCAATGTACTCATACATACGAAATAAAATCTCAAAAACAAGTAAAAAGAAAGCACAGGCTCACCTAAGGATTATGATCTCCTTTGATAGTTCATTGAATTCCCCCATATCTTTTGCATATTAGCTTCTTTTCAGAGTGCAAACCAATTGTGGTGTTAGCCCTAGCTAGACTGTGTGGGGCAGTAATGCACTATTTTATTTGGACCATTTGGACTACATGTGCTTCCTCTGTCCCAAAGCTGCACTGAAGCAAGAGACTAATCTTACATCCCCTTGTGCGCTTTTTGTTTGTTTGTTTTTCTTCCACAGGACCCTTTTGGAGAGAAGCGGGGCCACTTTGACTACCAGTCCCTCTTGATGCGCCTTGGACTGATTCGACAGAAAGTGCTGGAAAGGCTCCATAATGAGAATGCTGAAATGGACTCTGACAGCAGCTCATCTGGGACAGAGACAGACCTGCACGGGAGCCTGAGGGTCTAGACCCTGCTCCCCTGCCCCTCCCCCAACTCGAGTCCCAGCAGAGCCCCTCCCCTCACCCCAGGGAGGGAGAGGCACTGTGCATCTCCCTTCAAGTGTTGGCATCCCGCAAGATGGCAAGAAGCAAGCAAACTCAATCCCAGGGTATGGGAGTGGGGCTGTTCCCAATCTGACCTCCTTGGTGCTGGAGCACCTAAGGCTGTAGTCAATCCTGGATCAAGGCCAGGGTACTTTTTCTGAGAGTACCCGTAGTGATGGCCTCTGGCAAAGCTAAACAACCAACACACCTCTCTGCAGGGCCAGCTAATTAGGGATAGGAGAAGACAGAAAATGAGAACCCAAGGGGGAGCATGCCCAAGTGGTTTATAGGGATATCTGGGATATAAGGGTGGGGGTGCTGTCCATGACACTTAAGCAGTCTGGTTGGTTATCTGTTTGTCTTCAGTCTTGAAGCAGGTCTTCCCAACACCCTTTTCTCCCCTCCCCAATTCTTTCCTATGGGCCAGCATAACTTTTGCTTTTCCTAATTTATATAGTCACTGTTCTAGACAGACCAAAGACAAGGAACAGTGGTGGAGTCTGGGCTGCTGATCAGTAAGCTTTATCTAGCACCTGAGCACCTTCTCCCTCACCATTTCCTCCAAATTTTAGGTTACAGGTAGAAGGTAAGCCAGCTGGGACTGAGCCCAGGTCTCTATGAAGCCTGCATGGGAGTCAGGAAGCTGCTCACTGTGTCCCTACAATCACTGATTTGAAAGGTTCCCAGCACAGGCAGCTGCAGCGTGTATGGGGTTTGAGCCACTACATAAAATAGTCTCTTAGAGATTTTCCTAAATAGTAGTCAATGAGGGTGTTTTCTTGGGGTGGAGTATGGGAAGACTGATGCTAGTCCCTATTTTGTTTAGCTGTTTTTCTGTAGTCCCTGTCCTCCCTTCTGCTCCACCCCCATTCCCTGGGGATTGAGCATGGACAGCCAATGGCTTGAGGGAATTGTGGCTGGGACTGGAGACTCCTCCCTTTATCTTCCCTCCTTGTCACTGGCACCGTTCCTTTCTTTGGATTTAGCTAGTGATCCTTCGGCTGGTTGAGTAAGAAGTACATTTTCAGTGGCTTGGGGTCAGAGAACCCACCCTTCCCAGTTTGATACAGTTCACACTTTTCAGGTTTGCTGTTCTGGTTCCCGGTGGGTGGTTAGTGATCCACATGATGCAGGCCTTCTGCTCAGTGTCCAGCCCTGAGGAATGGAGAACTGCATGCCCTGCCCGCTGCTATAAAGGTCTCTGCCTTGTGGATCATGGGACTCCCTTGGAGAGATAGGGAGAAGATAGGGCACAAAGAGGGACCTCTTGGGAGGGCAGAAAGCAGAGGACTGGACAGGGACAGGTCACTTGGGGAGCAGTTTTGGTGACAAAGGCTGGATTATGTGGAGATTTTAAAAGGGACCCTGCTTCCAATTTCCCTCCTCCATTCCCAGAGCTAGTCAAAGGCTGAGAATGCTTTTGGTCTGTGGGTCCAGTGTTGTCTGTCATCCATTAAGTGTTCCCACTTTCAAGTGACAATCTTCTCCTTGGCCCTGCCATGGGGCAGAGCATGTCTGGCATAGCAGCCTGACTTTTATGCCCTAACTTTAAGTTGAGGAAATATATGCACAGGAGTCAAAGAGATGTCTTTATATCTGACTGTACATAAATGAAGTTTTCTTTTTTTTCCTTTTTGGTGCAATAAAGTTTGTTTTGGCAGAAGGAGGAAGCTCCTGTGGGTGTGGGAGGGGTTGTGCAAAGAAAATACAAAGTCACCTGAGCCAAACTGTCAGGAGGGAGGGCCTGTTTTCTAGAAGCTTAGAGTGGAAGCATCTGTGGAAAGAACTATTTGTGGTTAGTTTTCTATCTTTTGGAAATGGAGGGCTGTGCCCTCAACAGTCAATGACAAGAACAACTAAGCCTGAATGGATTCAAAAGCAGCTTTCAAGACTGGGGATGAGCACGTCCTGTGAGGACAGATGGGAATGAAGATGGGCCCAGGCTACAGGATGTGGAGACATCACTGACCCAGCACTTGGGAACTGACGGCTTGTAAGAGGGTTATAAACTCAAGACTCTTCATTACCATCTCGTTCACATGCTAAGGGAATTTTTCTTTCTACCAGATGGCTTTTCCTCTTGATTGGTCATGAGTGCAGAAGAACCAGTGCACAGCCTGTACTCAGTACAGTGATAGGGTACCGTAAGCAGGTAGAGCCACCCCACTGTGAAACAGATAACTGCTTAACTGAAGGTTGCAGTGAAGTGTCCAGTGTATATAAAGGAGGAGTAAGGGATTTGGACAAAGTGTTCAATTGCAGTGAAGTGCACTGCTTGCTTTCCCCTACCTAACACCAGAGTTTCCTTTACACAGTTTGGTCTCTAATCTAGAACCTCTACAGAAGACTGAAAGATAAGTCATGGTGACTTCCTGTGAGCTGAAGTCACTAGGGTAGGAGGAGATGAGGAAGAGGTTTGCATCAGTGGAGTGGTAATTTGTTTAATAGCTATACCTCAGGCTAGCCACAAGATGCTGCATCTTGGCCCAGCCTGAATCTGTAGATGTTCTATGCAAGTCGTTTTATGTGCTTGCTATCCCTGCTACTCAGTTTATCCTCACTGGATAGCTGAGGCTTCTTCCAAAACAGATGAAATGTTAAGGCGCGTCTAAAAATAAATACTGGGGGAACAAAAAAAAAAGTTGGAATGAACTTTTTTATAAACAAAATTGTCCAGGTTTATTCATAGACAGGATGTCTTCTGGCCCTCACACTCAATCAAGGGAAGGCTTCTTTGGCCTCCTCAGCTGATATCTCCTGGGAGTAGAGATCTGTGAAGAGAGCTGGCAGCCAGTAGTGGGCCTCCCCTGGAGCCTGCAGGTCCAACCAGGCCAGTCCTTCCTTCAGCAGGTGTTCCTGTAGGGAGGAATAGGACTGATTTGAGAAAGGGGAAGTTATAGTTACATTTGGGGAGCTAAAACAGCCTCCATACCTACTTTAGCTTCTGGGATGTTTTCAGACAAATGTACCTTCATTTGTTCACACACCCAGATGGAATCATATTTGGCTTTAGGCTAAGTCTGAATGACACCAAGTATTTAACTTGTTCAGATGCAGTAAATGTTAGCGGGAAGAATGCAAGGCTCCAACAGTATATATTGGTACAGTGTCTCCAACTCCCCAAAGTGAGTTGAGATCGGTGTTCTGGATGGCTTTCAGACAATTTGCAGGAAACAACAAACAGGAAGTACTAAAACTACAGTCAGTTCCTTAAGATAAGCTGTTGACTTTCCAGTCAACATTTTAGGCACATATTTTACAAATAGACGTGCAAAGAATTGCTCAGAAAAGGAAAAGGTACTGAAACTATTCTCTCCCTTCTGAGCCTAAGTGTTTCACTAATACAAGTTTGTATATGCAAACTTATCTACTATATAATAGGCAGTTTGTAATTATAGATAATTATCTTCAATGGTTACCATTTCCCTTTGCTCTGTACTATTTCCCGTGCAAACTATATTGTCATGCTGATCAACAGCTCCAGGTTCCTTGTCTCCAGGGAAGTTAGTGGGTCCAGTGGTCCCTCAATAGCACGTGTGCATTATCAGAAGGGGCCAGTTTAGGGAAGTTCACTCTTCTTAGTGTTACTGGCAGAGATGCTGGGCTTCCCAATATGAAGTTAGAAGGTAACCCCAGGGCCATCTGACACATACCAGCACTTGCCGTGCTCGCTCCGTCTCCCATTTAAGACTGGCTTTGATTTCACTGACAGTCACATACCCGTTTTTCTGGAGGAAGGAATGAACATGAACAGTTAAGAGTGTTGTCTGGAGCCCAGCGCCTGCCTAGAAAGAGGACATATATCTGGACAGGCTGCCCTTAAACAAGCCTGCACATGGAGGAAAAGAATGTGAGAGTTCCCAGCAGAGAAAGGTGACTTTCAGTTGTGTTGTTAAGGATTCTATTAAACAAGCACACGACGAAGAGTGTCATTGCATTGCTTCTATTTTATAGCTTAGCTCTGGTGTCTGGCTATCCTGTAACCCGAGAGGTGACTTTCAGGATGGAGACTGTTAAACCTTAAAAACTGGACACAAGGCACTAAGATACCAAATTACACCTCCATAGAGAACTCTGGAGCACACCCCTATGAAGAGAGTCAGAATGATTAACCAAGAAGGAATGGGGATAATCAAAAATTTCATTAAATATTTAAATACTAAGCTGCTGTACCACCTTACCCTATTATCTTCCAGCACAGAAAGCCCCTAGTTTTGTTTTATATTACAGAATTAAGAAAAATGGACACATCTTCCCTGTTATGGATGTTATTTTTGTGCTTCAGGCATGCTGAGAAACCAGGGCAGGGGGATTAGGTTTGTGAGGAGCTCACAAATTAAGACATCAGAAGGTCTGTCTGCCCCAAGAAATGTAGTTGTCAAGATGTCTGACTACATGGTAAGCCCCCAAGGGGAGGGCCTGTATTAGCCTCTCTATTCCACAGCCTAGAAAGATGCTTTGCACTGCAGGTGCTCAATAACCGTGCTGAATGAGCACAGGCCAGAGTAGGTCGTCCATAAGACTATCTCTGCACAATGGGCAGGTGGAAACCACTCCTGACTGCCACCCGGGCTGCCCCTCAGTACTCTGAGAACATACCCTACCTCGGCCAGCTGCAGCACAACAGTGTGATCCATGTTGAGCTCAGCTGGAACAGACTGAATGAGGTAAGTGCCTCCCACAGGGATGATGCCGAATCCAGTGCCCAGGGCTTTCAGCTTCTTGATGGCCCTGATCAGGTCGTCTCTGAAGTGAGTAAGAGCAGCGTAAGGACCCCGGGCAAATCAGGCCTGACACTCAGATACGTTACGCTAAGCAGAACAGCAACCTAAAAGCCCACAGGCAGTAGTGTACACTACGGCAAACTAGAGAGTGCTTGTCCATTTTTAAAGGGGCAGCAGCTGATTTTCTAATTGTAGTTGGCAACTCATGAAGAGATAAAAAACCCACAGGACATACGAAGATCGCACGCAGTCGGTACACGAGAGGTTCACTCCCCTTGCCAGGGAAAGGACACCTATGGTGTGAATGCTCTTCCCGGTATCCTACAGGAGCAGACTCAAGTCTGTTTGAATATACTGGCTTCCCTCTCTTCTGAAAACTTGATGTGCAAAAAAGAGCAAGGCTAGCTGCTTTCTGCTACTGCTTACTTCTTAATATTCCTGGTCTTCAGTACATCACTTGAGTCTGGTCTCTAGGAATACTTACTTTTTTTCCCCTCAACTTGGATTTGCACAGACAGGTCAACTAGGTCAACCCATGCCCTGTCACCTGATCCTCACCTTGGTTCCCAGTTTTTAGGTGCCTGCTCTAGTCTCCTTAACACCAAATAAGTAATCTCAACACATTAAAAAAATAACATACACCAGAAGTGGTGGCACACACCTTTAATCTCAATACTGCTAAGGCAGAGGCAGATGGACTTCTGTGAGTTTGAGACCAGTCTGGTCTACAGAGTGTGTTCTAGGCTGTGAGATCCTGTCTCCAAAACTCAATTGTTTTTAGAGGGCCAGGGATATAGTTCAGAATATAAGGACCTAAATTCAATCCACAATACCACCAAAAACAGGAAAAAAGAATGTAATTTCATCATACAGACTAAGAATGGTTCTAAAACCAGCCTAGACATTGGAGGACTAGGAAGAAAGAGTGCTGCATGATTACAAGCATGTGCCGTCACTGTCTGTTGAGACCCTGTCTTTAAAAAGTTCCTTAATACTGGGTTGGAAGCAGGACCTACTGGCTGACATCCTGAGCAAACTTGCCCCTTCCTTTTAGCACCTGCTGATGTAGCTCCTCCAGAGTTATCAGACCTGTTGGAGAAAGGGACAGGAAGAAAATGAAAAATTACCTAGATGGTTACAACTTGAGATACATGAACAACCTCCTCTACAAGGAACAAATATCACTCATTCCTCAGTCTCTCTTAAAATAACAGGTCAGACCATGAGAAAGGACCTGAGACCTTGCTAGGACTTCCAACAGTGGAAACCCAGGAAAGTCTGAAAGCAAAGGCGGCAGATGAGCATGGTGGATCCCTGTACTCAGGAGACTGAGACAGACAAGTTCTAGACCACACTAGGCTACAGAGCCAGACCCTGCCTTAAAACAACAACAAAAAAGATGGCTCTACCAGATGGCAAATTCGGTTGTCAGATTTTTTTTTTTTTAAAGACAAATCTCTGCCAGATAGCCCAGGCAAGCCTCCAAGTGTAGTCAGACAGTGAACTTTGTGTTGAAAGACAGAGTCTCTCATTATATGGCCTGGTTCACCTGGAATTCACAAAATTCTACTTCTGCCTCCAGAGTGCTTGGGATATTATTTATTTCATTGAGATACAGAGTCACTATGTAACCCTATGAAGCCTCGCCTTCCTATAGAGCCCAGGCTGGCCTCCAATTCATTATTCTGCCTGAGGTTTTTGTAATGAAATTACAGCTGTGAGGCTGGAGAGATGGCTCAGTGGTTAAGAGCACTGGCTGCTCTTCCAGAGGTGCTGAGTTCAATTCCCAGCAACCATATGGTGGCTCACAACCATCTGTAATGAGATCTGATGCCCTCTTCTTGTGTGTCTGAAGACAGCAACAGTGTATACAAATAAACAAAATCTTAATTATTTTTTTACTTATCATTACTGTGTGCATTATGTGTTGACATTCGTGTGGATATGTCAAGATGTGCATATAGAGCTCAGGAAACAAGTGCGCGGAGTCCGTTCTCTCTCTCCCTCTTTATGTGGTTGTAGGGACTAAATTCCTGTAATCAAGATGGTAGCCTCACTGGCCCCAGGTGACCACGTTTTGAACTCAAAGGCTGGGCTGGCCCCACCATACTTAAGAAAGGTGGGTGAGGTCTACCTATAGTCACAATGAGAACTTTATAACACAGACCAGTGTATTCCAGAGTATCAGGCCAACCTCCTACCTCATACCTTTAAACGTGGCTGTAGAGATTGGCCATGGAATTGTTAAGATATGTCTCAAGACCTTACAAGCCTGCAAGCTACAGAATTTTATAAAAGAAAATCAGAAACTAAGTCCAAAGCCGAGTTCACAAGTTCCAACCACCCTTACCTCCATTCCGATGTTTTAGGGCCAGGCACACTTCAATAATCTGGACGCCCAGTTCATAATAGAAGTCCCCAACACCCAGCATCTCAGACCAAAACCCTTTTCCAGCTAAGAACAGAAAAATAAAAAGCTGTGTTATTCATTCATTTTCATCTCTTCTCTCACTGCTGGATAGAAGCATCTCCTTGTGTAGAAGTTATGCCCTGCTTCTTCCTCCCAGCCTATGTTCCCAGAAATAAGACTCTGATTCAAACCCTGCCTAATCCTAAGTGCTGCTGTGCTTATTACTGAAGAGCCTCTGAGCCAGGCACATGCCTGCAGAGTGCACACCAGCAATCCCAGCATTCTAAACGGGAGGCAACAAGGTAAGCAGGTTCAAAGTCATCCTCACTGCATAGCAAGTTTGAAACCAGCCTGGGCTACTGGAACTCCTATCTCCAAGAGGGGGTGAGGGGGCAGCAGAGTATCTCAGCTGGTAAAGTAATGGGTCACAGCAGCCTGTAGCTCCAGTTCCAGGGATCTAAAACCACTTTCTGGTTTCCTTGAGCCAGAATATGGTTCACAGGCAAACAAAACATTCATACACATAAATAAAACATGTTTAAAATAAAAGGTGTGTGCCACACCTTAAATCCCAGAAGTAAAGAGACAGAGGTTAGTAGATCTCTGTGAGTTGGAGGCCAGTCTAGTTTATGTAGTGAGACCCTGTCAAAAATTCTCTTTATGGTGCTTCCCTTTAGGTGGCTCAGCAGGTAAAAGCTTTTACTTGCTTGTTCAGAGGCCCAAGTTCCATTTCCAGCACCCAAGGAAGCAGCTTACCACAGATTATAACTCCAGCTCACTGGCCTCCAAGGGCACCAGTGATCACATACAAATTATGCTGCCTCCCCCTACACATAAAACAAATCCTTAAAATACTCTTTCTAATAAGAGGAAAGTCATTGGGGTTGGAGAGATGGCTCAGCGGTTAAGAGCACTGACTGCTCTTCCAGAGGTCCTGAGTTCAATTCCCAGCAACCACATGGTGGCTCACAACCATCTGTGATGAGATCTGACACCCTCTTCTGGTGTGTCTGAAGACAGCTACAGTGTGTGTACTCATATAAATAAAATAAAAAGAGGAAAGTCATGAAAAAAAAGGAAAAGTGTACTAAAGATTGTTCAAGAAAAGATGGTGCCTAGACCACTGCCAGCATTCCAGATCTCTGCCTTCCCCCTCAGAAGGGCAGGCACAATCCTCATAGACATTCCCTATACAAATATTCTCCATATTTCCTTGAAGGCCCATCTAGAGATGCCCCACAGAAGAGACAGTAACAGGTGACCTGCTACAGAGCCTTATAGGAACAGCAGACCCCACAGGCAATCCTGGTGGGAACAGCAGACCCTACAGGCAATTCTTACAGGCCAGGGGATCCACCCCAATGGTAGCACACATGTCTTGGAACTGTACTCGGAACTCAGGATTCTTCCGGATCTCTTGTTTGTGCTTGCTTGCAAATTCTTCTAGGTTGGTCTTGAACATGTCCAATTGTTTTGACATCTGTTAAGGAAGACAAAGAGATCAGAGCAACTCAAGTATAATCAGAGGATAAACATTGGTCCCCAGCCTAATGGTAGAAAAAAATCCAACATAACCAATTTCTGGCTGGCAAGATGGCTCAGGGGGTAAAGGCTCTTGCCATCAAGACTGACTACCTGGTGCAAGGAGAGAAGCCATTCCTATAAACTGTCCTCTGACCATCTCACATCTATTGGGGCAGGAGCCCATACAATACACACAAATAAATGTAACAAGAACAAAACAGCCAGTTGCCTGCAGATCCATCATTACCCTATTTATCCTGTGCTTTCTCTTGTGTCATTGTCCTTATTCTGAGACCGGTCCATAGAGCCCTGTCTGGCTTGGACTCACTTAACACAGTGGAAGATGACTTTGAACTCCTGATCCTCCTGCCTGTACTTCCCAGATGCTGGCATTACAGGCCTTTGCCATGCTCAGCTTGGTGCTCCCTCTCCCAGCAATGCTCCTGCACAGCTGTGCTGCAGGCAGAACGGAGGTGATGTTGGTTCCTCTGTTCTAAAACCTGTGTGTTTTCACATGTCCCAGTTCTGATGAACAACATACACGACTAATGTGCTTTTTCTCTTCTTCCTGGAAAAATTAATTAAACTGAAAATATAACAATCTATTTCATTAAAAAAAAAAATGGAAGAACAGCCAGGCAGTGGTAGCACATGCCTTTAATCCTAGTGCTTAAGAGGCAAAAGCAGGCAGATCTCTGAGTTTGAAGGCAGCCTAGTCTACAGAGTGAGTTCCAGAACTCACTCAATGTAGCTAGGGCTACATTGTAAAGCCCTGTCTCAAAAAATAAAGTGAAAAGAGAAGACTTATCTCTATTACCTCTAAAAAAGAGTTATCTCTTTTTCTCTAACTAACAAAGAACTTTTAGGTCACCAAGAATAATCACTTCTGACCCAACATCTCTTCATTTACCACAAAAAAAAAAAAAAAAAAAAAAAAAAAAAAACTTAAATCTCTATATTTTTTTAACCACTGTTCTCAGTTAGAACTGACATGCTGTCTTCCCTATAAACAACAGGTTCTTTGTTTCAGTTTTTTGGTTTTGTTGTTGATGTTTGGTTTTTCAACAGAGTTCTCTGCCTGGCCCTGGTCGTCCTGGAACTTGATCTGTAGACCAGGCTGGCCTCAAATGCAGCCTCAGATTCACCTATAATGCTGCCCTGTCAAACACGAGCTTTCATTTATTAATCTTTTATTATTTATCTTAGGTGTGCATGTTTGAGTGTGTGTATATGCAGCACATGTACAGGAGCCTGAAGAGTCATAAGGTTTTGGATGCCCTGGAACTGGAATTGCAAGCACTTGTAAGCTCCCGTGTGGGTGCTGGGAATCAAACCCAGAACCTCTCTGCAGAGGAGTAAGCACTCTTACCTGATAAACTATCTCTCCAGTCCTCAAATAAGTGCTTCTTAAGGCATAATCAGGAGCTGGGATGTGGTCCACACCTCCAATCCCAGCACTTTGGAGGCAGAGGCAGGAGGATCTCTGAGTTTGAGGCCAGCCTGCTGTACATAGAGAAACCCTGTCTCAAAAAAACAGACTAAAAGCATAATCTAGATGGGCTTGGGAAGTTGCAATGAGAGGATCCAAGCTCAAGGCCACACAGGGGCTACAGGATGAGACCATGCCAAAAAAAAAAAACCACTGCTGCCTCTGAAGGGACCAGAGTCTGCTTCTCAGTACCCCAGAACACTGCGTGCCTCACTACCTACTCCGGGGTCCTGACACTCTCTTGGCCTCTGCAGGTTCCTGTATACAGATGTGCACAGGCACACTGACAAATATATAAACAAGATAATAACGTTTTTTTAAAAAATTACCACATTCCCTGATGTCTATTTTCCCTTAGATCAAGAGCCCATTTCAAACCAAACCACCTCTGCTTCTTCACCAATCACAATACCCAAGTGCATTCAGAGTCCATACATGAAAGGGTGAGGTTAGAAAAGGGACTTGAACCCTTCACTCATCCACCCTCCTGCGTGTTACAGGTGCCACGGGTCAGGCACGTTTTCATCACTGTGAGGCACTTGAAATAAAGGCCATGCATTGAGGTACGGTTTGGTAGTGGGACACATGCTCAGCATGTGCCAGGCCCTAGATTTGATATAAAGGATGTGAGCATGGTGGTATAGTCCTTTAATCCCACCCCTGGAGAGACAGAGACAGAGGCAGGAGGATAGCCTATTTTAACCACCCTGTTCAACACAGCTAGTTCCATACCAGTGACGGGCAGTAAGAGACTAACTCTTTAAAAAAAAAAAAAAAAAAAAAAAAGCCAGACATGACGCCACATGGCTTTAATCCTAGCATTTGGGAGGCAGAGGCAGGAGGATCTCTGTGAGTTCCAGGCCAACCTGGCCTACATTGTAAGTCCCAGGGCTGTTGGGACTATATAGAGACCCTGTCTCAACAAAACAAATAAACCAGAATTTCAAAAAGAGGCATCGCCCAGCAGACTGTTCAACCCTGATCAACACTTTTCTTATTATTAACCATTATGATTAACTATTATCATTTCAAAGTGTCTCAAGTAATACTGATGATTTTACTTTTTGCCTCAACTTCTTTAGAAATGCACATGAATCCTGCTGGCTTACGCTTTCTCAATGCCATTCCCACTGCAATGCTATTAAACATCAGCATCCTTTTTTATTTTGTTTTTTGAGACAGGGTTTCTCTATGTAGCCATGACTGTCCTGAAACTCCCTCTGCAGACCATCTGCCTCTGCCTCCTGGTCATGGAATTACAGGCATGTGCCAGCACTGCCTCGCCAAATATCAGTACCCTTAAGAGAAATTATCATTCTGATTTTTAAGGAAAATTTGTTTAAATTTTTGCTGTGCTGAGAATGTGGCCTCAAGTACTTGTGGATGCTAGCTAAACACTCTACCGTTGAGGTATGTCCCCAGACCACTGGATGAATTTTTAAAATCTAGGTTCACATGAAATTGTAAAGAGGATTGAACATGACTATGTATGTAAAGAAGCCACAAGGCTAGGAGTGGTGGCATTTGGTACTTATCAGACTGAGACTGGAGAATAGCAAGCTAGGAGCGCAACCTTGGCAGCAAAGTGAGACATCTTTATAAAACACACACACACACACAATAATCAAATAAAATAGAAAGGGGAAATGCACAAGTCTAATGCTCAGTGGAACAATCTATACCAATGGTATATTGAGCAGCCCTGTTCCATCTCTCTTCCTGCCTGGAGCCTTACAATCACTCACCTGGGCCAGCTGGTCCTCAGCCAAGACATTCCCTCGCTCCTTATACTTGGCCTGTCAGACAAAAAGACCGGCATGAGTTGAGACAGTGATCGCTAAGGCTCCCATTGTGCTGCCACAGCTTTAGTATTCAAGAGTAAGAATCTGTCTTATACAGTGACTTAATCAGCGGCCTCCTGACACTTCAATGCACTCATCCCTGGGCTCCGAAGAAGCCTGTCATCTATAGATAGTTTTAAGAGGCGATTTAGGGGAAGGAACTGCACTCCGGAGAATTCGGTGTCTCCAGGGCAGAGCAGGCTTCAACCCGGCTTCCTTCCCGCTCACCTCGGCGAGTTTCTTCTTGGCAATGGCGCCAGCACCCACCCCGCGCCGGTGCATCCCCACCCCAGGCCCGCGGGCCGCCCCGCTGCCCCGACCCCAGCTCTCCGCGTCCCAGGTTCTGTAGCCAGCTCCCAACACGGAAGCCGGGTGCCAAGCGTCATCTGAGCGCGCCGGAAGTCGCGCTATCCACTTCCTGCTGTGGAGTCTAGGACTGTCTTGCAAGGGCCCCAATCCTCGCCTTAGCTGTGGGGCCACGTTCCACGAAGCCCAGACGACATCGAAGGCGCGAACCTCATCTCCTATCGTAATTCCCCATGCATCCTACCAAGGTGGGCGCCTGGTGTTATACTACTCCAACGCCCGGAGAGCAATAGATGCTTCTGGGACATGATCGAGCGCTCTGTTGACCATTGGAATGTGCCTTTTTTTTTTTCCATCCAGGGTCTCCCAACGTAACCGTGGTTGGCGTGGAACTATGTAAGCCAAGCTTACTTTGAATTCACAGAGATCTCCTGCCTTTACCTCCGAATGTTGTAATTAAATGCATGAGCCACCACGCTTATGGGTGCCACCTTAAGCAAAAGCCAATAATAAAACTAAGTCTTAGATAAGAAAGGAAGGAAGGAAGAGAAAGAAAGAGCTAGCAGGGCTGGAGAGATGGCTCAGCGGTTAAGAGCACTGACTGTTCTAGAAGTCCTGAATTCACAACCATCTGTATTGAGATCCATTGCCCTTTGTGTCTGAAGACAGCTACAGTGTACTCATTTAAATAAAATAAATAAATCTTTAAAAAAAAAAAAAAAAGGCGGCAGTAGCATCTGATAGTTTTGTGCTACGCACTGCACAACTTCCCTTGTTCTATACTTACTTATTCAAAACCCTCAATTTCGAGAGTTGGTATTGTATTTCACAAAAGATTTGGGAATCTGCCTTAAATTACTCAACTTCATGGAAAAGGATTAGCTATGAGTCAGATGACTGAAATTCAAATTTGGGGACAGGATGTTGAGACTGTTTGGTTTTGTTTTTAGGATTTTTATTATTATTATATGAGTACACTGTAGACTTCAGACACACCAGAAGAGGGCATCAGATCCCACTACAGATGGTTGAACCACCATGTGGTTACTGGAATCTGAATTTAGGACCTCTGGAAGAACAGTCAGTGCTCTTAACCACTGAGCCATCTCTCCAGCCCCAGAGTTTCCCAATAAAGCCTTGGCAGTCCTAGAACTCACTCAATCTGTAGATGACACTGGTCTTGAACTCAAAGATCTGCCTGCCTCTACCTCCCCAGTTCGTGGGCCACTGTGCCTTCCCCTAGTTGTAAATTCTTAACCCAACTCAGAATTTCTGCAGAAGAAACCAATAGGTAAATTTCATCACGTCAGGGTTTGTTCTGTCCATGTAGCAGACAGGTTTACTGTATGGACTTCTACTTTTCTACCTAACATGGGCAGTGTTGTATCTAGTAAGAGGACTGGTGAGGATTTAAACATGATTATTATGATTAAAAAATGATGTTAATAGACAGTCTTTTACAGTGGCCGGCTTGGAGGCAAAACATACAAATAAAGGGTGGAAAACATGTAACTCTTTGAGGCTTTGACACTCCCTTCAGATATCCAAGATGCCACAAATGTAAATTCAAACTTTTCCATTGATATATATAACTGTCTCTGTGTTAGTGTGTGGGCATACATACCATAGTACATGTGAAAAAGTCAGAGAACAGCCTAGTGAAGTCTGTTTTCTCTCTCCACTTTTACTAGGTTCTAAGGACAGAACACAAGTCAAGACAATAAGTTCTATCATGAATAATCACTAAAACACAGTCACTTTAAAAAGTAATTCCTAGGAGATAAAGAGAGGGTTCAGTGGGTTCATTGGTTAAGCACACCTGCTACTTTTGCAGAGAACTGGGGTTTGAGTAGTATCATCACATGGTGGCTCATAACTGTCTATAAGCCCAGTTCTGGAGAATTCTACAGGTATACATGTACTGCACACCCATATATGTATGTAACTATTTCATACACATAAAATTAATCTTTTTTAAAAGCAATTTTAGGGGCTGGAGAGATGGATCACCACTCAGAGCACTAACCACTCTTCCAGAGGTCCTGAGTTCAAATCCCAGCAACCACAAGGTGGATCACAACCATCTACAATGGGATCCAGTGCCCTCTTCTGGTGTGTCAGAGGACAGTGTTATACTCACATACATAAAATAAATAAAAACTTTTTAAAGCAATTTCTAAGCCAAGAGTAGTGGCTCATGCCTTTAATTCCAGTACTCAAGAGGCAGGCAGAAATCTTAGAGTTCAAGGCTAGCTTGGTCTACATAATGAGTTCCAGGACAGCCAAAGCTATATAGTGAAACCCTGCCTCGAACAAACATGTGATTTCTAGCTGGTTAGGTAAGCACAACTATAATCCAAGCTCTTGTGAGACAGGAGGATCAGGGTCAAGGGTCAAGATCCGTCCTGGCTACATAGCAATTTAGAGGCCAACATGGGTTCCATGAAACCCTGACTCAAAACAGAACAAAACCATTAGGGGAGTTGAGATGGCCAAACCTGAAGACCTGAATTTGATTTCTAGGACCCACCTGGAGAAAATTGCCTCTGCCCCAAGTTGCCCTCTGACCTCCACATGGATGCCACCACACTCCTACATCCACCCAAAACAAGCACTGTGGGATATTTAAGTATTCATACACAAAGAGAAATAAATGAAAAAAAAAAGTTTCAAATGCTGATCACCTTCAATTCCAGCACTCAAGAGGCAGAGGCAGGCAGATATCTCAGTCAAAGGCCAACCTGGTCTACAGAGTGAGTTCCAGGACTTCCAGAGCTACATAGTAAGAGCCTCCATCTCTCTAAATAAATAAATATCTAACAATACTATTTTTCTTTTGTTTTTCGTTTGTTAGTTTGTTTTAAGACAGGAGTCCTCTCTGTAACCTTTGCAGTCCAAAGTAGCCTAGAACTTAGAGATTTTTCTGCCTCTGCCTCTCAGGAGCTGGGGTTAGAGGCATGTGAGATTATGCCCAGCTTAATAATTGTTCTTAAGCTAAGGTAGAGAGCTCCTGAAGGAGGAAAACTGAGGTTGTCTTCTGGTTTCCACATGCATGTACAAGCGCATACACACATGCACACACATGTATACATACATACACAGGCACACACACAAACCACAGACACAGAAACACAAAAATCTAATAAAACCTATTTTAATAAATGCTGTTTTATTAAAAAATAATAATAAGAGGACAGTATCAAAGGACACTTGCCCTGATGTCAATTTTGATAGCCAGAATTGGGATCCTGTAAGTCACAAAGTGGAAGGAGAGACCAACTCCTAAAAGTTGTTCTTTGTCCTCCGTAAGTGATCTAGTGTACACACCCATGGAAGCCTACCCCATATGCACATAGGCATGCACACACAGACACTCAATAAATACATGCACAAACACACAATAAATAAACACACAAACTACTTAACAAAAAGGAAGGTATAGTTCAGCCATCAACTGCTGTGTAGGTCCTGGCTTCTAGCCCTAACATCAATCTTCTGAGCAAAGATTGTCCTTTATTGCATGGTACATACTTCATAAACCACAGAAGTTTCGAAGGGAAGAGACAATATCATCAAAGATACATGAAAACTAAGAAGTCTGATGGGCGTATTGGCATACCCCTTTAATCCCTTTAATCCCAACACTTAGGAAGCAGATCTCTGAGTTTGAGGCCAGCTTAGTCTTTAAAGTGAATTTTAGGACAGTCAGGGCTGCACAGAGAAACACAGTCTGGAAAAACAGAAAGAAAAAAAAATCAAAATAAGAAAGCGAAGATGGCGTATGGAGCAAAATCTCGTGTAGTGCAAGTCTGATAACCCTGAGTTCAGACTCCACAAGTCCTCTAAGTGTACAGTGTGGTGCAAACAGGCCCATGCATACGTATCACATGCACACGAAGTTAGTAATAAGTAAAATAAACTCCTACAAGTCAGCTGAAGTTCAGAGATTGTAAACTGGCAGGCCTCGGCTCCAATTCAATTCTGGGAATTCTGTGAGGATGGAAACATAGTTCAAGGTGTGATGCTTGCCTAGTGTGCTCAAAGACTGGGTTCTCCCATCAACACTATACACACACACACACACACACACACAGAGAGAGAGAGAGAGAGAGAGAGAGAGACAACAAATACAGACACACACACACATACATACACACATGTACACACACACACATACACACACACACACACAGTCTAACAAGTTCCAGATCAGCTAGGGCTATATGTTGAGAGCCAGTCTCAAATTAAAGAAAGAAAATAATTTAAAGTGTACTACAATATTTTATTTGAGTGTGAGAAATATGTTAATCAATGCTAATTTCTCCTGCCAACATACTTTATGTCAGACATTATCTGAATAGGGACTTCAGCCTGTGACCTATGAAGTGATCGGTGCGTGAGACTGGTCTGCTAACACAACTTGATTAAGAAGAGGGGACAACACTCCAGGCAGGAAACCCAGACATCGGGAGCAGCTGCTGTCTACACAGCAGCTGTAATGGCTGAAAGTAAAGGGTGCATGTTGGGGTTATTTCTCCACTTTCTTCTCTCCTGCCACCACCACCACCTGCACCTCACAACTTCATCCAGCGTGTCACTATAACCTCTACGGTGCAAGCCAGTGTTTGAGAATGCAAGTAGACTCCCAGACATGCTCCTTCAAAAGACTGAGAACTTCAGTCTTAGGATAGGCATGGCGGCACATGACTTTAACCCCAGCGCTCAGGAGGAGGAGGCAGAAGTTCAAGGGCAGCCTGGTCTTCATAGTGACTTCCAGAACAGCCAGAAATACATTGTGAGACTATGTATGTCTCTCTTACACACATTCACACACACATGCACACACACATGCGTGTGAATACACACACACACACACAAACAGATATAATTAATTGAGAAACCTAAACAAATTTTTAATGTTTTTAAATTTTATTCTTATGTAGGTTTTGCCTTTGTGTATGTAAACCACTTGCATGCCGTGCTCTCAGATGCCAGAAGAGGGCGTCGGATCCCTTGGGACCAGAGCCATAAACAAGTGTCTTGTTCATGCTGGGAATTGAATCCCAGATCCTTTGCAAGATCAGTGTTCTTTACCACTGATCCATCCCTCCAGCCGCCCCACCCCATAATTATGCATGAATATATAGTATAAAATAAAATATATGATATAGATTTTATTTCAAATTTCTCTTTTTGTTGTTGTTTTGTTTTAAGACAGTTTCTCTGTAGTCCTGGAAAAAGGTTTATAAACTAGGCTGGCTTTGATCTCAGAGATCCACCTGCATCTGATGCTGGGATTAAAGGCATGCACCATGCCAGGAAGTGGTGGCACATGCCTTTACTCCCAGCTCTAGGGAGGCAGAGGCAGACAGATGGCAGATCTCTGTGGTTCAAGGCCAACCTAGACCACAGAGCAAGTCCCAGGACAGCTTGGGACACACAAAGAAACCCTGTCTCAAAAGAAAAAAAATCAACAAAAACATGAGGCATGTATAATTCCAGGATTCTTTCTTTCCTTTCTTAGACAAAGTCTAACTTTGTAGCCCTTGCTGGCCTTGAACTCACTGTGTAAGCCAGGCTGGCTTTCAAACTCCAAGAGATCCACCTGCTTCTGGCTCCAGAGTGCTGGCATTAAAGAGGTGGTGTCACACCCTACATGCATTTTACTTTATTTTGAGACAAGGTCCCACTACATCATTCTAACTCCGACTGTGAAGCCCAGGCTGCTCAAACTCTCAGCAATCTTGCTGCGTATTCCCTATACCCTGAGGTCTCAGCCCCGCCTCCTCACCCCCCACACTGTACTTAACCCATTGCTCCCCTTCTCTTTTATTGACATAGGTTTCTGTTTCATTTTGTTTTTAGTGTATATGAGCACTCCATAGCTGTCTTCAGACACACCAGAAGAGGACATCAGATCCCATTACAGATGGTTGTGAGCCACCGTGTGTTTGCTGGGATTTGAACTCAGGACCTCAGTGCTCTTAAGCCAAGCTATCTCTCCAGCCCAACATAGTTTTCTAATTGATGTAAAATGTATGTGTGTGTGTGTGTGTGTGTGTGTGCCCTCTTTGGCCAGAAGAGGCTGTTGCGTCTCCTGGAGCAAGAGTTACAGGACCATTGTGAGCCACTGAATGAGGGTTCTGGGAACGGAGCTCTGGTTCTCTCATTCTTATCACTGAGGGGTCTCTTCAACCCACTTATTCATTGTTTTGTCCTCCTGGTCTCAACTTAAAGAACACTTTTTCACTCCATCTAGGAAAGACTCAGCACGATGTGGTTAGTAGTGTTTGTGTGACAAAGGACAAAGGCCTGCTGGCTGTTCTACGGTACATGTTGTTCTAGCTACTTCAAAGGCCCATGTCGTTGGAGAACCTTCTCCTTTTGTGCTCGCTTTTGAGACATTAGGACAGTCTCATGTAGTCAAGTCTGTCCTTGAACTCCTGATCCTCCGGCCTTGCCCTCAGCCCTGGTATTACAGGCATGTGATGTCACGCTTCTTTAGCATGCAGGCCTGCCCTGTGCTTCTCTGGTTTATACTGACTTAACCAGAATCCCTCTGGTCTACGTTGTTTCCAGTATGACTAGGATGCATAGAGGAATAAATCGAGGTGTCCCTTTTCCTTGGGTGGCATGGACACACCGGGATACAGCCAGCCACGCCCCTGAGTGCTCAGCTGACGTTTGAATGAGTTTTCACGGCGGACACCAAGGTTTACTTCAGATGGAGGCTTTATTGGTTTGGTTCTCTCAGAGACTTTGGACCAGGGCGGAAGCAGGAGCTGAGCAAGCTAAGGTCAGAGTCCAGTCCTGCTCTGGGCTAGGTCAGTCACTGGGACCTGGAAGTGGGGGAGACAAGAAAAGACAGGGCGGAAGGGAGTTACCAACTTGGAGTCAGCTCAGCAAGTTTATCCTGCTGTCCAGGCATCGATAAGCCACTCCTACCTGCAAATGACCTTTTCAATGATTGATTAGTAGTCAAAATCCCTCATAAAAGTACCAAGACAGCACCCCCCACCTTCCAACAGACTTGTCCTCTCAACTAGCTTGATCACATTCTTGTGTGTGTGTGTGTATCTGTGTGTACATACATATATATGTATGTGTGTGTGCACATGCATAATGTACAGACCACAGGTTAATATCCACTCTAATTTTTTAATTATTTTTTTATTTTGTATGTTTGCATATTTTGCCCACATGTATGTATGATGTGCATACAATGCCTGTGGAGGCCCAAAGAGAATCCTCTGGGAACAAAACCCAGGTCCTCTGGAAGAACAAGTGCTTAACCACTGAATCATCTCTCCAGCCTTTGCCCACTTTGTTTTTTCTTTTAAGACAGACTTTAAAAAAAAAAAAAAAAAAAAAAAAAAAAAAAGACAGACTTTTACTGTTTTCTCTTGATATCCTGGAACTCACTCTGTAGACCCAGCTGCCTTAAATCACAGGGATCTGACTCTGCCTCCCAAATGCTGGGATTAAAGGTGTGCGCCACCATGTCCGGTCCAACAAGCACTTTACCCATTAAGCTGTCTCCTCTCCAATCCTCTTCTCCCTCTTTACCTTCTGGAAAGCACCCAGATTTGCTCCCTCCACCCCTCCCCCAGCTCCTAGTACATCTGGTTGTGTTTGGGTTTCTGAGTTTCGAATCGAGATCCTCTTCACCATGGGGCTCATGGGCCACTCCACAATATTTAGACTCTTGCTCTGGAGCAGAACCTAGCTGATGGCCTTGGGGACGAACAGTGATTATAGAACAGAACCATGTGAACAAATAGAGGTTCTGGGAAGGTGCCCTGGCCCAAAGGTCGGGAAGGAAAGCTGAGAACAGAAAGGGCAGCTACTTGAAAAGACAGAGAACCTAAACTAACAAGCTTGCAACAGCCCATGGTCCCTGTGTTCCTCACCTGAGTCGGCAGAGCTCCGTTTGGTCCACTATCCAGGCCAGTAGCTCTTGAATCAGCAGGTCCCTCAGCACATCTTCATCACTGAGGCTCTTGGGCAAAGAGCTGCAAAGGAGACATGGCAGGAGCCAGGGTGCTTTGTTTGCAGATAGAGCCATACCCTGTAGCTCAGAACTTGCTATGCAACCCAAGTTGGGCAGCCTCTGTCTCTGGAGTGCATGGGCTAGGAGCTAGGAAGCTAACACAGCTTGCTGCCTCTGGGTTAATTCCGCTCTCAGATCCTGAGACTCCTTTGTGCAGGGCCCTACATGGTTTTACCTACATGCCTACCCAGAGAATACAGGGTCCACAATCCGGGAAAAACCAAACCCAACTTTGCAGTGAGGTGGCTCACCAAATCACTTTGAGAAATCTGTGAGAATGCATCCCAGTGACCCCAGAGAGAACTTTCCTGAGCTTTACATCATTGCTTCATAGAGTAGGTGGCTGATCTCAGGAGTTTGGCTTTGAGAGGTTGCCAAGGTCTCCCAGTGCCTTCCTGAGACTTGGCAAGGAAGCTCAGGTCTAAGGTTCCTATCCCTTTTCCTCTCTCTCTCTTTTATATATAAGTACTGTGGCTGTCCTCAGACACACCAGAAGAGGGCATCATTACAGATGGTTGTGAGCTACCATGTGGTTTCTGGGATTTGAACTCAGGACTTCTGTCTGAGCCATCTCTCCAGCCTCCACTCTCTCTTGATTCAGAAAATCATGTATACCTTTAGTCACAGACCTTAGAAAGCCCTTAGGGGGTCCTACTGGAGGACCCCTCACTGGTCCCCTTCTTAAGTTTTTAGAGGGAGGGGTGCTGAGAGACGGGGCGGGGGGGGGGGAGAGGGAGAGAGAGCAGGAGGCTGTTTCCCCTCCCCGGACAGTGGACTCACCTCCCCTGTGCCTCTTTCTCCTCATTTCTCTGAGATTGTCCTGCCAGCTCCAAAGCCCGGGCCTCTCTCTGGGTGAGGTTGTGTTTCCAGCTGAAGAAATGAAGACCATTCAAAAATGAACTGGGCTGCAGGGGACAACTCGGGGCACTGGAACCTTCAATTCTTCACGTAGAAGCAACAGTGCCCAGTCCTGTACTGACACCCCCAACCCCCCAGCACTGCCTGTGCTCAGTCTCTTCCATCACTGACAGCTCTTCAGAATCCACCAGACAGCAGCGAGCAAGACTTAGCACGGGCTGGGAAAGGCACAGTGGTGGTTTATTTCCAGTCTGATGAAGTAGCCACCACCCAATAGGCAACTGGGCTCCTCCTGCCTTCATCTCCACATCTCTGTAGCCGGTCTTTCGCTACTTTGAGAGTTCTTTCTTTCACCCTCTCCACCTCTTTTCCTCCACCCTTTCAGCCCCCTAACACCAGATAAGAGGAAAGCAAAACAAAACAAAGCAAAATAAATAGAGAAGAAATGAATGACATTATCTTTACACTACTTCCTGGTGATTAGGGCCACCGAGTTCTTGGGGCAAGTTTGCTCTTCACCATTAGGATATATAAATTCTTCTTTCTTCTTTACCCAGGACAGGACTACATACACAGGACTACAGATACCAACAACAATCAATGGCAGCCAACCAACAACCTCCCCCGAAAAAAAAAACCCCTCTGGATCCTAGCATTATATATCCTCTGAAAAGTCCTCAGAACTCCAAACATCACACAGTAGCAGAAACCATCTGCTGCTGGCAAAATCACATCGGTGGTCGAGCACAAGGCCAATCAGTCAGCTGCTGTGGACAACCTGAAGCAGGTCCATATCCCACACCCGGGATTAAAACAAAGACACATTCTTATGATGTTTCTGTGTTTCCTAAGCAAATCAAAATACCAAAATTGTCACTACAACTCTCTTTGGAAGTGAAGGACGGGGAGCTAGAGAGATGGCTCAATGGCTAAGAGCACTGCCTTCTCTTCTAGAGGACTCAGGTTCAATTCCCAGCACCCACATGGCAGCTCACAACCATCTATAACTCCTGTACACCCTCACACAAACATGAGCCCAGTCGGTCTCAGGGTCCTGGTCATACAAGTTCCTCATGCTCACTTTTTGAAAGGTATCTGTGGAATTGTGAACCTCACAGACCATGTGGTCACCTGGGAGATGACGGTGTGAGCATAGAGTTTGGCATGGGGACAGGCAGGAGCTACTTACTCATTCTTCTTCCCCTTTTGGGCCAGCAGCCAGTTGACAAAGTCTTGCTGGCGGATCTTGTCCATGGCGATGCTGTAATCACTGATGAAAGTCCCCTCTGCGTACCTTGGGCCTCGGGGGCCAGCAAACTTAGCATGGGACCTGAGAGGTGAGAGAGAGAAACCAGGGTACCAGTGAAGGGAAGGTCGGGGAAATCCCATTGGTTGTTTCAGTCCTTTGGTTCATAGCCAACCACAATAGAGTGAGCTCAGCTGGGCCTGAGAGTGCATGTGGGTAATCCCAGCACTTGGAAGAAAGAGGCCAGAGGATCACTGGAAGTTCAAGGCCAGCCTATGTGATATAGCTGGATGCCATCTCAAAAATAATGATGATGATGAAGAAGAAGTAATAATAGTCAGCACTCAGGAGGCACAGGCAGGTGGATCTCTGTGAGTTCAAGGCCAGCCTGGTCTAGGACAGCCAGAGCTACATAGAAAGACAATGTCTCAGGGGCTAGAGAGATGTCTCAGCAGTTAAGAGCACTGACTGCTCTTCCAGAGATCCTGAGTTCAAATCCCAGCAACCACATGGTGACTCACAACCATCTGTAATGAGATCTGATGCCCTCTTCTGGTGTGTCTGAAGACAGCTACAGTGTACTCACATATAATAAATAAATAAATCTTAAAAAAAGACAACGTCTCAAAAACAATAACAATAAATATTGTTACTAACCGTTACTAAGAATTAATTGCTACTAATATTATTGTTAATATTGTATACTACTACTACTACTAATAATAATAATAGTAATAACAGGGAAGGACTGCTGAACCTGTTTGGCACACAAAGGGGCTTGCTGCCAAGCCTGACAACCTGAGCTCCCATCGCAGGACTTACGTGACAGAATAAGAGATCCACTTCCTACAAGCTCCATCCCAAAGAAAGAACAGAAGAACTTAGTACCAGATGTGGTAGCACCTGGTGTGATCTCAGAGCTTAGGGGATGGAGGCAGGGGAATCTCGAGTTCTGCTGTTTCTATTTTATTTTATTACTATTATGGAGGGTTTCCCATGATGCAGTGCATGTAGAGGTCAGAGGACGCCACTACGGAGGTGTTTCTCTCTGTCCACCTTGTCATGGGTTCTGTGGATCGAACTTAGGCTGTCAGATTTGCATGTGACTTTACCAGCTTAACCATCTCACTGGACCCAGATCCAAAGATTTAAACTACCCCTGGCTGCATAGACAGACCCTGTCTCTCTGTAACAACATCAACACTGACAGTACTTGGTGAAGTCACAGAGAGTACTTACTATGTTTGACTCAAGCCTCTTTATTGAGATAGGGTCTTACTATGTGGTCCTGGCTGGCCCGGAACTCGGCACGTCTGCTTCTGTCTCCAGAGTGCAAGAAATGAACATAATGTGCTATCATTCATGGGATTTGAGCTTTTGTTCTTAACATGATCTGTCTCTCCTTGTAAGTGCTTGTGTTTCTGATGGCTTTCATATTTTACATGTGCCAACTTTGCATGATGTATGGATTGTCCTCGCATTTTAGAAATATCAGTTGTATATTGACAGGTTTCTGCCTTGGTTCCCCAAGACAGTATCAGAGTCTTCTGTCTTTTTATGTAGCCTGGGTTAGCCTCAAACTTTCAAAATCCCTGCTTCTACCTGCCAAGTACTGGGATCACAGGTGTGAGCTGCCGTGCCCAGCATTGCCCAGTCCTGTAGTTGTCTTGGCTTTGGTCCACAGTACTCTGTAATATGTCTATGTGGTTCTTTTCTTTTCTGTGCCTGCCTTGCTCCATGTTCTCACTGAAGGCCAGAGTCCACTGTGGATCTTTGCACACATGTATTCTGACCTGTGCCTGGTGCTCAGGAAGCTCCTATGAGATCTGAGGGAATGCACACATGTGTCATCAATGGAATGCACACGTGTCATCGATGATGCCTCTCAGCCACCAGAATGTTCTTCCACAGACCTAGCTAACCACAGTCTCTCTCTCTCTTCAACAGGGATTCTTAATACATGATTCCCTAATTCTGTTCCCAGTGCATGCTTAGGCTGCAGACTGGCTGTCCTTCTTACCATCCCTCCTCTCAGTCTGGAGTGTCTCCCTTTATTACCACCCCTTTTCCAAGCTAGCTTATATTCCGGCCCTCGGGCCCCCACAATGCCTACCGAAACTCAACCTCTTCTTTTTCTCCGAGCCCGACAGCCAGGAACAGGAGCACCAGCAGCAGAGAGCAGGTCTTCAAAGCCACCATCTTCCTAGATTGTGTCTCCGAGCTGAGAAAGAAAAGGGGCTGTCTTATACCAAGCGGGGATCCAGGAGCCCACTGGGGCTTGAGCGAGTGCTGAGTGCTGGGGTGGGGCTTTACTGAAATGAATGGAAGGGACATGGAGCCTTGGTCCAGAGCTGTTCCTGCTTTGAAGATTTGGAGTGGGGTGGGATGGAAGATCTGGGAAGAAGAAAGCAGCAAAGCCTAGGTGGTGGGAACTCCTTTCCTGGCTCCTTACCAGACATCACAGGGATAGGATTTAGCAAGATTATCCCCATAAAGCCCTAACTAAGTTCATAGCAGCCCACCTCCCTGCTTCCAACCGAGCGTTACTCAGCCATCATAGTCCTCTCCTAAATGAAAGTTACACCGAAAAACACCCTGTTACACACACTCCTTCTCACAATTAACTATCCCAACTCTAAAGTCTTCCTTAAGTTTCGTCTGAACTTCTTCAGGGGTGTGGACCTGTTACAGTACTTAGGAGAGACAGGAAGTAGTGAGAAACCTTGCTCCAGATCCCTGAAGACCAGAGCTAGCCCAAGGCAGTGAAACCTGGTCTCCTAAGAATCTCTTTGTACTATTTTCTGGATTCCCCTGGAGACAAGGAGAGAGAAAGGAGCCAGAAGACCCACTTCCTCCTGGGCTAGCCTGGGTCTATCCCAGCTTCTTTCTTACCCAACAGCTCTTCTTAGCTCTTCCAGGAGGGCAGGATGAGGTCCCTTTCTCCTACCTGTTGGCTCTCAGGATCTTGCCTCAAGGCCCTGTCTTAGCTTCCTTATATTCAGATACCACAGACTGCTGATTAACCTGAAAACCTCTTATCTCTGAAGCTCAAGCCCAGCTCCTGCCCACTGAAACCCATTATACACCTAATCACTTCTTCTCCCTTTGCTCCAGGGCTGTGCTAATGGGCAATTAACATTTGGGTATCTCCAGTGTTATCTGGGGGCTGCCTGGTGGGCAGGGTAGCCTGCGCACCCCCTTTTTCCTCTCTTTTCTGGGCACAGGGCCTGCTGTTCTCTGCCCTACATCCTGTTGGATTCTGTGGGGAAAAGGGTTGCCTTGGTGAGAGTCAGCTGGGGTGGTCTGAGGGAAGGGGCACCCCACAAAGCCATAGGTGACTTTTGAGGGAACAGGAGGGATCAGGGTGGTCTAAATCCCAAATGTGAATGTTAACTGATAATGGTGGCACTCCGGAAGTGATACTACCCTGAGGTAAGTGTCTTGAGAGTTCCTAGTGACTCAAGGTGAACTTAGAGTTTACAGTCACATGGTTACCTACTTGGGTAATATGAATGGGATAACAGGGCACATACATATGTTGGAGGCTCAAGAAAGATATAACTCCCTCCACAACAATATCTATCTATCTATCTATCTATCTATCTATCTATCTATCTATCTATCTTTTATCTATCGGTTTATTTATTTATTTTTTTGAGACAGGGATTTCTTGCTGTCCTGAAACTTGCTCTGTAGAGCAGGCTGGCCTTGAACTCAGAGATCCCCCTGCTTCTACCTCCAGAGTGCGTGAATTAAAGGTGTGTGCTACCACTGTCCCAGCTAAGATAAATAAATATATATATATATATATATATATATATATATATTTGTATGTATGCGCATGTGTATATGCATATATATTGTATATGTTATTTATTCTATTCATATGACTGCTTTATCTGAACATATGTCTGTGTACCACATACATGCCTGGGGCCCGAGGAAGTGATGAGCTTCCATATGGATGCTGGGAATTGAACCCAGATCCTTCATGAGAACAGTAAGTGTTCTTAAACACTGAGCCAACAACTCTCCAGCTGTAAGATTTATCTATTTATTTATTTATCTGGTAAGCAGCCCAGGCTGGTCTCAAATTTGATATGTAGTTGATGTTATCCTTGAACCTCTCTGATCTTCCCTCCCCCTCATAAGTGCATCTTAGTAGCGCCGTGTAAAGATTTATAAGCCAATCATGGTGAAGTATGCTTGTTCTCAGGAGGTGAGGAAGGAGGGTTGCTGAGAACTTGAGGCCAGTCTGAACTACACAATGGAAGCATTTCAAAAAATTTTTTTAAAAGGCTGGGCATGGCATGGCAGTGCATACTGGTAACCGTGGCATTTGGGAGACAAAGGCAAGAAGATTCTGTGGGTCTGAAAATAGCAAGTGATACATAGCAAAGACCATGTGTCAAGGGCTGGAGAGATGGCTCAGTGGTTAAGATCACTGACTCCTTTTCCAGATGGTCTTGAGTTCAATTCCCAGCAACCACATGATGACTCACAGCCATCCGTAACAGGATCCGGTGATGCCCTCTTCTAATGTGACTGAAGAGAGCAACAGTGTACTCACATAAAATAAATATAAATCTTTAAATAAAAAAAGACCTTATGTCAATCAATTTTAATGCACCAATAAAAAGAACTACCAAGGGGTTGGAGAGGTGACTCAAGGATTAAGAGCACTTGTTGCTTTTGTGCAGGATCCAGGTTGGGTTCTAAACTCCAGTTCCAGGGAATCTGATGCCCTCTTCTTTGGCCCCCTACATGTACATGCACACAGTACACATGCATACATACACACAAAACACAGGTATATAAGATAAAGTAATTTATTTTCTTTATTTTTGCTGGGATTCTGTAAACCCCACCCCTCAATTACCTGGCAGTAGCCAGGTATGTCCGCCCCAGTGATCTGACACTATAAAAGGGGCTGCTTGCCCCCTCCTCTCTCTCTTGGCCACTCTTGCCTCCTGGCTCTCTTCCTCTCCCAACCCTACCCCTCTTCTTCCCCTTCCCTCCCCCCCCTCTCCTCGTGCTCATGGCCAGCCTCTACTCTTCTACTTCCCTCTCTCTCTCTGCCTCCACTATCCTCTTAACTCTCTCATGACCTGAATAAACTGTATTCTGTACTATACTGTCGTGTGGCTGGTCCCTCAGGGAAGGGATTCCCAACATGGGCCTCCCAGAGGCATCTCCCTTGCCCCCAGGCCTCACCACATCTTCATGGGCCATATGCGCCCCCCACTCTCTTCATCCTTCCCCTAACATTGGTGCAGAAACCCGGGACGTCATCTTTTCACAACATTAGTGCCCCGTCATCTTTTCTTTACAATTTTAATTTTATTTAATTTTAAAAAATATTTTAAAAGGTTGGGCTTTGGTGATATAGCACATGCCTTCACTCATCTCAGCACTTGGGAGGCAGAGGCAGGAGGATCTCTGAGTTTAAGGTCAGCCTGGTCTACAGAGCAAGGTTCGGGACAGCCAGGGTTGCACAGAGAAACCCTGTCTAGAAAAACAAAATTTTTAAAATGAAAAATTAAAGGCCTGTCTCAGAAGACCCAACTTAAATAGTAAAAGTCCCCATGACATCACTAACTCAGCTCAAAGACAGCCCTGCTCAAAAACAGAATCAAAAAAATATGTATGAAACCCAAGTCCTTCCTCAAACACCAAAGTCTGTGAGCCTGTCACATCCTCTTTTATCACAGGCCCTTCAGAGGTCACTTCATCCTGGCCTCTATCCCTTATCAGTCTGAAGGCTCTCTAGGAGGAGCCATGACATTGGGACCATATCCTCTCAGCATAGTGAGGTTTCTTGGGGTTCAAGGCTGAGACCCTTGAAAAGCTTTGTTTGCCTTTCCATTTAGGACAGGGCTCTGGCCACAGGGTTCAGACTCCATCTTTGTCGGTCCTGGGAGGCCTTTTTCTTGGGCCCTTCCTTTCTTTCTTCACTCAACCTGCCTGTTGGAACCTTTAACCCAGTAAGCTCAGGTCCTGCCTACAGCCCCAGGGCCTAGTGGAGGTCACTTTGTTACTCTGGCGGCCTCAGAGGAAGATCTCATGTGGCGTTAAGTGTCCTTGTGGGATGAGAGGTCGCTGAACTGGAAAGACTGCTCACTTCTGCCTCCTGGAAACCTAGCCCGCCTACTCAACCATCCCTTAACATCTAGATAGCCTTCTTCCCCGGGAGCAAGTTCTGCATGCATCTCCCAGCTACCAGAAGGCTGAGATTAGGTGTCAGGACAGATTTAGCTTCCAGAGGGGAGGCAGGAGCTGCTGGAGATCTTGAATGCTGCTGAGTAACATAGTTAATGGGCTTGTGATGTGTGTACCAGAGCTGGATACTCCCCGTCTCATGGTGGAGGGTACCCAAAAACAGGAGACATCATTCTCTGGGCTCTAGAGTCTGGTGTAAAGTACAGTAAAGGAAGGCTCTGTGGTAAGTCCCTAAGGCTATGTGAGCTGCCGGGTCCTCTGTGTTCTGAGATGGTGCTTTTGTACCCTTTCTGCCAGCCTCTGTGGCTGTCTCCCAGCTGCCCTTTGATTTCTTTGTTGCTATTGTTTATTATTATTATTGTTGTTGTTGTTGTTGTTGTTTGTTTGTTTGTCTGAGATAGGATGTTACATGTAATGTAGCCTTGGCTGGTCTGGAACTTGCTATTTTAACCAAGTTAGCTTCAAACTTGTGTTAATTTTCTGACAATACAGGGATATGTTTCTGTGTCCATTGTCCTTTTGTTTGCTTATTTGAGAGGGAGTCTTAGATAGTCCAGGTTGACCTCAAACTAACTAGTCCACTGTGCAGCTGAAAATGGCTTTGGCTTTTTGATTCTCTGCTGCCACCTCCCAAGTGCTAGGATCACAGGTGTGCGCTACCATACCCGGGTTTATTGTTTGATTTCTGTTTTGCTTGAGAGAGGGTCTTACTCTGTAGCCTAGGCTCTCCTGAAATTCACTCTGTAGCCCAGGCTGGCCACCTCTAAGCCACAGAAATCCTATAGCCTGGACTTTCTTCCATTCTGGAAACACAGGAGCAGACACCCAACTTGTTTGGTTTCAGAGATAAGTTTTGTTTTGTAGTTCAGGATGGCCTTGAACATCTGGTCCTCCTACCTCAGTCTTCCAAGCACTGAGACTGTAGGCATGTGACACCATCAAAAGTTTCCCTTTGATCATGAAGTGGCCCCTGTGCCCGGAAATGGATAAATCAAGGACAAGGTATCCTGGGTTCTGGGAAGGGGCAGGTGGTGAGCTGGAGTCTGGAAGTTTTTCCACTTCTGAGGGGGCAACAAAACCAAGAGGAGAGGGCCAGTAAATAATCCAGACACCTCATGAGTCCCCAAGGGTCCCCTTGGGAGGCAGAAAAGCAGAGAACTGATCCTGGAAAGTGTCTGGAAGTATGGTAGAATTGTTCCTTTACTTTTTTTTTTTTTTTTTAAATAAAGCAATTTCTTTTTTTTTAAAGATTTGTTTGTTTGTTTGTTTATTTATTTATTTAATGTGTGTGAGTACACTGTAGCTGTCTTCGGAAACACCAGGAGAAGGTATTGGATCCCATTACAGATGGCTGTGGCCACCATGTGGTTGCTGGGATTTGAACTCAGGACCTCTGGAAGAGCAGCCAGTGCTCTCTCCAGTTCCGAACTGTTTCCTTTTCATCGTGGTGCTGAGGATCAAACCCAGGATGTTAGAGATGTTAACTAAGTACACACACTCCACTGCTTGCACCCTTAGCATAGGCCAGCTGGACTTGATCAAAATAGTTTAATAAGTGCAAATGGCAGCTCAGCATAGCAGACCACACTGGAACAGAGCTGTAACCTCAGAGTCCTGTGTGCTCTCAGGTGTGTGGGGGCCTGGGGGGGGTTCAGAAGGGAACAGAGTCCCCCTTTGCCTATTTCACTACAGAAAAGTTTTAGTTGTGAGGGGTCTAAGGACACAGGCAATGTGAGTCACCCTAACTGGCCCTAAACTCAGGCAGGTGGAGAGAATGCATAGACTAAGATGATAGTAGGGAACCCCAAAAGTTAAAGGTTCAAGATGAGGTAGAGGGAAGCTGGTGTGGTGCATGATGCCTGAAATACTTTCAAGGCTGAGGGAGGAGAACTCCATGTTTGGGGCTAGCCTATAGATAAAGTGAATTCCAGGCTAGCCTGAGCTACAGTGTGAAAACTCTCTCTCTCTCTCTCTCTCTCTCTCTCTCTCTCTCTCTCTCTCTCACACACACACACACACACACACACACACACACACACACACACACACACACACACACGGGGGTGGGGGGGAGAGAGAGAGAGAGGGAGGGAGAGAGAGAGAAAGGGGGAGGGGGGAGGGGTGGTGGTGGTGGTGTGTACTGTGGCATGAAGCAGTCTCTCACTTCCTGGCCCCTCCTGGATTCTGAGTTAGAACAGGAGCTTTCTTTCTGGAGAAAACAGGAGTTTTCTCTCAGGGCTTTTGCTGGCTCTTCCAGCCTTCACTGGTGACTCACCACCACTTCCCCCTACACACTCTGCAGACATTCCAGGCCCAGCTTACCTCAGTGGCAGGCTGACTCAGAGCAGGCCTTCCCTGCCTTGGTCTCTGCTTTTGAAGTTCTTTTCTCTCCAAACTCCATGGCTGACTCAGAAAGCCACATCCCTCTCAGATCCCGAGGGAACACCATGCCTGGTGGTACAGCCTGCTTACCTGGATTGCAAGAAGAACCTCCTCCCCAGTTTCTTCCCTACCCCACTGTCCAGCTAAGATAGTTCTTCAAAACAGAGTAGACTGCCTACACAGCCTTCCTCGGCCATCTGAATCGGCTTAGCTATGCCATCTCAGAGTTGAGAATGCGGCTCATTGATAGCCAGCTTGTCTAGTGTGAACGAAGCCCCGATTTGATCTTTAACATGATATAACCTGGGTGTTTTATAGTGTTGTTCTGGCACTATAAACCTAAGTTAAAGGTCATTCTTAGCTAGATAGTGAGTTGTGACTAATGGACTGTGTGAGACATTCTCTCAAAAACACAGCAAAACAAGCAAAAACAAAACCCAAACCCCAAACAACCGCTCAACAACAAAGTTCACTATCTAGTAGCTCACAAACTGCCTCTAGCTCCAGGGGATCTGAACAACTCTTCTGACCTCTGTGGGCATCTCACCCACTACACACACACATACACACACACAGACACACACACAATTTATTTAATATAATTTTGAAAGTGTCTCACTTTGCAATCCTCTTGGCTGGGAATTTGCTATGTAAACCAGGTTGACCTGGAACTCAGAGTTCTGTGTCTAGCTCTACTTTTTGAGTGCTGAGATTAAAGGTGTGAATCTCTATGCTTAGCATTATTGGTTTTGTTGTTGTAGTTGTTTGTTTTTCCCTCAGACAGGGTGTCTCTGTGTAGCCCTGGCTGTCTAGGAACTCACTGTGTAGACCAGGCTGGCCTCCAACTCAAGAGATCCACCTTTCTCTGCCTCCTGAGTGCTGGGATTAAAGGTGTGCACCACCACACTAAGCTACAGTTTAAATTTTCATTTATTTATCTGGGGGGGGCACATACATGGTACAGTGTGTGAAAGTCTGAGTAGGATTTTGGGAGGGAGTTTTCCTTCCATCATGTGGGTCCTGGTGTTTGAACTCAGGCCATCAGGCTTGGAGGTAAGCACCTTTACCCTCTGAGCCATATCTTGCCCCACCCCCATGGGATGTTGCTATTGTTTTTTATTTCTAAAATATAAAAATAACCTGGGCAGTGGTGGAACACATTTTTAATAGAAACAATCATGTAGCCTACTTCATGGTTAATTGACATATTTTGGAAAGTTCTTTGCATTCTCTTCCTCAGAAAAATGCTACAAAGGGAGAACTCTGAATTACAGTTTAAAAATCTTACTCGAGCCACCAGATGCTAGGAGGGAAGAAAGGCATGCTGGGAACCATAGGGGATCCCTAGGATGTTGGCAGGACCAAGACATCTGCTGCTACAAGTCAAAGCTAGAGAGACACATTTCTTTTTCTTTTTTTTTTCCTCAGAACTCTGGCTATCCTGGAATTCCCTATGTAGACCAGTGTGTCCTGGAACTTGGAGATCCACATGCCTTTGCTTCCTGAGTGCTGGGATTAAAGGTGTGTGCCACTTTATCAGGGTCCTAAGGGCAAATTTCAGTGTCTTTGCTTTTGATGAGATTTTGCAATGTGTATAGAGTAGAGGTTCTGTGTGGCCTCAGAATCCTTTGTTATTACTTGATCAATGGGATTTTTCAATAGGTAGCATTTTTCCAGCCACAGGGCTCATGGAGATATGACAGAGGGTCTGTGTGGTAAAAATAATGTAAACCACTCACTTAGAGTAAAGGAGGTGGTGATGTGGTTTTCAGTGTGTTATAGAATGTGAGCTCCCCCACCCCGCAGCAAGAAACCCCAGGACCGATGAAGGAGAGTTTGGAGCTTCACCTCCAGAGGATTACAGTGAATCTAATAAAAGGCTCAGGATTAGAGAGGAGAGATGTGCCTGCAGGAGCCAGGACATAGGAGCCACATGTGAATCTGGCTGCTTGTTCCTCCGTGTTTGTACTGTGGGCTCTAAGTTTCAGGGCACACCATCTCATTTTACTATGAAGACATGTATAATTAATCAGACCGTTAGCTAAAGTCACGCCATATCCGGGATTGATCTGTGGAGGTGCAGTTAACCTTCAGCTCTGGGTGCTAATGGAAGACATTCTGGTGGCATCAAATCCCGGGACAGCAAAGGATCCTAAGCAACTCCTGATTTGGTTTATAAGCATATTCTTGGATGATTCATTTGAATATTCATTTGACATTTTATTATTTTTTTAAAGATTTATTTATTTTATGTATGAGTACACTGTCCCTGTCTTCAGAAACATCTGAAGAGGGTATCAGATTCCATTACAGACGGTTGTGAGCCATCATGTGGTTGCTCGGAATTGAACTCAGGACCTCTGGAAGAGCAACCAATGCTCTTAACTGCTGAGCCATCTCTCCAGCCCTTGACATTTTAATAGTTGGCTGTAAAAATATAGTGGATTTGGTCTGGGCATCTTGAAAATGATGAACACAGAAGGAGAGAGACACACACAGAGAAAGAAGATTAATAAGCAATACTCCTAAGGGGAATTACCAGAGTTCTTAGTTCCGTGTTTAAGCCTCCCTCCATTGCTGTAGTTTTGGTCCCTCCCTCTGTCCAGGGTCTCACACTGCCCAGGTTGCCTTCAAACTTTACCTCTAAATAGCTGAAGATGGCCTTGAATTCCTAAACCCCCTATTGCCACCTCCCAAGTCGGGATTGCAGGCATGCAGACACTGGGTTCTACTATGAAAGATCTATACTAAACAAAAACAATATACAAAGCATACCTTTTCCCGAGAACAAACAAACCTGTAGATAGCTGCCACAGAACCTCCATATTTTTGGCAGTGCCCCATTTGTCTTTTCCATGACCAGTCCTGATTGTCTCTGCAGGGATGCAGCATATTCTGCACGTGGGTGTCTACTGCTCTCTTTTCTTTGCTTCACTTCTTCTGGATGTAAAGCTAAGCGATTTACTGCTGAGCTTTATGCATTCTTGAGCCATAATGCGTGTAATTCCTCACTTCCAGAGCTTTGGGTCATTGTGGAGTCAGCCATGGTGGGGCATGTGACTTCTTACACCGTCACCGCTCATGGCTACCTCGGGGTATGGTTTTATCCAACTTTGAGGGGTGGTTCTAGTTTTGTTATGACAAATGTTGCACTAAATATTATTTTATTAAAACTCGATTACATTTCTTTAGTGTGTGTGTGTGTGTGTGTGTGTGTGTGTGTGTGCGCACATGTGTAGATGTGTGTGGGTGCTTGTACCTATAGAAATTAGTTCTCTTTATACTATATGGGTCCTGGGGGTTGAATTCAGGCTCTTGCTGACAAGCATCTTTATCTTTGAGACATTCCACTGTCCATATAGGTTATATATGTCTACAGAGACAGATCCCAGCATGCCCTGCTTTTAAAGGGTCTTTTATTTTTCTCCTTCCTTCCCTCTCTTCTTTCCTTCCTTCATTCTTTCCACCATATGGTCCTGGTTGTCCTAGGACTAGATATGTTGATCACATTGGCCAGGAGCTTACAGGAATCTGTCTGCCTCTGCATCCTAAGTACACACACCATCTGGCTAAAGAGTGCTGCTTAAAAAAAACAAACAAAAACAAGTGTCGCTTAGTGTTAAAAAAAATTTTTTTTTTTACAATTATTCAATTGGTTAAAAAATTCTTTCATACAACCAAATGGAGTGTAGGATGCCATTTCACAATATTGTTTGTTTCTTTGTTTTGAAACAGGTTTTCTACATAGCCTAGGTTGTCCTGGAACACACTATGTAGACCAGGCTGGCCTTGAACTCACAGAGATCTGACTGCCTCTGTCTCCTGAGCACTGGGGTTAAAGGTGCACTATTTTATTCTGCTCTTTCTAAGAATGATTTATTAGAATTATTTAAAAAAAATCCAATTCTATTTTCATGACCTGCTTAATCTTAACTTTAATTTATAACACTATAAAATTGTTTTTCTGTCTTCTCTTAATATTGGTGGCAGAACTGCGAGCTAGAATATTCAGTTCACAGCCATCTAATATGAGCAAGAAGGGA
Organism: Micromys minutus; assembly: GCF_963924665.1. Lineage (NCBI taxonomy): Eukaryota > Metazoa > Chordata > Mammalia > Rodentia > Muridae > Micromys > Micromys minutus. The sequence continues at coordinate 42,939,385 of NC_137979.1, read as the reverse complement.
ACCCTAGAGGGTTTGGGGAATCACCAAGAAGAGAAGCTCTTTCAAAGTGACAGTTTTGAGTGACGTAACAAAATAAGGCATCTTTATATGGCTAATGGGGTCTGAGTGGCACTCCCAGAAGGGAGAGCTAGGCTGGCTCTTAGCAGAAAGCATTAAGTAGAGTTTTTCTTTGAGATTGCTACCCTGCCTGTTTGGCCCCAGGGGAACCCAGCACAGCAAGGGACTGGCAAGCAGCTGATGTGGCTGTCTGCTTACCTGAACCCTTGGGTGAAGAAGGATTCTCAGGCAGTTTGACTAAACCTACTATGCGCCAGAGCTAGGGCATTAGGAACCCAGAGGTGTCCCTTGGTTGCTATTCTCTGTGTAGACCAGTTTAGCTTCTTCAGTGTGGTTGTGCTGCGTTATTATTTATTTAAAAAATAAATAAGAAGCTAATCTGCCCAAAGCAGCATTTTATCTGTTCACACTCTGCTCATCAATTCTCAGAGAGAATCACATTTATTCAATGTATTTTTGGTGGACATCTGTCAGTAATGTGTTAAAAGTCCCTGGGTGATACAAAGTCTTTGTTCTCAAAGATTTTTCAACATAATAACAAAATTAATCTCAAACAACACAAGACGGGGGAACAGCCCTACAAAGATGTCAAGATGTTCAGTGACTGCTCTCCAATGAATGTTAGGAATGTAGGGGTGAAGGAGTTCTGGGGTCTGTCACCCTAGAGTTTACCTTAAAAAAAATTTCCCATTTTGGTGTGTGAAATAATTCAGACATTTCTGCATCTTCTCTGGTACCAGAGATAACGGTTTGAATGCTGACAAGTGGGAAAGGAAAGAGAAGGGAGAAGAAAAAGAAGTGTGGATAAGCATATTGATTAAAAGGAGGGAAGACAAAAGTTGAGGGGCAGAGGGGGCGGCGGCACAATAAACGGGGAAAGAGGAGCAACAAAAGAAAACGAAAAACTGAAAAGAGGGTAAAGGTAAAGGGGGAGGGGGAGAGGAATTGACTGTCGGGAGCAGGAAGAAAAATGGAGGAACAAAAGGAGAAGGGTAGGAAGGGAAAGAGGAGGGAGGGGGAGGGGCAGGGAGGAAGAGGAAGGGATGAGAACAGAACCCTCATTTGAAAGCAATTCAGAGAGAACTCAAATTATCTGCCTCCTACATACTTTATGAATACATTGCAGGGGTGATACAGTAAAAAAATAAACCAGTCAGTTAACTTTATCACAAAAATGTTGAACAAATATTTTTATGTTATGTTCCAAGGGTGGAAATTCTAGTTGTCATAATAAAACTTAAAAAAAAAAAAATCTGGAGTGTTTTTGAAACAGGTAGATGAATTAAAAAAAAAAATCTAAATTAACCGCTGAAAACCAGGAATCTTATCTTTGCTTGGTCAAGCAAGCAGTGTAAAAATCAAAACAAAACACTATAATTAGATCCCTTCTATTTATGAAACTGTTTTGTCTATGGAAACAGAATAAAGTGTTTTTCAATGATCCCCCCCCCATGTGTGTGTGTGATGAAATACTAGTGAAATGATCTATGCACTAATTTTTTAAATTAAAAACTAAAAACTAACAGCAACATTTCCCCCTAAGAACGTGAGAGGAAATTTAAGGGAGCTCCTGGGGGGTGGGATGGAGAATATTTACAAGTAACAGTAGGAACTCAATTAATCCTGACAAGAATAAAGCATGTAGAAAGCAAATGAAAAAAATTTACTTTTTAGCTAGAAAAATCTGCCTTAAAAATGCTGATGCTGGGAAGCTCAGCTTGAAGTCAACTTTGTCTGGTCTGACACCCTAAAGCATTCGTTTTGAATCAACATACTTTATATACTCAGAAGATACTCTGCTTTCAAGTACAAAGCGCTTCATTACTACCTCCACATTAAATAACCTTAGGTGTGGATTCCCCCTTCTCAGAGTTTGTTTTCTTTGGAGCAGTAGCATTTGCCTCTCCTGGAGCTGTGCAGTTTCTTACAGCTGAACCCAGGGATCTGCTTTGCATTCTGTGCTCTGGGCACCAAACTGCTCATTATCTCTGACCAAATGACTTTGGAGTAAACCAGAAACGCAAAAGTAGCGAGCATTAGAAGCAAGGCTTTGAATATTTCACCTCTGAGGAACTGGGTAGGGTTGTTTTATTATCAAAATGGATGTGGAGATATGGATCTTTAAAAAGTTACTAGAATAAAGTATTTCCTTGACTAATTCTGAGTTTAAAAAAAAAATTAAGTTTTTTTGTCACATAGACTGACTCAGCAAAACAAATAATTGTTCTTAAAGGTGCCCCCCCCCCCCCAATCCAACCTTTACAATTAAAAAACATTCCTTTAAAAAGTTTGGAACTTTTGGGTGAATGATGCTTTGAATGAAGAAAATATTCTTTTCTGCTTATGACCCTCTTATATTTCATGAGATATCCTAAACACATAATTATCCTTATTTATCTGACAGGAGAAAATGCCACCTGTCCTTTAAAACTGGGACTAATTTACACTTTCCCAAAGTTTACAGGCATTTAAAAAGAACCACACTTCCAACTGCAGGAAGAGGGAAAACATCCCAAGGCAGTAACAACAATAAAACAGACAACAAAAATAAACAGCATAAAACTGAGACCAAAAAAACCCCTCAAAATGTCTAGAGACTTTGAAGTCAAAGCTGTCAGGAAATATTTTACTTTTTTTGGATCTCATAGCAACTATGATTATACCAAAATTAACTATGACTCATTAGAAAACACAAAATATTCTGTTTTAATATATCTCTTTAACAGCTTTCTAGATTTTTTTCCTGTGTGCCCTCTCTTTTATAGAACATATCAGATTTTTAAGATATAAATTACAGGTAAACGTTAGATTAAACTGCAACGTGTATATTGGAGAGTCATCCAAAGCAGTTAATACAAAAGCAGAAAGAATTCTATGAACAAAAATATCTTTCCTGCACTATTTTTCCTTCCTGTATTACTTATAAAAGTGTTATTTGTCGAACGGCAGTAACTGATTTGTTCCTTTAGCCTAAATAAAAGACAAGGCTATGGGAACCTAAGGCAACATGACAAGCTGCAGAAAAACAAGAAATAAAAAGGTAAAGTAACTGAAAAATGTTGGCAAGAAACACTTGAAAATAAGTTAAATTTTGTGTTTGTGCAGTGATACAATTTTCTGGATTTTTTTTTTTTTTGTTCATTTGTTTTTGTTTTTGGAATTGCTTTTTCAATTTTCAACTTTGTGAAAAGTGGCTTCATTTTTTTCACTTTTTTCTTTTCATATTCAAATTGAAGAAACATGGACAGAATTCTATCTTTAAAATGGAGTCCACTTTCAGTGTTTCAGAGTTAGAGGGGAGCTGACCAAACACTTACATAGGAAAGAAATGGAAGAGGAAACCAAAAGCAAGTAATAATAACAACACTTAATATCTTTATTACAAAATAAATGTAATTGTTAGAGGAATTTCTCCTTCCGATTTTTTTTACATTGTTTTATTTTTACTTTTTTTTGTCCTCAGTTTATTTATCTTCAGATTTTTAACTCATACACATTTACTGTGAAGGTTCATCTTTTCCTAAAGAAAACAGTAAGAGACCCCACCCCCCACAATGTCTATCTTTAATATCAAAACCAAAGCAACACATTAATAAAGGGAACTGAAATGTCTTCTGTCCTCTCCTACACTGACCTAGGAATTTGAATTCTAACAAGAAATAACCCCTCTGGCAGGTCATTCTCGTGTTAGGGACATTCATAGCAGATTAAAGCATCTGGCACTATCATGTAGTCCCCCAGCCCATGTTACTGAGACAAAACTCATGTGGGGGTTTCAAAACTGCACCTCACCCCAGCCCTCTCTGTCTACTCTTGCCTCCTTAGAAACTTCTGCAGTCTCTGACTGTCAACACAGAAGCCCTGTTTTGTGGGGGGGAGGGGAGGGTGGAGAGAGGATTAGAATTTAGTGAAACAGCTTTAAAAAGAATCGGTGTGAACAGAAATAATTGGTACTTTGTTAATGAAATAATTTTTAAAAGATTTGAAGAACGGGTTGTGCAAGTACTCTATTCTGAAATTTCTTAAAATTCTCCTTATATTGTCATTTCAAAAAACAAACAAACAAACAAACAAAAAAAAAAACCGAACTAATTACTTCAAGCTAGCTTTAAATTATTTCTTAAATGGAAAGAAAGTCAACTTAAAAGTGAGTTGAATTACATTACTATTAAGTTTTGCTTCTCCTGAGATTTAGGATAATAAAGGATGGGTTACATCTCAAGGAACTTACAAGTCTGGGTAGGAGTTTTTCTGAGGGTTAAGTTGCTTCTGTTTTAGTTAGAGAGTAGTGGTTAGGTTACCCAGGGAGATTATCTGAGAAGTGTTTTTATCAGCCCCTAAAGATTTAAAGTAAAGGAAGCAAACAGCACCCAAAGTCTTTGGGAGCTGGGATGTCCTACTAAAGTACTTTCTTCCTTGTCCCCAAACATAAAAGATTTGGAGACAGTTACTATTTATGAAGACCCAAAGACTGTAACAGACAGCTTCTAAGACCATTTTTTTTTTAGCCCTTACAAAAATCCATACACATCACTAAGGAAAGCCCAGGCAACAGATCTACACATTCATGTCAAGAGAATCCCTCCCTACCGGACTTTTAATTTTTTCTTGAATTCTTTTTTCCCTAAGTTTGTTTTGTATTCAAAAATGTTTATTGTGAGTGCCTACTATGCGGCAGGCACTGTTTCCAGCTCATTGGCTTAGTTTGTTAAGAATTACGCTGTGATCAAGAGATGACAAAACACAAAGTTAGTGGGGGGCTGGGGGCATGTGGGGGAGGGCGCGTGGGGACAGAGATGCAGACATCTCTCATCTTCCTGGATAGAATAATATTTTTTTCCTACTAAGCACCTAATAGCTTGTAGTATTTTGATTCCTGTTGCTTCATGGGAAGAAAAATGTCACAAAAACAAAAAACCCGATAAACACGTGGCTGGCTAGAACAAAACGCTGATTCGAGAGAGTGGGTTCTGAAGGTGGTGGAGAGACTCAGGAGCCGAGTTGGAAGCTCTCCCCCACCCCATTCTCGGCGCTCCGGGAAAACGAGGAGGGGGACTAAGGTGCTGGGTGTTGTGTTTTAACTCCCGACTTTTTGAATGGTAGGGAATCATCCGGCAGATGGGCGGTGAGCCGAAGTCGGAGTTGGCTTACAGACTCTGCAAACGAAAAAAAAAATAACAATAAAAAAATTTCAAGCCATTTATATCAGTGCAGTCAACACGTGTTACAGAGCCGGCCCGGGCCGCAGGCGACTGAGACAATGGGATCGGGACGGGGGAAGAGGAGAGTGACCCCCTTCCTCACCTGCCCTCGGAACGCGTGCCCCGACAACCCTCCTCCACAGCCGCAGACTCGGGCCGCTCAAGGAACATCCCTCTTTCCAGGGGTGGTGTCGCCGACCCCTTCTCAGTGGTGGCCATGCAGGGGGCTTCTCCGGGGTCTCCGTGCCACGCTCTCCACCACCCCCTGGCATCGACCCAGCCCCCGCCGCTGGAAACTCGGTGTTCTCCGCGTCGAGCCGGGAATCCCGGTACGGAGTACGCAACCCGACCCGCGCTCCGCTGCGCGTCCCGGACTCCTAGCGCGCGGCCCCCTCCCCCACCGCGCAGACGGGGTGCGACCGCCCACGTGTCGCCCCTGGCCCAGTACGGTCTTTCCCTCCGGCTCCCGGAGCCGGAGGATCCGGAACGCGTCGGTCCTAGCCTAGGGAAGGGACCTGGGCGGGTCCACTTCCCCCTCCCCAAGGGGAGTAGGGGAGGGCTGCAGCCCCCTCCCCCGCCGCTCGCTTCCTCAAGCGCGGAGCGGAAATTACCCCCTCCCCGCCCCTGGCTGACCTGGGGACGTGGGCGGGGCCTCAGCACCCCCTCCCCCCGGCTGCCTTCCAAAATCCAGCACCCCAAACTAAGTTCCTAGACCCACACCCTGCGCTTGGACCACCGCTCCATCGCGGGTGGAGCGGACGCAGGCGACGCCACCTGTCCGCTCCTTGGGTGGGGAGGGCGAGGGGGACCTCGGGTCTCAACCCGGTTACTCCCTTCTGAAGCCAGCCCCTCCGGTTTGGGGGTGCTCGGCGGTGCGACCACCCCTCGTCGTTTTTTCCCACCCAGTTGGGTCTTCGGGGGTGATCTCAAGCCGGGTCGTGCGGGCTTCCCCCCAAGAACGCTGTGTTGTCATCCAGCAGCTGGACTGGGTGCAAGCCAGCTTTTCTCCGGTGGGGATCCCGAAACGCGATTTCCTGTGGGTCCCTCGTTCATGCGCTGTCTCCCCTGTTCTCAGCTTCCCGGTCCCGCGCTCTCAGGGTCCCTTGGATCAGGACCCGGGAGGCCACGGAAGCCTGGGGGTGTATCGGGGAAGGTAGTGATCCCCTACTTAGAAACGTAGGGGAAAGGCGTCTTTTCTTTTAAATAACGGGTTCCTGCGACCCCTTCCTGAAGACCCCAGAGTCCTCAGCTTCTCTTTGTCTGTCTCGGCCGTCCCCCGCCTGTCAGTCGCTAGCAGTTTGCCGGAGTGGGGTGGGCAACCCGTTCTCCACAAAACGAATAAAAAATTATCGTACATTTTATTCCTAAGAACTGGGGAGATCTGGGTCGTCACCGCCCTCCCTCCCCAACCCCGCGCAGGTCACAGTGGCAAGATGGGTGGGGGCAGGGCGCCGCTTTAGGGGCCAGGTTCTTGCAAAGAGGGAGGGGGATAGGAGAGCTGGGGTAGGGGGAACTCTGCCTCCACTTTCCCGGTTTACCCCTGGGGTGCGCTGAGTACCGGTCCCCCCCAAGATTGGAGACTGTTGGGTTGGTCCGGGTTAGAGGGCCGAGGGGCCCGGTGGCGTCGGGGGTCTTTCCCTGCAGGGTGGGTGGGGGCTGTCACCACGTGGCTTCGCCTTTTTTTTTTTTTCCGCTCCATTTTTTTTTTTTTCCAAGTCGATTTTATTTAGAGGCGGCGCCAGGGCGGCCGCGGAGAAACGTGACACACCAGCCCGCTCGCAGGGGTTTCGGACCGAAGGGAAGGAGCCGCGCCGCGTCGTCGTCAGCCTCCCTGCACTCGGCGGGCACTTCTCCCGGGCTCACCCGAACTCTCCCGCGACCCCCGCGCGCCCCCAGGCCGCCCACCCGCCCGGAGCTCCGGACAACTTCAGGGGTGGGCTGCGTAGAAAGTTTGCGGCTCCCGCCGCCCGTCTCCACGCCTCTCGGCCTAGGAGGCTCTCCGCCCGCGCCCGCCCTGTTCGGCCTTGCCTGGGACCTTGTCCTTGCCCCGCCACCGCCACCATGAACAAGCTTTACATCGGCAACCTCAACGAGAGCGTGACCCCCGCAGACTTGGAGAAAGTATTTGCGGAGCACAAGATCTCCTACAGCGGCCAGTTCTTGGTCAAATCCGGCTATGCTTTCGTGGACTGCCCCGACGAGCACTGGGCGATGAAGGCCATCGAAACTTTCTCGGGTAAGAGCGCGGCCACCTCCCCGGAAAACACACACACGCACACACGAACGAAATCCCGGAACAACGGGGACCTGCAGCTTCTCTTTCCTTGCCCGCCAACTCTTGCCGGGCCCGGGAGGGCTCGGCCTCGGACCCCAGCCTCGACCGACCTCCCCTCGACGCCTTCTCCCTGCGCAGAGATTCGGGATTTCCTCACCCCTTCCCCCGCAGCCCGAGACGCTCGTGGCTCCCTGCCCCCCTCCCCACCGACGGGGCGGGAGCCCCGGTTGGCAACTGGTGGGGGTGGGGGTGGCTCACGGGCACTGGGGTCCGGGTCTAGGCGTGGTTTCCCCGATTCCCCCCTCCCCTGTCAGTCCCCCACCCTCTAGAACACCCCCAAAGCCCCTGCCCCCAGTCCCAGGCCTTTCCAGGAGCGGGGGGATTCGCGCATCCCGGCTCTTCCCGCTTTTCCTAGGGACTAGCCCTGAGGCAGGACGTGGGAGGGAAGGGGCTCCCGCCTCCCGCCCAAGGCCTGGGGCTTGAGCCATTTTGATTTGAAAGTGGGGCGTGAGCCGGGTGGCGCGGCGGCGGCAGCGGGTCGCCATGCTGCTTCCCGAGACGCTGAGGCTGGGCCGGGAGGCGCGCGGAGGGACCCTCCCCACCGGGCCGCGCCGCCCCCCACCCGGGCCCTCCGCTAGCCCGGTGGCCCGGACCGGTGACGCCTGGTCGCCTAAGCTCTTCTCCGTGGTTCCGCAGAAAAACCAACTTTGAATTCTCTACTCCCGCCCCACTTCGAGAAACGGGGTGCTGCTTGTCCCCCCCCCACGGTTCCTTCTACTTCTGGAGCCACTGAAGCAGCGCGCTCACACAAACGCTCACACCATTCCGAAATCTGAGCAATCTCCTCAACTAGCCCACGTGATTAGTGGAAATAAAACGAAAAAAATTGAAAAACAACGAAATTATGGGTTCTGCCAAGCCTAGAGGAACCTTTTCCCCCACAGGCCGCTGCAGCTAGTGCCTGGATTCCTAGGAGGCCCCAGGAAACTCTAGAATTTAGCTAATGTCCCTTACCCACCCTACCCACCCTTCCTCCCCATCCCCCCACTTCACTCATTCATGCCTTTTTTTTTTTTTTTTTTTTTTTTTTAATTTTCAGGGAAAGTCGAATTGCAAGGAAAACGCCTAGAGATTGAACACTCGGTCCCCAAAAAACAAAGGTAGGAAAAGACCTCCTTTTGGGAAACTGAGAATATTCAGGGGTCCATAGCTCTCCAGTGGAACAAACCCATTACTGGCCTTTCCACTCCCCCCAACTCCGGATGTTGGGGGCTGGGAGAAATTGGTCAAGATCTTGTAATGGTTGTTTTACAGCTTTAAAAGAAACCTAACCACTTGGAATTGGGGTGGGCTAAAAGACATTACTTGAAGAATTAAAGAGAAGAAAAAAAATCAATAGGGTAGAAGCTCTGTGGAGTTAGTTCAAAGTGTGGGACCTTTTTTTTTTTTTTTGGTATGGGAAGTTTAAATATGGAGAGTTCAAACTAATGGCGGTGGTGATTTTTATAACTTCCTATCTGGCCTCCTTTTTCCTATGTCTCATGTCTTTTTTTTTTTTTTTTTTTTTTTTGCAACACAATTTGTAAGTACGTTTGAAGGGAGTTCTTTTTCTATTGGGAGTGAATAATGAGCAAGCAACCCACCCCATTCAGATTTCCTTATGCTGTGCTAAGAATTTCTGTTTTCAGGCATGGATTTTGTTGCCCCCCACACAGACCCTCATCCCTAATCTCTCGAATCTTATATTGGCTCCAACTGGATTTTCAAAGAATATGCTTTGGTTGTACTATCCCTTTCCAGCCCCCCCACCCCCACTCCTTGAGTCCATTGTTACAAGGGACCATCTGGGGTGAGCTTTGTGCTGAGGCTGTGAGCTGGGACTCTTTGGAGGATCTAGAACTCCGGGGATGAATGGGTGTGTGTGTGTGTGTGTGTCCTCCTGTGAGTTCCTTTTACCCTGTAGTCCATCTTTTCCACAAGATGGGGTGTCTCCATCTTGCTTCTTTAGAATTCAGGATGGATTTCCAGTCCCCTCGAATTCCGAAGTCTGCGGTTGAACTCCGGCTGTGGAGCGTGAGGGCTGTGTTTCTCACATCAGACTTTTTGAACATGTTGACAGTGCAGTTTTCTTTCCTGTCCTTAGTTGGAAGCAACCCTCTGTACATTTTCTTTTTTTTTTTTTTGGGTCCCCTCAACCCCTCTTTCAGCTGGGAACTTGCTGTATTTCTGAAGTTTTTGATCCTTTCTTGGTGGGAATCTTGTGTGGGTGCTGTGCTTTTGGGAGTGGGGGTGGGGGCATATTTTTAAAGAATTTAGAAAGTTTAGCTGGAGATCATGCCTTCTGTGGTTTGGCTTCAGATTTTTTTAGTAACCGAATTATTGTAGCTTGAAGACCATCAGTATGGCTTTGTGTCTGTGTTTATTGAGTATGTGGTTTGTTGTCAAATGCTTGAGGCTGTTACTGGGAAGGTGTTTGGAATTAACAGGCACTAAAATCGGAAGGAAAGCAGCTTTATTTGAAGAAATGAGTTGGAGATGAGAGTTATACTATGGAGGAAATTCCTTGAAGATCGTGGATATATGAATCCAAAGCTTTATTGATGGGCCATCTAATAACTGGAATTCTGAAATACATGGTTACTTTTCCTTTCTGCTCTTTAAAGCCAAAGAAGGCAAAAGAGAAAGAAACGTCAAGATGTGGTAAAATGGAACTCAAAACATTTGTAATTTTCACAGTGCCCTGTATTTGTGGATCTTTCTCCAAGCCATCTGCTGGCTTTGAAGGCTCCGTGTCCCCTCAGACACCTTATTTGGGGCTCTTCTGATTTGGAACAGAAAGGGAATTTGAGATATTTTTTTTTGTTTGTTTTTTAATTTCTCCCATTCACGTCCGTAATAAATTAGTTTTTTTGTGAGCTCTCTCCTTTTCTGAAATATTTTTATCTGAACCAAACATTGAATCATTTGCCCCCCCCCCCAACCCCTCTGGGCTGTTAGACTATATCTAGAATGATCCAGTTTTTGAAGTCCTAAGGCTTTAAGAAGTTTGTTTTTCTTAGTTTTTGTTCCTTGTGGAAGCCATGTTGTGTTGTTTTCTAGTTTGTGTCTGAACACACTCTCTCAGATGTGTCTGTTACTGGCATTTCAGGCTCTTAGACACACAGAATTTAGTCAGGATTAACCTAAGCAAAATGAACTGTAGAGGTGCATTTTTTTCTCCCTATATGCATTGTGTTTTCAGTGGTATTTAAAATCAAACTCTTGAAACAGTTGCTAATAAATTGTGATTTAAAAGTATTACCATATTTGTTTTCCCTTTCAATGTATTTGATAGATGTGATCTATACCTTTTTAAAAATTCAAGAGACTGAGCATCATATTTAAGCTGAAAACAGCAAATAGTTTGAATTTTTAATATGAAAGACCTAAAAATGTACTAATACCTTCTCTAGCACTCTTGGCCAGTGTTGGGAATCTGTTAAGCAATTTCAGCCTTTGTTGAGAATTTTATTCACTGTCAAATGCTGGTGAGAAGTGAAGGACCCAAAGCTGTAGAAAAGGTTACACAGCATTTATGTTTAAATGTATTTCCTTCCAAGAGACTTAGGAGCAATCCAGGCAAGAAAGGAGGTGCCATCTTAGACGTGCTTAGGGAGGGACATGGTATGATTTACTTTTCAAGAGAATGAGACTTCTTACGCCTACCTCCAGGACTTTTTTTTAAAGGAGTGTGCCCTAAACCTTGTGTGTTTACTGTCAACTGGTGTCATCAAAGAAAATGTTCCTGTTAACAGCATATGAAAAGATATGTATCTCCCTGCCAGGTGATTCCAAGTTTGCTGATTCCTTTAGGCTGGTTGACTATAGTTCCTTCCTTTAAATCGACTTAAAATGAAATGTGTTAATACTTTCTTCTAAATTTCCAATGATTCAAATGAAAACTAGGTCTGTTTTCCAGGGGTGGATACTCTATGAAGAGAATGCATTCTAATTCCTAATGGCTATTTTTTTTTTTTTAAAAACATGGCAGGGGATATTTTCAACTGATTAAAAATGAGCTGTAGAAACGTTGAAGAATTGAGTCACTAAGTCTTTCAAAGCATGTTAAAACTCCCTTCAGAAATAAGTTTGCATTTAATCAAAAAGCAAACAGCAGCTTGGAGTTAGGGGCTATAAATGAAAGGAGAGAAAGGTTGAAAGATAGGAACCAGCCTGGGCTTTTAAAGCACTTACCTGGTACCGATTATGAATTAATACCCAAATCCAAAAGGACCTTAACTCATAAGGTGAAGCATGTATAACACAAAACACCCATACACATAAAATTACACACAAACTCAGGTTTGGTGGCAAGCTGTTCTTTGTGAGTTTGAGGCCAGCCATGACCCCCCCCCCACACACACCTGGAAAACAGCTTAAAATAGTAAAAATGATGTTAGTCTAGGTGTTTTTAAGTGAAAAAATGATAGTCCCAATTTTCTGTAGTTTTTGGAGGAAATACAAACACTGAAGCTTATTCCCCCCTTTTAGATTCCATTTAGAAATGAATTTTACAGATTTATGAATTTCCTTTATTGCTAGTAAAACCCATAGTTTCTTAACCCAGTGGTTCACATTTGAAGCCGAGGCTTGCCCGAGTATGTAATTGACTGTCCCTTGAAAGCACTGTGAATTTCTTAACCCTGGATTTTCTGACCCAAATTAGAAAGATAAAATTCTACTCTGGTGGCTTTTCGGATGGGGAATGTTCTAGTAAAGAAGGGAAGATTTGTGGTTCCCATTAGTAAGTCCAGACTGACTTTATTCAGTTGTGTGGTTTGGATGCTGTGGACTTTGGTGTCTTACAGTGTGTGGGGTAAGGTAAATAACAGGAATGGAAGCTCATGATTCAAAGCTTCTGGGTGTCTGCTCTTAAAATTACTCTGAGGGTCACGGGGGTGTGGCACTGCCTTTAAGACTTAGGTGCTGTTGTGTTTTTTCTCTTTTTGGGTGTTTTGTGCTTTAATGTATGGTGACAATGCCAGTTGACAAAGGTAATATTGCCAGCATATAAAAAATGCTTCCCTGTTTATAAAAGCCTTACATCTGAGCAGAACTTGGTGGTGCACACCTTTAATCTCTGCACTTTGGAGGCACAGGCTGATCTCTTGAGTTTCAGAACAGCCGGGGCTATATCTCCAAAAAAAAAAAAAATACACATTTGGTTTGGTTAAATGAAAAGGAGATTATCAAGTATTTGTTTTGAGACTGGGTCTCAGTGTATATTCCAGGCTAGCCTGGAAACTCAGTGTAGCTGAGGCTGGCCCCCAACATGATGGCAATCCTCCTGCCTCAGCCTCCAGAGTGCTGTGATTACAGTGTGAGCCACTAGACTTGGCTGGTTATTTGAAGTGTAGAGATTTCCTGCTGAAGAAAGGTCTGTGGGTGCCTACCTCGGTTTGTGTGGAAAGAAACCAGCCTAAGGCCATTGAGAAGTGACACTTTCCCATCTGTTAAAATTTAAATTGTCCTGTCTGTCCTGTGTCTTAAAAGATTCTAAAAAAGGGCTGGTTTTTGGAAAATGCAACTAAGATTTGAGGAGGATGAGGAGTATTAAGGAGAAAAGAGGCAGAGAAGCTGAAAGGGATGAAGGATTAGAGGGCTGGGCCTTGGATTTCCCACCTCTCCTTTAAAGGGGAGCTGGGCCACTGGAGGCTCCTAGTCACCTCTGTCACAGGGTGGGAGACAGATGCAGCCAGCTCCAAGATAGAGGCTGGGCTAATTTTGCCCTCAAAGATTTTGAAATTCCTTTTTTCAAAAAAAAAAAAAAAAAAAAGGTGGTGGTGGTCTGTAGGGGAGAGGCTCTTCCTAGAGAACCCCATCTGACCTTCCCACTGCTACCAGTCCTCAGCCCTACACCTCATCCTTTCCTGAGCCTCACTTCCTTTTCCAGGGTCCTCAAGACCTTTGATCAGGACTCAGTTCCTGTATCTACATCCCAATGCTCACGAACCTTTCCTATTTCCTGGGCGGAGGGCTCTGCATCCGTGGGACCCAGATTTCTTTGCAGACCTTTGGTGAAAGAGGGAGAAGCAAATACAGTGGCCCTTAGGTCACCCCCACCCTGACGTTACCCCTTATATTGGCATCACTGTCGATTGGCTGCTCTGGGATTAGAACGCGATCATAGACTATCAGTATCTGTAACCTTTGCAAGCTGTGACTTCTGATTGTCCTGAAGGCTGACTGAAACAGGAACAAGGAGTAATATCAACAGGGTTCTTGTTTTTTGTTTTCTGTCTGGGTTTTTTATTCGTAAAGATAAACAGGTCTTACAGCTGACTACTGGGGAGGCGTTGACTCAGGGTCTCATTCTCTGTTAGTAGGAAACTTGTGCTCCTATCCCTTTCCACTGGTAAACATCTCCCCAAAACAGAAGCAAGGTTCTCTTAAAAGACAAGCAAAAACAAAACAAACTTAAGGTACATGCTCATTTGGTTATTGATCATTTTGATTTCCCTATAAATGATCAGATAAGATAAAAACAGGAGGTTGGAAGAACAGATTACCAGCCAACAGGAATTGTTCAGTTCAGTGTGGATTCTTTCCTAGTAGAAGTGAGGTGTCCCTGGGGTTTGATCAGTAAGGGCCATGTGCACGTCACAGGTGCAAGTGGCCCTCCTAGTATTGCACTTTATTGCACAGTCCGCTTTGTAAGGCCTGATCCCCCTCCCCCACCTTTGCGGCACAGTAAACTGGGGATAAATAAGACAGAAACAAGCCTGCTCTCAAAATAAAAGCCACTGAAATCAAATGTGTGCTGAGGACGGATAAATCATGAGGTTTTCCAAAGTAGGTCTGGACCTCATAATTTTAATGTACTTAGAGAGAAATCTGATTGCACTGACCAAACATCAGAAACAAGTTGTGTTGTGAAGTTGGGCATCAGGAGCAGAGCTGGCTAGCAGGTAACTGTTTTAGATGAAAAAATACCAAGCAGATAATGGGATGGCTAAAAAAGTCTGATCAGATTAATCAGTATTTTCAGGACCCCAGGCAGTCCTATGTGATGGATATTTTAGGGGCTGGAAGACACAGAAGAAACTAATGAGCTGATTGGGAGTTTTTGCTGGGTTTGGGGAGGGCAGAGGCGAGGACCAAGTGTTTTCTGTATTTTCTCTGAATTATTGTTCTGTACGTTCTAGTTAGATGATTATTTCCCTAGCAAAAGAGAATTTTTTTGCAAGTGTTTCATTTAGAGTTAGTTTCAGGCAGTGGAAAAGTTCAGTTGCAAAATCTGAGTGGGAAGCTGGGTTGGACAGGGTTTCTCTGCGCAGCTTTGGTTGTCTTTGAACACGGAGAGATCCATCTTCCTGTGCTTCCCGAGTGCTGGGATTAAAGGTGTGTGCCACCGCCTGGTGCCAGAATTAGAATCTTTAAGAGGAAACACTTGTTTATTTTTTTTATTTTATGTGTGAGTGATTTCCCTGCATATATGTCTGTGCACCGTGTGGATGCTTGTGCTCATGGAGGTCAGAAGAGGGTGTCAGGTCCCTTGGAACTGGAGCTCTAGATGGCTGTCAGGACACCATGTGGGTGCTGGGAATCAAACCCAAGTCCTGTGGAAGAACAGGCAGTGCTTTTATCCACAAAATCGTCTCTCCAGCCTCCAGGAAAACTTGTTAAGTTGTATTCCTAATGGCTCACTACCATCTCTGTCCAATTTGGGGGCACCAGATTGGCCTCCACAAGTGCATTGTGCATATAGAAAGTACCCTAAAAAACAGTAGATTGTCCTTTGGTCTACATAAACACACAGACACAGGTTAAAAAGCCCTAAGTAAGTTGATCTTAAGCTGGGTGTGTTGGCACACACCTTTGATCCCTGAGGAGGCAGGCGGGTTGATCTCTAGGTAGTTCCAGGTTAAACAGCCAGGGCTCTGTAAAAACATCTTGTCTCAAAAACAGAAAAGCTGATCTTATTAAAGCTTGAGTCTTTTTGGTGATGAAAAGGGCACGAATTGTGCAAAATTCCTTTTTTTGTGTGTGTTTTGAGACAAGATCTCTATGCAGCCTTGGCTATCCTGGAACTCCTGTATATAAATTATGCTGGCCAAAGGTGAGGCATTATTAAAAAAATTTTTTAAAAAAGATTTACTTATTTTATGTATGTGGGTGCACTGTTGCTGTCTTCAGACACACCAGAGGAAGGCATCAGATCTCATTACAGATGGTTATGAGCCACCATGTGGTTTCTGGGAACTGAACTCAGGACTTCTGGAATAGCAGTCAGTGCTCTTAACCCCCGAGCTATCTCCACAGACCCAAAAATTCTTAAGGATCAGGAGGGAGGAGGGTTTCCAAGGCTATAGCCTTGATCCAGCCTAGATCCCTGTATGCTTTCTGTAAATGGTCTGGAGGAAATATCTTCACAGATCGGTGTTTAAAGCGGTTCTCAGGTTCCCTGACTGTAAAGTGTGCTAAGAGTAGTGGGTAGTGGCTCATACTGTTACCACAGCATCACCGCTCTGAGGTGGCCACAGGCTTTGTTTGCTGCTGCTCGACCTGACAGGTCTTTACCTTTTCAGGTTTTACAGATCTGTCGCACAGAGCGGTGGTGATTCCAGGAGAATTGGAATGGGTGTATTTGTATTTGAAAATATACCCATGAATAGTTTGGACTGTGTATGGCAACTTGGGGTATTTATGGTTAAATTGTTTATTTATATGTACTTGGTGAATTGGGTACATATTTTGCTTTTCATTATTTTATTGCTTTGGTTTGTTGTTTAGACAACAAACATTCTAGCCCCGGAAGCCTTGACCTCACCTTTGCTCCTCCGCATGTATTGTACTGTGTGGCTCTGTGTAGTGTTATTTTCATGTTAGGCTGTGGGCAACCTCCCAGGGTTCCCACATTCCTGACTCTCAGGCATGGAGGGATGCACCAGGGCAAGCGTGGAGGAGAGGACAAGGTTGTTTATTAGGAGAAATGGTTGTTTATTATAGTTTCTTTGATGGCCTGATCTTGTGATCTCACTGTTGAAGTTCCTGTCACTGGTGTGTGGGAGAACAGAAGAAGGTATGAAAAAAGGAGGACCCAGGCAGTGGGTTCTGAGCAAGGAAGAACAGCTTTTCTACCCTGGTGGGAGATAGCATGATGCTGGATTTTATATTCTGTTTTTATTAAGCTCATAAAATGGGCATTTAGAAATTAGGGCCTGGAGGTGACTGTTCCTCCCTTTATTGTGGCCTCACATTTCCTCCCTTGGTTCCCTGTCTAGAAACAGCCCCACAGGATCCACCTAAAACCCAATCTCAAGTTCACTTTCTCCTTGCCCGCCTTGTTCCAAGTGGACATACGGACAGACGCTGTGTGCACGTCCGCAGCCTGAGGTGTGAACAGTCTGATACTCCGTACGGGAGAGGCTTTCAATCTGGGTGTGGTTTCTGGCCTTTTAACAGGGTTGTGACTTTAATCAGTTACTATAAAGGGCTTTACAGTTTGTTAATACAGAGTGGTATGAGTCATAGTTGGGATGGCTTTGCGCTCATCAGCTTCCCAGTACACCTTCCAAGGAAGAGAGAAAATGGCGGGGAGCTAGGAACCGAGGTGGAGCTGCTGGGTGAAGGAAACTTGAAGTTGTTGGTTCAGGGTTAGAAGCATTTATTCTGCCTCCCAAAGGCTCGGTCACTGGGTTGGAAAAGTCTAACAGAGAGCCTAACATTAAAGGGCAAAGGATGATGGTTCAGAGAGCTGGGCTTCCTGCAGCGGTGCATTTTTAGGTCTTTGAAAATGTTGTTTACAGGAGCAGGGCTTTTGGGGAGTCAAGGGGTGGACCTCTGTATTTCAGTGTTTTTTCTTTCTGGGGTCGAACCCTAGCCTTGCTGAAATCAAGGCTCTACTAGTACCAATGAGAACAGTTCCAGCTTGAGGTTTAGTCTTTTTACAGGTTTATCTCTTTCTGTGTATGGGTGTTTTGCCTGCATGACTCAGGGAGCATAACTCAGGGAGGCCACAATAAGTTGTCAGGTCCCCTGGCTGGACGTTTAGACAGTTGTGAGCTGCCATGTTGGTGCTGGGACTCCAACCTGGGTCCTCTAGAAGAGCAGCCAGTGCAGCTTAACCAGTGAGCCGATTCCCACCCCTTTACTCTGGAGTGTTTTTCACTCCAGTAGCCTATTTGTGTAAAAGCGGCCAGGGCACACCTGTGACTCCCCACAATGGAGAGGCAGGGGCAGAAGGAGTCACTGTAAGTTTGAGGCCCTCCTAATCTACACTGAGTTACAGGCCAGCCAGGATGCAAGATGCCTCAAAAAGGGAATTTGTGGACTTGTGGAGAAGGGTGGAGGGATGCTTATTAAAAATGAGCTCTGGCTAGAAGTCGGATGATCTTCAGGAACCCCATGCCCGGCTGAGGGAGTCAAACCCCTGCTTTTTGCTGGCCACCTTGAATGAAGGGCTCCTCTTGCCATCCAGCTAAGAGAAATGCTACCTGTCTAGTTCTTTTGCTTTCCTTCCTCAAGAGGAATAGATTCCAAACTGTCAGCAGCCTGGGGTGTGAGAGACTATTTTCCAATCAGCCATTGGCTATTAAAAATTAAATACCTAACAGATAAATGGGAGAATATTTTACTACGTGTTACTTCCTTTGTGAGATACCTGATGTAAATTAAGGAACAAGTGAAGCCTCAGGTTTGTTTTTCACATAAACTTTAATAAGTAACTCTCACCTTGGGAACCTGCTCTCCCTCCATTTTTCTCTGAGATGAAGTGGTCTTGAATTGTTGCTGACCACTGCCCTGCCTGGTTTTTATTTATTGGGTTTCTACGTAGCAGCAGCATTGGATCTCTCTCAGTGAGGGTGGGAAAGGCAGAAGGATTATTGGGGCGGGGGAACCTCAAAGAGGGGCGTACTGCTTCTAACAGGAGGAAGAATGCCACCTATCTGCCCTCTGGCACTTTCCCTGAGATCCAGGAAGCTGTGGGAATGGCTGGGGAGTGTGCGTTCAGATCGAGGGGTACAGTAACCCATAACTCAAGAGCTTGAACAGAGGCGAGGGTGTGGCATCTAAACTGGAGTTTGGAGTAAAGGCAAGAAAATTCGTGGATTAAGGAGAGTTGGCTGGCTGGGCGGTGTTTGTAGGAAGGCACGTCCCCTAAGACTGGAATTGGCATTCAGTGGGGAGACCTGTGGGGAGAGTTGAAGCTCTTAGTGAGCCCTCTGAGCAGTATGTGGGGGATCAAGAGTCAAAACTGGTCCTCCTCCAATTGGAGAGGCTTTTGTTGAGTATCTGACTTAGTTGCCTGCTGTTCTAGAAGATCTACAAAGAGCCCCATGTGGCAGTTCACACTTGGGAGCTAGGATGGAAGGGTTGCTAAGTTCAGAGTCAGGTCGGGTTACTGAAGAGCCTCTAAGCAAGCAAAGAACTACAAAGGTGTTCTTGCCTTTGCCACCACATTAAACCGAAAAACAGGGAAGCTCCAGAAGTGCATGTAACAGCCCAGGGTCTTCCTAAGACAGGAGTGTTGGTTTTTAAAGCCCAACATTCGTATCTGGAGCTGAGCCGCCCCTAACAGGCTGCATCTTCTTGAGCTTTATTGGAATAGTACAGTTGCAAAGAAAAGCACATCAGACATGTGTCTGTCCTTCCTTGCCTCTTCTTCCTTTCCGGTCTGAAGGAAACAAAAATGATGGGTGTCAACAAGTCTTCCCCTGGTAACTAGGTTCCAGAGGTCTTTTTTTATTTCCCGGTATCTAGTCTCCTCACTTGGATGCTCCCTTATCCAGAAGCTTGGTGGAATAACCTGGGTAAAGATCTGCAGATCTTCCAGCCTTTACTGGTTACCAGCTTCCTGTTTATTTATTTATTTACTGTATATATTTAGTTTTTGTGGGTAGTGGGGGTGGAAGCAGGAACTTGGGTTCAGGGCAGACTGAGACGCCTTCCTCCTCACCTTGCAGTTAGGGATGAAGAGGTGACCTTTGTCAATGCCTACCGAATCATAATTCTTACCTGTACATTGGCTTTGAGGGAGCAAGAACCCATTACTCTTTTTCTGGGAAGCAGGAATAAGCCTTATGTTATTACTGGCCATTGCCTGTTTGGGCTACTCTTTCTGAGCCTCTCTTGCCACCTGGAAATGGAGAAGTTCACACCAGCCTCATGTTCCAGGTTAATAGATTTTTGTATGGAAGAGACCTTGTAAACTCAGTACATGCAAAGCTGCATATTAGTAACATAATTGATGACACCCCAAAGGGATTGGTAAGTAAGGCCTTTTCAGTCCCTAACACCACCCTACTTTATTATCGGGACAAGGATGACTTCAATTAGAACTTTGTTATCGAGCTTCCGAATGCCCAGGGCCCCTAAGTTCTGCCCTACTCCCAGATCCCATTTCTGTCTTGTTTGTGGAAGGCCTCTCCATCCTGGTCCTGCCACCGTGGGCAGCCCGGATGATGTCCTTTAGGATTGCCGCCTCCAGGGCCGAATTCTCCTCCTCTGCCTCAGCGGCCCCACTCCCACCCTCTTCCCTGCCCCCCTGTCCCCCTGCCCGGTTCTCCCTTAAATGTTTGCAGGCCGGTTAGCAGGCGGGAAGCCCCCTCCCCCACAGGACCACCTCAGTCACGGCCCTGACCACGGGGAGGTCGGGTCTGGATTTATTAAAGAACCCCGGAGGGGGAGCCTGCCCCGCGCCGGCTGCTTAGCTCGCCGTTGGGGTCGGGTTTCGGCCGGTGGCTCTGCAGAGAGAGAGAGAGAGAGGGAGAGAGAGAGAGAGACAAAGGGCAAAGTCCCGGTCCCCACCCCCACCCACAGCCCCCAGCGCGGCCCCTCCCCCACGGGCCCTGCGCGGGCGACCGCCGGGGCCCCTCAGGATCGGCTGGGCGTCCCCGGGTGCCCAGGGCGCCTTGGTGCGTGAACATTCCAGATTGTGGCAGAGCGATGGGGGCGCTTCCTTGTCCCCCCCCCCCACCCCCGGTAGTGCAGCAGCCCACCCAGGGGCTGGGGTGGGAGAGCGCGGTGGGCTTCCCTAGGTGAGGTGAGGGGCTGGGGCGCAGGCCGGGCCTCTCAGCTGCTCGGCCTTCTGCATTGCGCGGCCTGCAGGACTCCCCTCCTCCCCCCAGCTGCTGCCACCCTCCCCCACCTCAGCTGCCGCCGCCCTTCCCCGGCGCTGACTGCTCAGCTTTCCAACCCTCCCTGGCAAAAGGCTGTGTCCAAGGCCTAGGTCCTCCGAGCTGTTGAAGACCCGCCTTTCTTCCTTGTCCGGTAGTGGAGAGCCATTTTGGAAAGCGCTGGTGGTCTTGTCTCTTAATCTCGGAACAAACCTTGGGGACAGGGCCCTTTGGAGAGCAATTTTGCCTCCCCATCCCAATCCCAGCAGGAGTCTGGATGGGCAGGAATGGTGTGGAGGGGAGTTCTAAGAACTTGAGCCCAACCCTTACTTAGCACATATTCTTAACGAACTCGCTCACCACCAACAGGTATTTGTTGGCCACTGGGAGGTTGTACCAGAGTCCTTTCTACTGATAAGATAAATTATTTTTTAACCCTAAGGATTTTCAGCATTACGCTAATCCCTTTTCACCGGACAGGGCCGGGACAGGGCCGTGTGTTATCTGATTTCTTTTGAGATTGGCCTGGCTTCTTTGCTTGCTTCTGAGAACTGCACTTTAGAATCTTTATCTTGAGAGAGAGAGAGAGAGACTTCTTTTTCCGAGGTTCCCCCACACTTCCTTCTGATGCTTCTCCCTCAGCCCAGCCTCTGGGCTCCCCAGTGCTAGATCATTTGGCTCCTAGGTTTCCTGTAGAGATGCTGGGTGGTGGGAGCTAAGATAACATCTAATTGAAGGGTACTGGGGGATCTGTGAGGGTCTGTTAGCCTATTAACCTTCCCCACTGCCTTGAGGAGACCCAGAAACTCTAGCTGCCATCAGCCTGACTAGGGTTAGGGCAAGTGAGGACAGTTCTCCTCAGGGAGCCCCTCCACCTACACAGGAGGTTCATGTGGGCAGACTCCTTTTTATGTGTTATTTTTTAAAAGCATTTATTTATTATGTATAAGTACACTGTAGCGATTTTCAGACACACCAGAAGAGGGTATCAGATCTCATTACAGATGGTTGTGAGCCACCATGTGGTTGCTGGGAATTGAACTCAGGACCTCTGGAAGAGCAGTCAGTGCTCTTAAGCACTGAGCCATGTCTCCAGCCCTCTCTATGTGTTACTGTACTTGAAGCTTTAGTAAAGGTTTCATCCTTATTCTCACCCGCCCCCAGGTTCTTTTTGCCTCCCTTTTCTGCTGTTTTTTGGCCAGGCCCCTTCAGTTAAAAAGTTAAAAAGTAAAATTCTATTCAAAGCCAGTGTTGGGGGAGGAGGTAGCAGTTGGCTCCAGCTGACCTGGAATTTGTCTAGAAGGCGATCAGCTATCTCTTTGGAGCTTCTGTTTTAGCTTCTGGGGCTGCCCCATAGGTAAGAGCTGGCAGGGGGTCCGGGGAGATAACTTTTGGGCTTTCTTCTCTGCCCGCTCCTTTATTCCTGAGTGGATTAGGTACTTTCAAGGCTGAGGCTCTTCCTCCAGCTAGCATCTCCCCAATCACTTTCCTCCTCCACTTGCTAAGGATGGAACTTGTAAGAGAAGAATTTTGGTAACTACCCTTTCCTCTTCTTAACAGATCTCTGACAGCCATCCAGCCGTATTATAGGGTAGTTAGCTATTCTGCAAATTAAATCTGGTACCCAAATTAGAGCCGCATGCAGTTGAAAGCCAGTTGGCAAGCATTTAACCATACAGAATATGGGCATTTTTCCTGCTCTTAACGTCAGGCAGTAATGGCTTCTGCTGTGTTAACACTTGTCTGTGAACATGCAGCGCTGTTTGGTGACATGAGCACACACCATGCCGGAGAGCCGAGTTCTAGTCCCACTCCCACTTCTGTTTCCTCTGAGCCTTGACTCCGTGTCTGTGAAATGAAGGGACAGTTTATAAAGTGCCCGTTTAGGCTTCCTCTTTTCTCTGCTCTGAAATATGACTCTGATTCCCCTTAACCAGAACTTCTTGGTAGCAACAGGTTTGTAAGTAGCAGGTTCTATAAGGAAGGAGCCCAGTGAGTCCCTCAATCCTCGATTTGGCATTACACTCGGGAGAGATTGTTCCAGAGGAGAGGAAGTTACAGTTAAGCCCAGAGGAGCTGCAGAGTGCTTTTCTCTTCATGTCTAGCATTGGCTTAGGAATCGGTGTACACATGTGACAGTGTGTGTGCTAAGTACATGTAAAGCTCAGAGGCTTTTGCTGCCAAACTTGATGACCGAAGTTTGAGCCCCAGGGCTCACATCCTGAAAGAATCAAGCCTATTTGAACGTGTCACCCAATCTCCAAATGCTTGTTGTGGCACGTGTACCCCCTTCCCCACCTTATACACACACAAAGCAAACTAAATTAAAAGGTCTTTAAAAGGCAGTGTGCACATAGGTGTATTCCAGTGATGTCTGTGTCTTCTAGGCATGAGAGTGTGTGTTTCCCTCTCCCTCTCTACTTCCTTGTGGTGGTGATGACATCTGCCTTGGTTCCAGACCTCTCACTAGGTCACTTTTTCAGTCCAGTCCTAACCCGCAGCTAGTTACTCAATAGAGTGCCCGCTGGCTGCCTGGCCTGTCTGGCTGCCCTACCTACCTCTGGATCATCCTGGCATGAAGCCCTGGGCACAGAGCCAGTTCCTCTTCCCTTCCTAGCACCACCCTTTTTTTAGCTACTGCCTGGCCTGGAGCGTGCCAGGCCAGCCCCCTTGAGAAGTTTTCCGGAGTCTTCCAACCTGTGTGGTTAAGGGATGGGAAGGTGGCATTGACAGTCTGATCTAGAGCACCGAGGACATCTCTGGAAGAGCCAATGACAACAGGCTCTCGGCTGCAAAGGGTCCAGTGCTGGAAAGGGGCTTTGGTTCCTGGGCTAATCACTTAGGGTCCTTTTGTTAAAAACAGCAGAATATACCTGCCTAGTAGACACCCACCCCCACTCCCCCAGCCAGCGGATCTGCTCCCTTTCCGAGACAACAGCCAGCCTGGACTCCACTGAGAGCAAGGCCATTTGCCCGCAAGGTCTGCTCAGCAGTTTGACAGTGTCCAGCACCAGGAGTCACCGTAAAGCCGGAACCACACAAGGAACTAAGAAACACAAGAACTATTAGTGTGCATTCACACATGGAAGTTTTGAATTACAACCTCCACATTTAAAAACGGTTAAGTGAATGGACCGTGGCACGTGCCTGTAATTCTGTAACCCCAGCCCTCTGGAGGCTGAAGTAAAGCTACTTGGGAGTTCAGGCAGCCCAGGCTCTCTCGTGAGAGTGTGTTCATGCGCGTGCAAGTGCATTTGCAACCAGAACTACGTGGTTATTTTTTCCCCCTTATTATTAAAGGACTTGAGTAAGTAGCCCAGACCTAGCCTTATGCCTCAGCCTCCCCAGTGCAGGATTATAGGTTTACAATAGATAGCTCCCTCCACTGTTTAGGGTGTGAGCCACCACAGCCAGCTCTTACATTTTTTTGACCAAATATATCAGAAAGAATCATCATTCCAATATGGAATCCATATTGTGATTACAGAAATAATTTTTTTTTCTGGTTTTGGAACAGGAATCTGGTATATTTTATACTGCAAAAGGCAAATATAGATGTCAGGTGAGGTGGTTGAGTAGATAAAAGACACCTGCCACCAAGTCTGGTGACCTGAGTCTGTTTCTTCTAGACAGCTGTTCACTGAGCTACACCCACGAGCACTGTGTAGGTCTTTGTGTGTCTTTCCCTCCCTCCTCAAACAAAATAAGTAAGTATAAGAAGTAATCACTAGAGGTAGTACTGTAGATATGTAGACTTCACAAGATTTATAGGTGAGGAATTGACAGACAGCTCCATTAAGAGTGCATACTGCAGGGCTGGAGAGATGGCTTCCAGAGGTCCTGAGTTCAATTCCCAGCAAACACATGGTGGCTCACAACCGTCTGTAATGAGATCTGACGCCCTCTTCTGGTGTGTCTGAAGACAGCTACAGTGTACATGAAATGTAATTAAAAAAAAAATGAGTGCATACTGCAGCTGGGCAGTGGTGGATACACCTTTAATCCTCGAACATGGGAGGCAGAGGATGGTGGATCTTTAAGTTCAAGGCCAGCCTACTCTAGGTTCTGCTAGGGCTACACAGAGAGACCCTGTCTCAGAACAAAAGCAACAACAAATACTGTACAGCTCCTGCAGGCATGTCAGTGGCTCAGGACTGACTCTCCCTGCAGGCATTCAGCATCCTCCTCTGGCATCTTCTGGCAAACAATTGAAAATACTTGATTTTAAAATGTGGAACAATGACGTAAGGTCATTGTACTGGTCACGTTGGAGGCGCCCAGTCAGTAGTTAACGCAGTGCATGGAAACCACCCAATTAGCCTGTGGAATTAGAGGCTGCAGCAGTCGGTCTCAACAAAAATGTCAGGGAAAGCCATGGAAGCCAATCTTTTACATTTTGTTTAAATTTTTCTTAGTGTATGTATATACATAAGCAGGCGTATGTGGAGGTCAGTGGACAACTTTGAGGAACAGTTCTGGCCTGCCTCGTTGTGTCTGTTTTCTCTCCCTTCACTCAAGATCTAGGGGCCTTAGAGACTCCTAATATCCCACTGTGTGTCAGGAGTAGTGAGATTGTAGATAAAACTGGGCCCCAATAGCCAGCCTTTTGCTGGTTTAGGTAGCTTGGATACATACAGATTTGAGTGTGCCTGTGGCTTGCTTTTGGGGTGGGGTGGTAGCTGGATAGGGTCTCACTACGTAGGCCAGGCTGGCCTTGAACTCGGATCCACCTGCTTCTGCCTTCTGAGTGTTAGGATTAAAGGCGTGTGCCCTGGAGGTTGGCTGTTGGGGTTTTTTTAATTTTGGGGGTGGGAGGCTTATTTTATTTGTGGTTTTGCCCACGGGCATGTATGTGCATCATATGCTTTCCTGATGCCCACAAAGGTGAGAAGAAAGCATTAGATTAGAGTTACAGATGGATGTGAGCCACCAGGTGGGTGCTGGGATCTGGACCCGGGTCCTCT
Source organism: Micromys minutus (assembly GCF_963924665.1). NCBI lineage: Eukaryota > Metazoa > Chordata > Mammalia > Rodentia > Muridae > Micromys > Micromys minutus. The sequence goes on along the minus strand of NC_137979.1, from coordinate 42,913,791 downwards.
GGAAGAGCAGCTCTTAACTGACGAGCCATCTCTCCAGCCCTCAGCCTCTGCTGCTTCCAGTCACAGCACCAAAACCACCACTGGTCTGGCATTTATTTTAATTTATGAAATGCTACTCGGTAAGTGATGGGCCACAAGGCTTCAGCACTCTGTCAGCGAGGCACAGCTGCAGCTCCCATCTCCTCGTTGGGCAGGGATGGGGGAACGCAGTGTTCTCAAGAACTGAGAGATACCTACAGGCTTCACTGAAAACACAAATTTCACTTACCTGAAGTTTGTGTGTGAGATCTTAATTCTGGCTTTATGGGTGGATCTGTCTTAATTTTTTGAAAATTGTGTGTATTGTTTTTGGCAGAGTGTTCTTGGCTCTTATCATGTTCCTATAAAGAAGAAAAGTCAATAGTCAGTTACTTGAGCCATTTATGTACAGGAAATCACTTTATTAAGGAAAGTTGCCTATAGGTAGACCAGCTGATCCCTGTCTGGGGACCCACTTGAGATGAGCTAATTCTACTGCTCCGCCCTCCTGCACCCTGTGTGAGGAATGGTCCTCCACATAGCCAGGAAGGTTTGACTTGAGCAGGACGACAGGCAGAGGCAGATCTTGGCCTTGGTGGGTGGGTGTGAAGTTCCCATTTCAGCCTGGTTTCCAAGAAGAACTTCCTAAGAGATGACTCAGGAGTTAGACCACTGACTGCTCATTCAGAGGACTCAGGTTCAGTTCCCAGCATCCGTATGGTAAAAACTGGTTCTGGGATAACTGAGACCCCCCCTCAGCCACATCATCTCTTTACACTTGTTCAGTACTTATATTCGTGCATGCTCACACACATAAAATAAGAGAGAGTTCTGCAATTTTTATATCCTTAAAAGAACAAGGAGACTGTCTCAGGAGACTCTGAGGCTGAGGCAGGGTAATTGTTCTGAGTTGGATGCTAGCCTGGGCTACAGAGTACGACTCACCAAAAAAAAAAAAAAAAAAATGGGGGTGGGGCTGCACTGGGTGTATAGCTAGGATCCCCTCAGCGCCTAGGACCCTATAGAACCTGACATTGTAGCACATCCTTGCCTGTAATCCCAGTGTATAGAAGTTTGTTTCAAAACAAAACAAGAAGATAATATTATCTTAATGTCATTTAACCCATTAGCGTTTCTAGTATGCTAGAAAATTGGGTTTTCAACAGACTCTAAAACTACATCGAGGAAAGTAAATTAATCGCCTCAAGGCTGGGTATGGTGGAACATGCCCTTAATTCCAGCACCCCACTGGGAGGTGGAGGCCAGCCTGGTCTACATAGGGCAGCTAGGGGCTGCTCAAAAAACCACTCAAAAAAAACAAAAAAACAACAACAACAAAAAAAAAAAAAACCCAACAACCAAGGAATCCAAAACAAACAAAATGAAATTAGTTTTGGTTTTACTCCTGGCTTTGGCGGTTAGTGATTATGAAATGCAGACAAGATAATCATTGTGTGTCTTAATCTCAATCAGGGCCCTGGGCTGTCAAACAAAGCCACTGATAGCACATGCAGTTCTGTAAAAATGGACCTGGCTGACACTCCTAATCTCAGTCATCCCCAGCCCCCATGGTGTAATGGATGTATGGCACATTCTTTTGTCTTCCTGCCTCTTTAAATCTCCCCTGGCCTGTTCCCCTGGCTTGACCTCCGTGGTCCTCACACCCCCAGGTCGGCACAGAGTTGAATTTCCGAGTTACCATGTGTCCGTTGAGCTGCCCTGCAGGCTGGATCCCTGATTGAGGGTCAGAGCAGCAGAGGACATGAGAAAGCCGTTGGCACTTAGGAGCCATTTTGACTGTTGTAACCATTGCCCTTAATGGCCGCTGCTGGCAATTCAAGCTCTTCCACAGGTTTAGTTGCTAGAGTCTCATGGTTCTCTGCCCTTGCTGGAGTGGGGCTTGGCCGTCCAGGCATGAAGAAAGTACTCAGCTGTGGCGTCCTTTTACCTGTAGGACATAAACGCTGCTCAACCTGGCTTTGGTAGACCCTGGTTTATTGGAGCAGAGGTGGAGAGGTGGAAGACCTGATCTTGTACATAGTGATTATTTTATAAGACTTCTTTCTCTGTCATTGTGAACACATTTATTTAGGTTCTGTAATGACTGTCACCGTCCCTTCCACCCTGCCTTCGGGTTTCCTTTAGAATACTGTCAGGGGCTTGTTGGACTTGGCTTCCACCAGGAGAAACCACGGGGAAGTGGGAGCTGTGCTCACCATCCATTAGGAGCTTCTAAGCCAGTGGCTTTCAACCTTCCTATGCGGTGACCCTTTATTACAGGTCCTCATGTTGTGGTGACCCCCAAAAACACAATTATTTTCGTTGCTACTTCATAGCTAATTTTGCTACTGTTATGAATTGTAACGTAAATACCTGTTCAGATGTTTGTTCCTAGGTGACCCCTGTGAAGGGTAGTTTTATGGATCCCCAAAGAGTTGCAAACCACAGATTTAGAGCCACTATAAGCCCTCAGCACAACAGCCTAACCCAGCCAACTCTGGGCCTCTTATGTGGGATGAATAAGTTATCCAAAGGGGTTGTAATGTAAGCAAGGGAATTTAAGTTACAGGTCCCAGCATTGCCCGATGCGGTTTGGGCCTGAAAGGAATTAGATAGCACCACACTCAGTGGAAAACCAGGCTTAGAGGACAAAGGTCCTTGGGAACCTACTCTAGGCCGTCCCCTTGTGTTTTAATTAGGGCTGGGGGCTTTGCTGAAAAGGAAGCCTGGGAGGAGCCTAGAGTAGGTTCCCAGGATGGAGTGTGTGCCCTAGAGGGGTGAGGAAGGGCTGCTGGGATATCTTTCTTTCATTGGTTGGGTCGACCTGCCCTCCTCCCCCTCCCTCTCTTGGAACATTCCAGACATTCCAGCCAATCTGCCTGCCATTGCTCTCTGGGTGTGGATTAACATCCTTGCAGAGATTGGGTTTCACTGCTGCCACCCTGCTCCCGCCCTTCTGAATAGAAGGCCCCAAACAGAGTTTGGATAGGCAAGTTTTGGCCTTTGACCTGGGATTGCACTAATGGGCTGTTTCAAGCTAGGCTCCTGTACTAGGGTGGCTTTATGCCTTGTTTCTTCCTAGAGGCAGCCCTCCCCTCCATCCAAAAGCATTTGCTAGGAAGCGTTGTCGTGGGCTGGGCTACTCCTGCTGTTAAACCAGGGCAGTTCTTGTTTTCCCCCAGATTCTTCACCAGTTTGAACATACTCAGCACACTCAGTCTATTTGGTCTCGAAGGTGTTTTGTGAGAAACCCTTACCAGGGAGATCCAAAGCTGCCTGCCTTTTGACCAATCCTTGGATCTGGTACCTGATGGGATGAGGTCTAAGGACTCAGAAATGAGTTTGTTGGCTCTGTGTGTGTGTGTGTGTGTGTGTGTGTGTGTGTGTGTGTGTGTGAGAGAGAGAGAGAGAGAGAGAGAGAGAGAGAGAGAGCATGACTTTCTGATTCTCCTGCTAGTACTGTGGGTGCTGGGATTACAGGGTCTGACACCTGCTCACCTACCTGAAGTTCTGGAACTTAAGCTCAGGGCTTTGTGCCTGCCAGACAAGTGATGTGCACACTGAGTTATGTCTGTCTGTCTGTCTTCCCTTCCCCGGTTGCCATCTCCCCGACTGGCCTGCACTGGTCCTACTTTAGACTGTTGGGATCATGGCTCATGCCGTAGGTCCAGCTGAATCTGTTTCTGATCCTCACTGTATCTACTCTAACTTTGTTAGGTTAAGTTCACAAACCAGAGACTTTCCTCCAAGCAGATCCATCTTTCCTTTTGCTTTTAATTTTTTTTTCTTTTTCAAGACCAATTTCTCTGTGTGCTCTTGGCTGTCAAGGGACTCATTGTGTAGACTAGGCTGGCCTTGAACTCATAGAGATTGCTTGCCTCTACCTCTTGAGTGCTGGGTTTGGGGAGAAAGAGGTTGGGTTAGGGTCAGGTATGACAAAGCTAAAGGAGCCGGGGGGCCACCACTGCCCCAGACCTTCAGCTATTTCATCCCAGATTTTCCTTGCTCTAGCTTGTAGATAGAGAATTGTTGTTCTGAGAATTTCAGACTAAAGTTGGTCACAGAGACCCTTCCATTTCTTTGCTTTCGTAGAGACTGCCTGGGACAACTAAGGCTAACATCCAGTTAGGACATTGCATTTCTTTTTGCTTGTCCCACCCCACAGCTGGATACTAGCTCATCTTGTAGGCCACTGAGGGCTGAGTATCCGTGACTCAGCATTATTTTCCATTGCTTGTGTGCTGTGTGCATGCAGTGCCTGCAGGGGGCCAGAAGAGGGCATCTGATCCCCCTCACTATAGAAGGTTGTGACCCAAACTGGGCGTGCTGGCAATTAAATCCTGCTCCTTTAGAAGAGCATCCAATACTCTTAACTGCTGAGCCCTTTCCAACACCCTGGACCTTGTCTTTGAACTAAGGATTTGTGCAGGATCAAAGATATACAGAGATCTAAATGACAATTGACTAACACATCAAGTCAATTTAAATGTCTTAAACTCCAGGATTAAGGTATTGATTTCTGTGGAGAGCAGTCTCTCTGAGTTGCTCTGGGCCTTAGCTCTGAACTTGCATTCCTCAAGGGAAATCACTTTTTTCCCAGCCATTTGAAAGCTGGGATGGAGTAAGTATAGTCAGTCACCTGGGAGGAAAAAAAGGTGGTCCTGATGCTGGGCTGTGTGTGTGTTGATCACTCTGGAGAACCTTCACCATTCTTCATAGATGCATCTATTGTTACACTTTAAGGACTCATTCCAAGTCTTTACTAAGCGCTTTACAAATGCTATCTAATTCCACCTACTACCTGTGAATGGGTATTATTCCTGCTGTACAAAGACAGAGACCGGGTCTCAAAGAAGGTAAGTAGTCTCCTAAAGATCAGTGCTAATAAGTGGTTCAGATCCCTAGCTGTGCCAAGGGCTTAACAGATGTACTATATCTTATGCAATTGTTCACATATATTGTTTCCGCTAATACTGTGTGAGCTCCTGGGCCAGGCATTCCGTCTCTTTTGTTCATTATTGTGCTCTAGCCCAGGAGCAGAGTAGAGCTTGAAGTAGGTGCCAATTAAAGAGGTGTTAGATTAATTAATAGTTACTGTTTCACTTGACTTTGGGTTTGCTTTATTTTAAATTACATATGTGTAGGTATGTAACCAGTGAGTCAGGTACCTGAGGTGAGCTGTGGTTCAAGCAGTTGTGAACCACCTTACATGGGCCCTAGGAGTGGGACTCCCATCCTGTAAAGAGCCCAGGCACTTTTTTTCTCCAGCCTCCTGACTTTGTTGTGATGGAGAGAAAAGTGTGGGAAAGCTAGGCCCTAGCAAGCATCAAAACAGTGTATTTGATCTTTTACTGCCATTGTGCTGAGAACATCTGGATCTGAGTTCCTCTCTTGACATCCCTTTAGGTGAAGCTCCCTATTGGATTGTTATTTCCTTTCCCTTTTCTAAGATGAGGCTTCACTGTTTATTATGGCTTTCCTTTAATTAACTGTGGAGATCAGGTTGGCCTGGAACCCAGAGATCTGCCTGCCTCTGCCTCTTAAGAGCTTGGATTAAAGGCTCGTGCCACACTCCTGGTTTAGGTTGCTATTTTAAGGGCTGGGGATCTAGCATGTGTCAGACCATGAGTTCGATCCCTAGCACTGGGGAGGAAGCCAGTGCTTTTGGCAAGGTAACAATTGGGACAAGGATTAGAAACTGGTCATGGGTCTAAAGCATCTGGAATTGTTTAAATCATTTTTTTCCTTTCTTTTCAGGAGTCGGAAAATACAGATCCGAAATATTCCACCTCAGCTCCGATGGGAAGTAAGTGTGTGGAAAAGATAATGCGCAGGTTGGGCGGAGATTGGTCATGGAACTCTGTTCAGCTGAGTTGGTAGAAATAACTAGAGTCTTCCCTGGGTGTGTGGTTACTAAGGTCTCATTTTCACTCTTGCTCTGGGACAAGAGGCATTAAGGAGGTAGGAAGAACATTTTGATGGCAGAAGTCTGAATCTGCTTCAGAAAGGCCCTTAGCCCAGAGCCAGGTGCCTTCCTGCAAACACTGTCAATGCCTTCAGCATGTAGGGCCCCAAGGGATGGAACTTCAGGCATTTAAAATGTCTGGTTCCTGCTGGTGCCCCAGAGCTTTGGGGTAAGAGGTGTTCAGTCCCCAGGATGCTCAGACACCTTTTTTCTACCTCTCCAGGTGCTAGATAGCCTGCTGGCTCAGTACGGTACAGTGGAGAACTGTGAGCAAGGTAAGACTGGGACAGGGAGTTAAATGGCTTCAGCACTGAGCAGTTCTAGATCAGATCTTGTGGGAAGACAGACAGATGGGCTTAGCAGTCCTAAACATACGCTGGACTCTGGCTCCAGCATTGGTCCTACTGTGTGTGGAACCATGAATGTGGGCTACTGTGTGATGAGCAGTTGGAAGACCCATTTTCCTTCTCCTTGTTTTCAGTAAGACAGGCTCTCACAGGTAGCCTTGGCTGGCCTGGAACGTGCATTGTAGAGCTGTCGTTTAGATCAGGTGGACCTCACACTTAGATCTGACCGTCTCTGCCTCCTGAGTGCTGGGATTAAAGCCCTGGGCCACCACACCTGGGCTCCTTACACTTTCTCAATAAGGAGTCTCAGTCCTGGCCTGCAAGAGTCACAATATTTTAGAAGAGAAACTTTTAGGGGCTGGGTGCTTTTATAGTTTCAGCTTATGAGAGGCAGGAGGATTTCTGTGAGTTTGAGGCCGGCGTCATGTACTGTTCCAGCAGTACATAGACCTTATCTTTTTCTTTTAATATTTATTTTTATTTACTTATCTACATGTACGCCTGCATGCCAGAAGACAGCATCAGACTTTATTATATGTGAGCCATCATGTACTTGATGGGAATTGAACTTAGGACTTTAGGAAGAGCAGGCAAGTTCTCTTAACTGCTGAGCCATTTCTCCAGCCTGAGAGACCTTGTTTTTACAAGGGAAAACAAAAAATCCTTCTGGGCCTGTTGGTATACTCCCTTAATCTCAGGGATATACTTGGGATGAAGAGGCAGGGGATCTCTTCGAGTGTGGGCCGGTCTGCAAGAGTGATTCCAGAAGAGCTAGGGCTCGTCAGAGAGACTGCCTTGAACAAACAAAAATAAAAGCAACATGAGTAATTAAACAAATACACACAGTGAGTGAGTGAGTGAGTAAGTGAGTGAGTGAGTGAGTGAGTGAATGAATGAGTGGGTGGGGGTGGGAGAGGGCTGGAGAGATAGTTCAGTGATTAATACCACTGGCTGTTCTTCCAGAGACCCAGGTTTGATTTCTAGCACACAGAGGTGGCTCACAGCCATCTGTAATTTCAGTTCCACACAAAATCAAAATGAAGGACAAGTTTGAAAAAGTTTATTTCTTAATAGTTTGATGGGCAGGGAAAACCTGTTTGAATATTGGGTCCACAGAGGGAAATGGAATCCTAAGCTGTTTAAGGGGTGGGGTGGGGGCTGATGAGATGGCTCAGTGGTTAACAGCACTGGCTGCTTTTCTGAAGGTCCTGAGTTCAATTCCCAGCAACCACATGGCGGCTCACAACCATCTGTAACGAGATCTGATGCCCTCTTCTGGTGTGTCTGAAGACAACTATGCTGTACTTATATATAATAAACAAATACATCTTTTTTAAAAAATTAGCTGTGATTTTTAGGGTCTTTTACTTCTATTGTAAATTCTTTCCAGAGGAAATGAGCTTGGGGCGGTTTGGTTGCACACCCCAACATGAAAACAGTGTGGTCTGTTGTTATCACACTACGTAGAAAGGAGCGTTGATGTACCTTCGTCTGTCTGTCTGTCTGTCTGTCTGTCTGTCTGTCTCTCCGCTCACCAATCTGCTCTCCAGGGGCCTCCTTCCTCCCCAGTCCCCAGGCCTTGCTCGGGAATCCTTATTCTCCGTTCAGTGAGACTCCTCCTCATCCCAGTCTTTTCTTCCCCCCCCTTTCCTTTTTCCTGTTGTTTCCTCTCCTTTGGCCTCCTTTTCTCTACCCACTGCTCCCTTCTTCCAGTCTTCTTTCTTTCCGTCCACTTTTATGTTCCTGAGCACATGGTTTCCTCCCTTTCAGATCCCGCTTACTTAATTTGAGTAATCTCTGCTTCCATTTGACGGGATTTCAGATTTTTCACGACTAAATAGTATTCCATTGTGTGTGTTGGGGGAAGGCGCACAATCGGTGTCCTCCTTCCATGTGAACAGTGTAACAGCCCACTTGTGAAACTCTTCAAGAGGCAGCAGTCTAGGTCTAAGTGCTCATTTGTAAATTCTTTGTGAGAAGGGCAAAGCTGTGCATGTGGCACTACCTGCACAGCAGCGAGGAGCTGTTCTCTGCTCTGCTCTAACTTGCCTTGCATCTTAAAGGCCAGGATACAGCTGAGGTCGCTGGTAACTGTTGCCCGGCCTGGCTGCAGCTAGACTCATGGATTAGACAGACTGGGTGGCCACGCTGAGCAGGCAGCTGACCACCTGAATCTGTCCCTGGAACCCACGTGGTGGATAGGGGGTGGATAAAGTTGTCCTGACCTCTACTAATGTGAACACAGACAGACAGATGTGAAATAATTTTAACTGATTACAAAAACCGTAAGAGGATCCTACAGACCTGTTCAAGGGTCTCACCAGCCCAGGCTGGCTTCAAACAGTCCTGCTCAGTGATTGTCGTCCTTCGGCCACCACACTCAGCTCAACTGTCAGGTTTCTTTCCATTGAAGGCAGAGCCTTTATGCAGTGCCCAAAGAAGTCAGAGGATGGTATCTGAGTCCTTGGAAGTAGAGTTACTGAAGGTTATGAGCCTTGTGGGTGCTGGGGTCGAACTGTGGCCTGGGTAGCAGCCAGTGTGCTTAGCCACTGAGTCATCTCTAGGATTTTTCTTTTTTCTTAAACAAAGTCTCCTGGGCTGGAGAGATGGCTCAGTGGTTAGAGCACTGGCTGCTCTTCCAGGGGTCCTGAGTTCAGTTCCCAGCAACCACATGGTGGCTCACAACCATCTGTAATGGGATCTGATGCCCTCTTCTGGTGTGTCTGGAGACAGCTACCGTGTACTTTTAAAAACAAAACAAAGTCTCCTTTAAATGCTCAGTATAGTCTTGAACTCCTAACTTTCTTCTTTCATCTCCCAAGTGCCACGACTGTAATGCTTTGCCTGAAGTCCTGTCTCTTCTTTTAAGTGTAGTAGCTCCTCCCATTACTGGAGTGGGTTAGTTTTAGTCCTGGTGGTGAGGTCAGGGTCATCCGTAGCTGCATACTGAGCTGCAAGCCAGCCTGAGGTATTTAGTGAGTCTATGTCTCACAAAGCCGGAGGTTGAAAATGTGGCTTATTAGTAGAGTGTATCATGTGTAAAGGCCCTGGGTTTGATCTCCAGTGATACAAAATTAGTTAATGAAGGAAATAATAAATCCAAGCTCGGGCCTGAGTTCAATTCCCAACAATCACATGAAGGCTTACAGCCATCTGTAAGGTGTGATCTGATGCCGTCTTACAGCATGCAGCCATACACGCAGATAGAGCACTAATATACACTAAATAAATAAATCTCTACAAATAAAATCTAAGCTTCTGGGTGGACATCATTGTTGGGATCCATGAGTATGACGGCCTGATGCTGATGTGTCCTGTGTCTGCTGTCAGGAAGTTTTGGATCTGTGAGCCTGGAATTCCTTCTCTGGGAAAGTGTGTGAGACCCAAGCTTACAGAACGGATTTAGCTAATTCCAATTCTTGAGCCGTTTGGCTCAAGTAGAAGTCTTTTTTTTTTTTTTTCTTGACATGTTACCGTGTAAATGGCTAATCACACCCACTGGGTGTTGCTTGTTTGCTAATTGAACTTTCCCAGGGTAAGTTTGCCTCCAGTGCTGGTGTGTGGTGTGTGTGTGTGTGTGTGTGTGTGTCGTATTTGCCTTGCTGTGCCATTGCTGCATCTGAAAGCCAGAAAGACTTCATTAGCTCAGCTTCCAGTGTCTCTGAAGGTTCTTCCCGTGTCCTTTGAGCGTATTCTCAGCTTGGTAGTCAGCTGCTTCCTCTACTGACCTACAGAAAAATTGGGGTTTCTTGGTAGGGCTCTAACTGGTGGGCTGTTCTGTTGTTTCCACAGTGAACACAGAAAGTGAGACGGCAGTGGTCAACGTCACCTACTCTAACCGGGAGCAGACCAGGCAGTGAGTACCTCGGAAGTGGGCCTGGGGTACCTCTGAGAGGTGTACGGGAGTGGGTTCTCTTTGGACCCTCCTATTAGGGGAGCGACCTGTGGGTGGGTCCAGGCAAGCTGGAATTCTCAGCTGGCTTCTGATACTGGTTCAGCTAACCCTAGGATCCCACAAAAAGTTCTTTTAGCATCATGCTTCAGAAATCAGAAATTTCTCAGTAAAAATGAACTGCAGGGAGGGGATGACTGGGAGAAGAGGTTGCCTCTGGGTCCCTGGGAACCAGAGTTATACTGTGTTGATGGTGCCATCTTTTGGTTTTGAGGGAGAACTGCCTCGTTCAAAACAGGTAGATCAAAAGTACGCACATTTTCTTGATCATAGTGGCCTCTAACTCATTTAGTAGCCAAGGGTGACCCTGATTTCTAGCCCCTATTTACCATAAACAGTCTCACTCCTTGAAGTGGTCAGAACACATGTTGTACATTGATTGTTTTTAGCTCTATCTGGCCTTCACAGGGTATTGTCACATGTTTTTTAAGATTTACACACACACACGGACACAGACACACACACACACACACACACACACACACACACACACACACACAATCGCTGTCTTCAGACAGACCAGAAAAGGGCATTGGATCTCATTAGAGACGGTCGTGAGTCACCATGTAGTTGCTGGGAATTGAACTCAGGACCTCTGGAAGAGCAGTCAGTGCTCTCCAGCTGCCCCTCCTTTTTAAAGAATTACTTATTTTATGTATATGAGTACACTCTAGCTGTCCTCAGACACACCAGAAGAGGGCATCAGGTCCCATTACAGATGGTTGTGAGCCACCATATGGTTGCTGGGAATTGAACTCAGGACTTTTAGAATATTGTCACATTTTCCCCCTTGCTTCAACATCTTCCAGTGGTCTTCAGTGGAAGATTCTTATGAAATAAATCCCAAGGAAGCAAGTGGCATTCCTGGGTCAGTTACTTTTCCCTAGTGATGGATGTGTGGCAGACAGATGTTAGCTCTACAGTGTCCCCAGTGTATTCCCACCTGTAACTCAGTGGGTGCTTTGGGTAAGGAAGGTACTTGGTGTGGTTGGCATGGGTTGGAGTGACCATTGGACTACCTGTTCCTAGAGCCATCATGAAACTCAATGGCCATCAGCTGGAGAACCACGCCCTTAAGGTTTCCTACATTCCTGATGAGCAGATAGCACAAGGTCCTGAGAATGGGCGCCGTGGAGGCTTTGGGTCTCGGGGTCAGCCCCGGCAAGGGTCACCTGTGGCAGCAGGGGCTCCAGCCAAGCAGCAGCAAGTGGACATCCCCCTCCGGCTCCTGGTGCCCACACAGTATGTCGGCGCCATCATTGGCAAGGAGGGTGCCACCATCCGAAACATCACAAAACAGACTCAGTCCAAGTGAGTGCGGGGAAGTGGGGGCTGGGTGCAGGGAAGAGGTGGGGCCTGAGGCGGCTCCTGGAAGCACACGGTTTGGGCATCAGCACTTTTGTCCTTGGCTTTGTTGCTTGGGACATGGATAGTCACTGTTGCCGGTGTTCCCTCTGAGTTGGGCAAACCAGAAGGTAGATGGATGTCTAGGTTCACTGTCTGCAGAAGGAAGAGTTCATATCAAGTTGCTCCAGGATATTCAGTCCTGTGAGTTGGGAGTTAGCCACTCGACAGGTCCTCTATGATAAGTAGCCACTTAGTGGCAGTCACAGGCTGGACAGCCTGGCTAAATAAAAGTCAGGGCTCTTTGGCACAAGTGGTAATTATGTCCCAGCTGCTATTGCAGAGCAGCCACCTGCTTTCCTGTTGTTTCAAGTAGACCGTGATTATGGGAAGGACAGCTTGGCTCCTCTGTTTAACACACATCGGGAATCACTATTGTTTACTTGTATTGGGACAGGGTGTCTCCCATAGTCATTGTGTGAAAAAGGACACTAGAAAGAGAAAAATAACTTCACAGTCACACACAGCTTGAGAGTGTCCCCATCCAGTAGCTGTGAGGTGGCCTTCACTGTCCTCTCAGAGATGGGCAGAGCAACACCTGGCTGTGGTTTCCAGGCCCCACTCCGAGAGCAGACAGTAGACTTTTCATTAAAAAGAGGTGGGAGACGTCCCATGTTACTGAAGACAACTAACCAGCTTTCTCCTTGTGGTCCTCAGGATAGATGTGCACAGGAAGGAGAATGCGGGAGCTGCGGAGAAGGCCATCAGTGTGCATTCAACGCCCGAGGGCTGCTCCTCTGCGTGTAAGATGATCTTGGAGATTATGCACAAGGAGGCAAAGGACACCAAAACGTAAGCACTTGGGACTGCTGACACACACTTTTTATTATTTTCTTTTCTTTTCTGGCTGCACTAGGAGTGAAGCTAGGCTTTCCCCCTGCCAGCCAGAAGCTTTGCTGCTGAGCCATCCCCCCAGCCTCCACTCACGCTCAATATACTCACACTGTTTATATTTGTGTCCATGTGTATGTATATGGATGTGTGTACTTTAGGATCTTCATGACTAGAGTATGCAGGTAAATAATGTGTCAGTACAGAGGGTCAGGCTGAAATCCCTCTCTATGCGTTTTATAAATTTTTGTCAACACACCTATGAGTAAATTAAAAAGCTCGTATAGAAAGAAGCGACAGAGGGCCAGAAACAAGACAGTGTGGTGGATGCCGGCATGCACCAGGACCTGAGTGTGCGCCTCACTAATGCAGAATCTAAAGGATTCGCTTACACTAATTTGGTTCTGGGTCCTGTGGTAGGGTGGGGTATTTGAGGCAGGATCACTGTACTGTAGTTAACCCTGAGCTGCTGAAATCCTTTGCTTCCTGCTATACCACAACTGCTTCGGTTTCTATTACGTGTTCTTGAGAATGGCGCGGGTGGAGAGGTGGCTCTGCAGTCAGGAGCAGAAACTGTCCTATTAGGACCAAAATTCAGATCTCACCCACCTCTATACTGCGTGGCTCACAAACCTTTGAGCTCCAGGTGATCCAGACCTCACCTGCTGACCGACTTCCACAGGTGTCTTCACACCAGCCGACACCCACACACAGTGTTTTAAAGACAGTGGGTCTTCCACAGGCTAGGTGTTGGTGGTCTTCTTGGGTCAGCTGATAATATATGCATCATCACACACAAAAAAGTAGTTTTCCCTTTTCACTTGTTTGTTTTTTGTTTAGTTTTTTGTTTGTTTGTTTGTTTGTTTTTTGAGACAGGGTTTCTCTGTGCAGGCTGGCCTAAAACTCAGAGATCTGTTTGCCTCTGCCTCCCATGCGCCACCACTGTCTGGCTAAGTGTTTGTTGTTGTTGTTTTACATTAGGGTTCAACTAGTATAAAAGTGCTGTGTTCGTTTGAGGATTGCCTAGGTTAGCCTAGAATTCCTGAAGGCAAATGCCAACACATTGTGTACCCTTTCTCCTCCCTTAGGGGTACAGCCTGGGCCTCATGCATGCTGGACAAAGAATAGTATTACTGAGCTATCCCCAAGCCCAACTGCACATATTTTTTAGTGTGCAGCTTTATGAGTTTCTGTTTGTATGTGTTGAGCATGACCACAGTTGAAAGAAAGCTGTGGCCCCCAACTTTCAGCCTGCATTCTCACCCACCATTTCTCTGTAGAACACTGCTCTCTAATGGGTTTGTTTGTTCTGGGTTCCTCACATAGTTGGGTCTTTGTCGACATCATTGACCAGGCTGTCCCCCACTTCCTTCCAGGGCAGACGAAGTTCCCCTGAAGATCCTGGCTCATAATAACTTCGTGGGGCGACTCATTGGCAAGGAAGGGCGGAACTTGAAGAAGGTGGAGCAGGACACAGAGACGAAGATCACCATCTCATCGTAAGTCTCTCGGTGGTTCCATCCACGGTGGCGGTGAGCTTGGGCTGGGGTACAAGGGACCTGCCACCGAGACTTAGCCCACCTCCCTCTTGGGACGAATCGAATTGGAGAAGTAGTGAGATACTTTTGCTCAATAGGGGTTGGAGCACCCTAATGCCTCCCCTTGGCATAACATTCTAGATCCGAGCATTCCCACAAATGCCTGCAGTGAGGGCCTGGCCGCTGTGGGTGGTGCACAAACCTTGGTCCTTTTCATCCAGGGCATTCTGGGCTGTCTGAAGAGTAGCGGCAGGTGTGGATTAGCCGCCTGTAAGCAGCCAGCCTCTCCATTTCCTTAGAGCAGTTTGCAGAGTAACTCAGAGTAACCACAACCTTTCACGATCGCCTCAAGTTCCCACAGATGGAATTGTTGGGGTCATGCTGCTCTCGTTGCTCTGGTTACCTGAAGGCTGGAGGTGGGGTTTACTGGCCAGAAGTTAGGCATCCTTCAGAAATGCTGGACTTAAAACTCAGTTGTTCTTCTGGCTCTGTTCTGGCTGGGGTCTGGTTCTTAACACTGTCCTGTTCTCTTGCCAGGCTCCAGGACCTCACACTCTATAACCCTGAAAGGACCATCACTGTGAAGGGGGCCATTGAGAACTGCTGCAGGGCTGAGCAGGAGATCATGAAGAAAGTTCGAGAGGCTTACGAGAATGATGTGGCTGCCATGAGCGTGAGTTGCTGGGAGTTGAGTCTAGGCCTTGGGGATAGGCAAAAGTGATAGCTACATACATCCCAAGCTCCTCTTGCACCCTTCTCTGAACTTAGCAAGGGCAGTAGCAGGCAGGGTGACCAGCACAGCCTTGGAGAATCACTTTTTTTCTTTTTTAAAGGAATTTACTTGTTCTATGTGTGTGCGTGTGTGTGCGTGTGTGTCCCAGGTTCCCAGAAGAGGACATTGGATTCTCTTGAACTAAAATTATGGATGGCTGTGGGCCACCACGTGAGTGCTTGGGATCGAACCTGTGGAGTCCTTTGTAAGGGTAGCCAGTGCCTTAACTGAGCTACCTCATCTAAATTTGTTTTTGTGGTGGTAGCAGTAGTGTTGCTGGGGATCAAATCTGGAATCTTGTACATTGTAGGTAAATAACCTGTTGTCGGAATGGGGAACTGAATTTACCCACAAGGGCTCATTCATGTGTCTGCTGCGTTGGGGTTGGAGGCAGAATCTTGGGTTTCACGGATTCTGTACTTTAGCCAATCTGTGATCTATATGATTTGATTTAGTACAACTGTATACTTGTATACTGTAGTCGACAGAAAAGCCACAACTTTAGCTGTTTTTTTCCCCCCCGAGACAGTCCTGTACTGTGTAGGCAAGAACAGAATTCAGTGCTACCTTAGCCTCCCGAGTGTGCTGGGCTTATAGGCGTGTACCCCCATGCTTTGCATTTGGGATTTTTCTTCCCTTTTTTTAATGTGCATGTGTGAGTAGTTAGGTGTGTGTAGGTAGTTAGGCATGCATGTGTGGGTGGTTGGGCGCACACTTGAGGAGGACATTAGGTGTCATCCTCTTATTCAGACATGGCCTTTACCAAACCTGTAGTTTTGTGGGTGACAGCTTGACCCAGTAATCCTGTCTCTGCTCCCCAAGCTCCACTGGGCCTAGGGTCACGTGTGTGTCTTTCTCCATTGCTGCTGTTCATCCTTGGGTGCTGGTGTTCCTGCTGAGCTCTCCCCCCCCACCCCTACCATCTCAAGCTGCTTGTCATCGTCATTGAGACAGGGTCTCCGTGTCACCCAGGCTGACTTAGAACTTGATAAGTAGACCAAGTTAGCCTCCAACTCCGATTCGTCTGCCTCTGCCTCCCAATGCTGGACTTTTCTCATCGTTTCCAGCCCCATCTTGAGCTTTTAGAGGAAACTGGAGATAGCAGAAAGGTTCAGAACTACTTGGGCTCTAGGGATGAAAGGAAACATTGTCTCAGCTTCTCATAGAAGGGCATCACACCCTCAGGTTATGAGCCTGGTGTGCCTCCATCAGCTTGGTAGACACAACTAGGGAGCCTGCTGTTGTTCTCTTGCTTGGACATACCAGTTCAGTCCAGTGAGGACATTTCTATGTCCCAAGGGTCCACAGTGCCAGGCAGGTTTTTGTAGAAAAGCAAGTAAGTCCTGTGGGGCTCTGACTGCTCTGGGGGCGCTGCCCCTGTTGTTTAGCTAGAGTCACGTGCCAGGGTTCTGTCAGTGGGCTGACCTGCACCTCTCCTCTCCCGCAGCTGCAGTCTCACCTCATCCCTGGTCTCAACCTGGCTGCTGTAGGTCTCTTCCCAGCGTCGTCTAGTGCCGTCCCGCCTCCACCCAGCAGCGTCACTGGGGCTGCTCCATACAGCTCCTTCATGGTAGGTGGAAGGAATATGAGGGCCTGGGACATTGGCAAGAGGGAGGGAAGAGAGGCCTCTGCAGCCAGAATGCCACCTACAAAAGAGGAGCCCAGCTGAGGCATCAGCCCTAGTGGTGGTGGCAGCTTCCCACTTGGCTTTACCTTCCTTTAGTTGGAAGAGATTTAAAAAGAGTTCGTGGCATCCTCTATGGCCCAAGGTACAGCTTGGTACCTGCATCTGTTACTTTTGGAAGCTGTAAGGCAGCTGAGTGGAGGGGCTCCTGGGTCCTGCCTCGTCCCCTGGTCCTTTGGTAAGGAGTCCTATGTCCTGGCAGCAGGCTCCGGAGCAGGAGATGGTACAGGTGTTCATCCCTGCCCAGGCTGTGGGCGCCATCATCGGCAAGAAGGGCCAGCACATCAAACAGCTCTCTCGGTTCGCCAGTGCCTCCATTAAGGTGATTTGCTCTTGAGTTCTTCCAGGTTTAGTATCAACTCCAGCCCCCTTCACCTTTCACCTTGGGAATGATAAGCCCAGTCTCCTGTGGGTGTCTTCGGTGCTTCTAGGTTTCCAGGCTAGATAGACAGTTGACAGGGTTAATGTGCACAGCAGGCTGAGTGAGATTCTGCACCAATGCAGAATAGACCCCTACCTCCTGCTGGCAAGTCTCAGTGTCCTGCCTTGTGTGGACGGACACCAGGAATCTCGTGGTGCCTCACAGTGAGCGAGCGCTATCTGTGCTGGTTGTCTTTTAACCACCCTGGATCCAGGATCCCGGAGAGCTAGGAGACTCTGCTCAGGAAGCAGTACTGCTAATCTCACAGGGTCCCGGCAGTGGTATTTAAAGCCTTGTGATTCCCTCACGTGCTCTCCCCAGTCACCTCATAGTTCCCTGCCTCTTGGCAGCCCTCTTCTAAATCCCTCAGGTGGAGTTGGTGTTGGGGTGCAGTTCTACTTGTGTGGGTCACCAAGGCAGGTCCTCCTAGCCTGCTGCCTATTCTTGTGTGCAGACAGGAACTTGGGCTGGAGACTCTTTGTTCTTTTCTTCTCAGGATGGGCACTGGGAGGGAACTAGAGGGGCTGGAGAGTCCGTCTTCCCCTGGAAGCCGCACCCTCTGACCAGCTCTGTTTTGTAGATTGCTCCACCAGAAACACCTGACTCCAAAGTTCGAATGGTTGTCATCACTGGACCCCCAGAGGCTCAGTTCAAGGTCTGATCTATATTGTTCTTTCTCCATGGGTACAGGGGAGCTGAGGTTGGGAACTTAACACATGCAGAAAAGCCAGGTGGTAGCTTCTGTTCCCTGTCGGATTTCCTGTTCCATCTTCCAGTCTTTGCTACAGGACACGGCTGTGAAGCTGCTTTCCAGTTGCTATCAAGCTTCATTTCTGTTCATTTCCTCCTCACTTCCTCACTTCCTCGTGGTGAAGAGTCCGAGGCATTTGCATTTGATGCCAACACCTCTTTCTGTCTGTGCTGCTTCACCTGATCTGAGGCTAGAGGCCGGGGCTCCGGGGCAAGGCCAGCTCATGCCATTCGTGGTTGTGATGCATAGTTATTACCACATCCATATGAGCCATCCTAGAAGGGATGCGTGTGGTGTGTCCTTTGAAGTAGTTGGGAAGAAACTAAGGCATGGTCTCAGTACATTAGCTGGCCCAGAACTGGCTGTGTGCAGGCCAAGTTGGCTATGAATTTGTGGTTCTCCTGCCTCTTAGTGCTGTGGTATTTATTACTTTACTCATGGGTCATAATCTGAGGGTCTCTCTCCAGCATTACAGATATCAGGGACTAAAGGTTACCCACTGAAGCTTTAGCTGCTTGGTTTTCTTAGGTAGACCTCTGGCTAAGCTAGATAGAAAAGGCTGGACCAGAGCCTGGGGCCATGCTCCTGCCTAGATACATAACCGATTTTAACTGTGACCTCTTCTCTCTAGGCTCAGGGAAGAATCTATGGCAAACTAAAAGAAGAGAATTTCTTTGGTCCCAAGGAGGAAGTAAAGCTGGAGACCCACATACGGGTTCCAGCTTCAGCAGCTGGCCGGGTCATTGGCAAAGGTGGCAAAACGGTGAGTTCCGAGGCTTGAGAGCCCCAGCCCCGGGTCTGTAAACTAACACCTTTGTCTGACGTTTTCTCCCCTGCTGTCATTTGTCCACTGATTTATCTACTGCCCAAGCCCAGTCCCACCATGGTTTTTATTTTTTTGTTGTGGTGCTGTGTATTGAACCCAGGACCGTATATGTGCTGAGCAAACACTCTACAACTGAGTTGCCCTCATCCCCATGCGCATCTCGTTTGTTGGCATGCTGAGCTCTTGCATCCCACCCTAGGTGAATGAGCTGCAGAACTTGACTGCAGCCGAAGTGGTAGTGCCAAGAGACCAGACCCCAGATGAGAACGACCAAGTCATTGTTAAGATCATCGGACATTTCTATGCCAGCCAGGTACGTACCACCCCCCACGCACACACACACAATGTCCAGAGGTCTCAGGAGCCAGCAGCAGAGAAATGAGGGCTCTTACCGTTGGTCGGTGTGACTCGACAGGTCCTAATACACCCTCCCCATAATTTGCCTGCTCTGGGCTGGGTTGGTCTTGTGTAGGCTGCAAGAGTGAATGTGAGGATGTGTTGTTTCCTTTTAGACTTTGCAGTGGTTCTGTGGGTAAAGTGTTTACCACTCTGGGGTATGATGATACAGGCCTATAATCCCATATCTCAGACAACAGAGGCAGGTGGATCTCTTCAGTTCAAGGCTAGCTTGGTCTGCAGAGAGAGTTCCAGGACAGCCAAGACACCACAGAGAAACTATCTAAAGGGAAAAAAAATGATTACCACTAAACGCAAACTCAGGTTCAGTCTCCAGTGCCGACAGGGTAGAGGAGAGCCAAGTTCTACAAATCACAGTTCATAGAGGTGTATGATATTAGTGATTGCATCTGTTATAGCTTCTTAGACTCTGGTTGTCCTGGACCCCTTCTGAACTGGATAGGAACTTAGCATTCAGCTCTGGTCCTGGAAGGGCGCCCTGTTCATCCTCTCCCCTACCAGTAACTCAGGAATCCTTCAGCTTCAGCCTCCTGAATGCTGGGGTCACATTGTGTCACTGAACCATTTTGTATCATTTGTAACTCTTCATCCCCTTTCCAGCTAGTTAGTCACTGGCTATGAAGCCAGGAAAGCAAGCTAGTCTCATGTTCAAACTTTGTTGACCCTCAGCAAGGGGCAGAAAAGAAGGCTAACAAAGGGACTCATCTAAGCCTCCAAACGTCACCATGATGTTATATCTTTAGTTTACCCCTGTGCTGTGGCCCCTAGGGGCTGCTTGAGCAATTCAGGCTAGAATTCACATGCCTTCAATCAGCCTCACATCCCTCTCTGCTCTGTTGCCTGGTATTGGAGCTTCCCCTAAGGGTCTTTGAGAAAGTGAGAGCTACAGGAATGATAGCTACGATTTATGGTTGTAATAGACTTAGGATTGTCTCCTGGGCTTTGAGCCTATTAACTCAGTTACACCCCAAAGAGCTACATTATTCAAATGAGGGAAATGAGGCTTGTAAGGATGAATGGCCATATCCCAGCTCACGTGGTACTAGGTGTATGGCAGACATTATTTTGGTTATTCAGAAAAAGGAGTCAGTGGAAAACTTGTGTTAAAAAAAAAAAATTACAGCCACTGAGATCTTTTTCCTCCTTCTCCGTGTGTGTGTGTGTGTGTGTGTGTGTGTGTGTGTGAGAGAGAGAGAGAGAGAGAGAGAGAGAGAGAGGGAGAGAGAGAGGGAGAGAGAGAGAGAGAGACAAGACAGATTCACAGTGTAGCCTGAGCTGGCCTCAACTCTTGGGCAATCCTGCCTCTATCTCCCATGTTGTGATCATGTGTGACATCACCATACTTGGTCCAACTCATAAACACTGCTTATGGACCAGTTTTCTCTTCAGTGAAGCGCTCAGTCTATGGGAGGAGACATCTGGAAAATCTTACATGCAGAGCCCACTTTGCAGTTAGTTGGTTTTCCATCTAACACTTCCTTCTTACTCCTGGGGCAACGTGAAAAGATCTCACTAAGTAGCCCTGATGTGGAACTGGCCACATAGGCTAAGCTGGTCTCTAACTCAGATCCATCTGCCTCTGCTTTTCAAACAGAGATGAACCACTACACCTGGCGGGAAGAAAATTTTAGATTTTTTTTTTAATGTGAATGTGTGTTTTACCAGCGTGTATGTCTGTGTACGTGTACCCTCAGAAGCTGGAAAATGGCACTGGGTTTTTCTGGAAAGGAGTTAATTGTTGTTAGCTCCGATGTAGGAACTAGGATAAGAACCAGGGTCCTCTGGACGAGCAGACAGTGTTACTACTGAGTAATGAAAGAACTTTTTAAGACGCTTCCCTTCATAAAAGAAAGTGGAAGTTATTCTTAGGTGTCTCATCACTGCCGGCTGCCCTGGTCTGGGCATTCCGCTCTCTCGCCTGCAGTTTCTCTCCTTAGTAGTCTGAAGTAGTGCCTTCTAATGTATGAATGGAGTGTCTTGAAATGTCCTTATGTCTAGGAACTACAGTTCCATTTTAGCTTCAGTAGCATGTCAGAGTTGTCAACTCTCCTTAGAATGGACAGACGGACAGACAGACAGATGCATACACACTTTGGTCTCCCTCTATTTAATAGTCTGTTGAGTTGCAAATGTCTTTCTTTGCTGACATGCTAAGCTCCTCCCTTTTGGAGATCTTTACCTGCCTGTTCTGAATGCAGATGGCTCAGCGGAAGATCCGGGACATCCTGGCTCAAGTTAAGCAACAGCATCAGAAGGGACAGAGCAACCAGGCCCAGGCACGAAGGAAGTGACCCCGCCCTTTCCTGTCCCGTTGGCTCCAGCTCAGCAGATGGATCACAGAACTGGAGGCGGGTGGAGGGCCGGTGTGCTCTTCCCAGCAGGCCTGAGAATGAGTGGGAATCAGGGCATTTGGGTCTGGCTGGAGATCAGGTTTGCACACTGTCTTGAGAAAAATGTTCCAGTGAGGAATCCTGATCTCTCGCCCCCAATTCAGCCAGCTGGCCACACCCCACTCACCCCTTGGAATATCACCACTGCAGTTGTAGCTTGGGTTGCTTTTAAACGTGGATTGTCTTGAGGAAGTTCTCCAGCCTCCATCAGAAGGATGGGTCAGATCCCAGTGGGGAAGAGAAATAAAATTTCCTTCAGGTTTTATAAAACCTCAAAGGACAGGTTGTTTCTTCATCCCCTAGATCTTTCTAACCTTCTGCCTTGGTTAATTCATGACAATTCCTCCCATTCTAATGTCTTGAGCAGTACCTTACCTCTTCCTGTATTCCATTCACACTGTTTGAGCCTTGTTGCTATGAGGTAGGGGAGGGAGGAGAGGAGGGAAAAAGGGCTAGAACACAGCTTCGTTTACAATATTAACTCTGGAGAACATCTGTCCTGTGCAATTTAATTCTGATTTTTTTCCTTAACCAACCCCTGGGAACAGCAAGATAAAAAGGAGAGAGTTAATAATGAAAGTGTACTGATCCACGTTTAAAAGGAGTCCTTGGGCTAAGGATAGAGCTCAGTGGTCAGGGTGCTTGCCCGCCATGGACGAGGCCCTGGGTTCCATTCTTGGCATCACAAAAAGGAAAAGGAAAAAAAAAAAAATAGCATGCCCTTGTGGCTGAGCTCTTGCAGATCTTGAAAAATTGGCACAACAGAAATTTCTCCTGGCCAGCTGGGGCTTCCCCATCTCACTTACACCCCTGTAACACTGTGGGCTCTGCATGGTGCCCTGGTACACGGGATGGTGCCACATGCTTAGCAGGGTAGGGCTGACCACGGTCCCTGATTCCCACCCTTCTCTCTCAGGCGGATTTTATATTTTTTTAAAGTCTATTTTAATGATGGGATATATAAGCTCTGGGAAGGGGGTGTGAGCTCCCTTTGGTAAAGTCTTGGTTCTTGTGGAGGAGTTGAGTGGCCCAAAGGTGCACTCGCTCCACCCATGTGCTCTTACAAGGGCTGAGGCAGGCGTTGCGGTGTGTCCCCACCACGGCACTGGTCCCTTGTGGTGGTTGGACTACAACCCAACCCTGAGCTCCTGATAAAGCTTAAGTCCATCATCTGGCAAACTTGGTAAATTGGAGAATGTTGCTTCTGTTTTTATCTAGAGGAGTATTTAACTGACTGCTTATGCCTTCGTGAATTGTCATTGTCATTGTCATTATGAAAGGCGTGCCTGAAAACAAACCAGAGTACCAGCCGCATTATGCACAAAAGGGGTGAACACACTTAATTTATTAATTTACCAGGCTCAATGAGATCCTGTTGGAAATGAACCCTTATGGAGGACAGTGGCCATCAGTTAAGTGAGGCTAGGCCTCCCCTCCTAATGCTGTACTGATTGTAATGCATATTAGCCAGGTGATGCACTTTAGCTACCCTGGACAATACTATCAAGTGTGCTAGGAAGAAGGGGCAGCCTCTGCATGGAGAAAAGCCTGTGCAGTGGTGCGGTGCTCAGAGGTCCCGCTCCTTCCCCTTCCCCGACATTGCAAGAACAACAGTGACAAAGCTACCGTGATGTGTGGGCGGAGTCAGGCAGTGCTGTGTGAAGTAAACTACCTCAAGGTGTGAAGTTACCTCAGCAATGGTTTTCTTTTTGTTCCCTAAATCCTGGTGTTTTACGTTTCTTTTCTTTCTTTTAATATTTTTTTGGCGGCTTGCTGATATTTTATATATAAAAAGAAAAAAAGAAAATCGAAGCAAAAGAGAAGCTGATAGTCTTGAATATTTTATTTTTTTAATGAAAAGAAAAAATGAGAAAGTTATGTTTCATAATTTCTTAAAGCATGAGCCAGTAACTCTTTAGGAGCTCTGTAGAGAACAGGCCCTGTGGGGAAAGGTGGTGGTTGGGGGCTGGATCCAGGGGAGGAGGCCATGGTGGAGTAGAAAACGCTAAAGGGCCCAGGTCCTCTCTGGGTTGAATCTCTGACCTCCAGGTAGGATTTAAGATCTAGCAGAGCTTGAACCCTTGGAGGCCAAACAGCTGTGTGCACTAACTGAATGGCCCGTGGGCACCCTCCTCCCTCTGGTGAGACCCTAGCTGGGTGTTCCCACCAGTGGTGCTGTTATTTTATGATATTGCCTCCGTTTTATCGAGGAAAGAAATAATAACTAAAAAATATACTGTTTTAAGAAAAACCTGTATTTCTTTAAAAATATGGGAGCTAAGACTCCGTTTATGGGGGAAAGACAAGGCCACCCTGTCACCGTCAGGCCACCTGGTTTGTCACTACAGTGCTTTTCCTGTTTATTTTTTGGTTATTGTTTCATTCCCACCCCACCTTGCTGTTCTTAGTCTGTGTCATTCTGCATAGACTGCAAGACCAGCAGATCCTCAATAACTGCCCTCTCAGCTCCCTGTCTTCCTTAGGCTGATCTGGTTGATTGTAAAAGTGGACCTGTTAGGACATTCTTGGTTTTAGAGTGGTGGGTAGCCAAGAGGAGAAGGGGAAATGCCGAGTGTGATTGGGACAGGGTCTTACCACTTGGTCCCCATCATAGCTTCTCATAGGCTCCAGACCATGTAGTCCAAAGAGAGAAACAAAGTCCTTAGGATGGTAACAGGCCAATAGAATTAAGCTTCCCACCTGGCTCTATGTGCTTTGTCCTCATACAAAGCAGACAATGTTCAGACATCGGCCATTTAGTGATTTCAAGTGGATTTCTTGCAGCAAGCATGCTTTGATACCCGGTTCCAATGACCATGGGGGGTCCCACAGTACCTAGAATGAGATTGTTGGAGTGTTCCATTCCTTGGGAACCTGCTCCCTTCACACCTTCAGTCCAAGTCCTTTCCATTAGCTGATTGAGCTCCCAAAAGAGATCAGAAAGTTGGCAAGGGACCTGATAATTTACATGGACTGGGCAAGGTTCTACTCACGGCTGGATTTGCCCAGCAGCAAGATCGTTAAAGTTGGCTTACTTAGAGAAAGCAAGAATACGGACTAGGGGCAGAGGTCAGCAGGGAGGGAGAGTCTGGCCAAGTTTGGGTTGTCTGGTGACTCAAGACCAGATCTTAAGGCAGCCCCTTATCCTGCTTGTCACCTCTTCTCACCCCCTGTACTAGGTAAGATAGCAAATATCACAAAAAGCACTTGGGAGATTTGGACGGTTTTGAGAAAAGCAACCTTAAAAGAAAAAAACCTGCTTCCGTGCTCTAAGGTATCTGTAGAGAGAGATGTGTGTGCACTACACACATGTTTATGAAAGGACCATCTCTTGGATCTATTTTTTAAGTTCTTGGAAACACATAAAAAGCCAAATGGTTTGATTTACTGACTTAACTTCGAAGCTGCATCTGCCGCTTACACCGCAGTGGCTTTAACCCCCTCTGGGGTCTGGTTGCCTTTTGCAGTTTGTGGACTTAGTTGCTGGAAGGGGGTCTAGGTAGGAGAGAACCACATGAGGACAGGGAAGTTGTGTGGCCTTGGACTCTTTCCAGTCCTTTCTGTCTTTCATCTTGTCCCTGAACTCTCCACTTTTGGGGAAATCTCCTGCCTCACCATTGGCTGGAGACACCATGTAAAAACCCCGAGGATACTGGAGCAAGATGCTCAAGTTGGTTCTGTATGTCCGTTTTCCTTTGTGCCAAAGACAGACAGACAGACAGAGGCTGAGAGGCTGTTTCTAAGACAAAGCAGTGGCCGGCCATCTTTCTACATCTCCTAGACCTGTCTGTGAGGGCGAGGGTCCTGGAGACTACACTAAAGACAAGTATCACTTTCTTCAGCTCCTGGGGGACTTAGGAGTGGTGCTTGCCAAGGGCTAGGGAGCAGGGATAAAGGGGGGTCCTTTGGCTCCCTGATGCACTTTGGGGAAGGAGGGAATCTTTGGGCTCCTTGTGGAACTGCTCTCCTCCCCGGTCCCCACTGCAGAGATAGCACGGTGGAGTTCCCTTCAGGCTTGGCAGACTGGCAGTGAGGAGGGGCCTCAGTTAGCTCTCAAGGGTGCCTTCCCCTCCTCCCTTCCCAGACACCCTCTGCCAAACTGGGAACCAGCAGTGCTACTAACTACCTCAGCCCCAGAGGGCGCCAAGCGGAACTGAGCCCCAGGAGGAGCTGCCGCCTTAGGCAACTCTTCTCCCCCTCTCTGGGGACGAGGTTACCTTTCCTTTTCCTAAGTGTTCCTGGGGGAGATCCTAGTGGTTTTGCCATTCAAACCACACAACTGTTTTGCCTGTTTGTTAAAAGCCAATAGAAGGAGAACAGCTTCACAGGACATTTCAGGAATATTGAAGAGAACCCCTCAATGCCAGGGGACATAAAAGCCATTTTTCCTTCCAGATACTCGATGGTTTAGGTGCAGAATGTTTCTCTTGTATTCAGACATAGAGTAATACCAGCTGAAAAGCCTTGTTTCTTTCCTTTGGATACATCTCAGTGAGGGCTCAAGATATGGGAGAGCCTACATGCCTGAGGGGTCTAGAGGATAGATCAGAGCCTCAGCCCTGCAAGGTCTGATGTGGCCCCATTGTCGGCCGATGCCCTCAAATGGTTGAATATGGACTGACAAAAGAGAACTTGTTTTTCTTAAATAGCAGGATGCTCCTGGAGCACGTGTTTTTGGTAATCACAGATGATGAGTACTATGAGTGTAAATGGATGAACTACCTCAGTCCTTACAGTAAGGTTGGAGATGAGGGCAGGGACTCATGCCTAGGGGATGAATTCCAGCCAGAAGAGAGTTTTGGCTTATGCCATACAAGGTTTGTCATGGGGATCTGGCAGGCCTGCCAGGATCCCCACTCACATAGGTCGGGTTGGCAGGGTTCCGTCCTCTCGTGTCCCCTTCCCCCAGCCCCTTTCTGCTCTCCTCACCCACTCTCACCCTTTCACTCCAGCTTGTCCCCTCCCCCTGCTTTATTTAGCTTGGATGGACCTGCAGTGAGGAAAGGAATGGGCTCCTCCCTTAGGGAGTTGGCTGGAGGGGAATCTCACCGTCAGCTCCTAGGTTTGGAATGGGGCCTCTTTAACAGGGTTCCTGAAGATCCTCTACCTCCACTGAGTCCCCTTGGGGGTTGGGGAAAGTTGGCTCCGAGAAGGAGCAGGATCCCTTTGCCCTGGGGCCTGGCCCAGTCACCAGGTTCATTCAGGCTGCCTCTGTCTCTGGGGCTCACCACTGGGTGACCTAGCTCCCCCTCCCTCTAAAGGACCTCCTTATAGAAGCCCGTTTCACTTTTGTTTTTATCTACCTCTTAGCAAAACAATATAGAGAAATTAGGTAGTGGCAAATCCACTTGCTTAGGTTGGGGGGGGGAGGTTTCTTTTTCCAAAGGAAAAAAAATATTACCTTAATACTTCCCAAAAAAATCTTTAAAAAAATTTAAAAGCCAAAAAAAAAAAAAAATTCTTTTAAAGGAGGGAGACAATTTTCAGTGACCATGGGATTAATTTCCTACGATGCCCCCCCCCCCCCACATATGTTTTCCTCCTCGGCAGTCTTCACGAGGTGAAATAAATGGCTGTGAGCAGGTACAGCTTTCCCCTGTCACATCCCCACCCAAGGGCTGCCAGTGAGACCTGCCTATGCTTCCTGTCACAACTCTTGTGGCCAGGCGACTTTAACATCCCAAACAGCACTGGGTTCAGGCCTTGGCAGGTGGAGCCGCTGCTTTTACGCTCATTCGAAATGAATTTAAACAGATTTTACATTTGCGTGGTGAAATTTCTTCTGCCACCATTTGGAGTCTCCCTTCTCTTCAGAATCTTGATTCTGGTCTCTGAAACCAGAGTTAAATCAAAAGAGCTACTCCCCTAAGGCAGAATGGATTGATAGTTAGTCCTAAGACACGGCTTCCAGTGAGGACTTTTATTTTTATTTTTTGGAGTGGAAATCTGGGAGGGATTGAAGGGCTGCTGCCTGTGACTGTTAGACTCTGTAACTGCGACAACTTTGGAACTGCATTTACCAGAACTCGCCAGCCATCGCAACCCTGAATTAGACTGAGCCTTCCTCCCACTCTTTGTACTTGAAGTTGGGGGAGGGGGGGCGGCTGGCTCGGACTTGGCAAGTTTGTTTTTTGGATGGGTGAGCACTCCGGGTCCCTTCCCGGTGAAAGTTGTTTCAGCCACAAAGTAATTTCATTCCACTGTTTTTCAGTCTCAAAATAAAAGGAAACTTATATTGAAAACTGAGTGTGTCTGTGCTTCTGGGAGGTGGGATGCTTGGGAATGGGGAGAGGTCTGTTCCAGGAAGGAAAGTGCAGCCCTGGGTATGTCTGAGAGTCCCAGAGGGTTGCCTCGCTAACATGAGGAGCTGCTCTGCCGGGTCTGTTGATGACTTTGAATGAGGTAACTTTCATCAAGCTCTGCTTTTTTCACCCTTTGGTTTTAGAGGTACAGTCTCACTGTGTAGCCCAGGCTAGCCTCAAACACTCAGTCACCTGCCTTAGTCTCCAGTGCCTTGGCTTCTGATGACCAGGTTCTGAACAGGAGCAAACCCACCCGCCATTTTGCTTGTATTTCAAACCTGGTCTGCATTGCTGTCTCCTGAAGGATTTCTCATGCTCAGAATAGTTCTACGTTGACAGCAAGTCTGCCGTGCTTCCTCCCCGTTGTCCTAGTTTCTTGTCTGACAAACCCCAACAAAAATATAGCCTCAAATCTGTTTTTACTGCCTGGACTAGTTTCTGGGTTCATCCTATCTACCATGTGGAATTCGGTAGTTTCCAGCCCATTTACCTGTGAGAGGGTCTTGAGGCCCACCAAAGCAGGGGGAGTTGGCCTAACTTTGTGGGAACGAAGGTAGGTATGCTTTTTCTTGGTTCCTCTTCAAGATCTACTACTGATCAGCTTCCTAGTGCAGCATGACACTTTCTGGCGTGTTTGTGGACAATTCTGCAAAGGGCAGAATGAAACAATTTATAATTGTCCCTTACAGGAATAAGGACCTTCACCGGACCATTTTGGCCCCTTTGAGACAGTCTCACTAAATAGTCCTGGAACCTGCTATGTAGACTGGGCTGGTCTTAAATCTTATAGATCCTGCCACCTTTGCTTCTCAAGTGCTGGATTACAGGTGTTCCCCCAGCACACCAGGCTCTCACTGTGTAGCCCAGGCTGGCCTCAAACTCTAAAATCACTGGCCTTAGTCTTGGCACTGCACGTATATAATACCACAGCTGGTCTTGCCTTCTTCAATTTGAGTTAAATCCTCAGCTTAAAAAGAGAAGTGGTCGGACATGTGAGGCACACCCTTTAATCCCATCACTCGGGAGTCTGAAGACAGCCAGGGCTACACAGAGACTCTTGAAAAACAAAGTGGGAAATGCACTTGTCTCTAGAGAGTAGTTGTCACCTGAGATCCTGACAGGAAGGGCTAACCTAGAAGTTAATTTCTGGATCTCAAGCCTTGGGTTGGTCAAACTACCCTCTTTCCCAGGGGTCCGCCTAAGATGGCCAGGAAAGTTACTTTAGGATGCATAACAATAGAAAATTACACTTGTGAAGTAGCAACAAAAATAGTTTTGTTGGGCACTGTCCTGCTGCCTGGGAATCAAGATGCAGAACTCTCAGCTCCTTTTCCACCACCGTGTCTGCCCGAACACCCCCATGTCCTGCCGTGATAACAGACTGAAACTTCTGAGACTAAGCCAGCCCCAATGAGATCTTTTCCTTAGAAAAAAAAGAATTAGGGTTGGGGTCACCACAACCATATTAAAGGGTCACAGGGTTTGGAAGCTTGAGAACCACCTAGAATTCCAGACAGGGATGAACTGATGTGGATGCAAAAAGCGGCAGTTGGGTCTTCTGGGAGAAAAAGCCTCTTAACCATCTTGGCAATTTCTTATTTATTTTTTTGAGATAGGGTTTCAACATAGCCCTGGTTGCCCTAGCACTCAATAGACTGACCAGGCTGATCTCAAACTCCTCCTGCCTTTGCTGAATTCTGAGATTACTACCACTCTCAGTCAAACTTATTTTTAAAAAATTTAATAAAAGTTACATTAGTTTACTTCTTGGGCAGGGGTTAGGGTTGTAGAAGTCAAAGGATGACTTTGGGAACATTTCTTCCTCCACATGTGACACCAAAACTCAGGCTTAGCAACAAGTGCTTTTATCTGATGAGCCATCTCAACAACCCCTAAACTTCTTTTTCCTTGTCCTCCCTCCACCCCTCCCTCTAGTGTAGCTGAGACATCAAAAAGGTGTCTAGCCACCCGTCCTTTTAGAGGTGTGGTTTCCTGTCCACCCGGAACTTAGAAACCTGTAGGAGGCTTAGCTACAGAAAGCTTTGGCCCCAGAGTGCCAGTGCAGAGCTGTGCAGAGAGTAAGCATTTGGGGCAGGCAAAGGCTGGAAAGGCCGGGAGTGGGCAAAGCACTGTTCAGACAAGGAAGGAATGCTTCCTTCTGCCATGCTGGCTCCCCACAGTGCTGGGCAGGAGAACATAACATCCTTGTTGAATGAAACTACACAGGGATCAGGGAGGGAGCTGCTGCAGAGGGAGATTGTGGCAGAGGATTGTTTAGGGCCTTGAAGGTTCTAGGCTCTTGGGTCTTACTGGAGTTTGGTTCATAGAGTCTCTGACAGCTGGTTGGATGTGACTCTCCCCTGTAATCCCAGCATTCAGGAGGGAGGGGCACATGGATCTCTGAGTTCAAGGCCAGCCTGGTCTTCAGAACAAGTTCCAGGACAGCCAGAGCTACACAGAGAAGCCATACCTTGAAAAACAAAAGCCTCTGACATCTAGAGAGGGTTGGCTAACAGGAGTCAGTGGAAATGTGAATGTGTTAGACAAGTTTAGTGGGACTTAAAAGAGGCATGAGATGGAGACCAAAGGTAGTTCCAGGCGTGGACCATGTTGAGACCTTGTTGGGAGTGTCATGCCTCTGAAGTTTGGAGGTTCAGAAAACAAGTTTATGGGTAAGTTACTGGGTAAGTTTTGAACACACCGGTGAAGACCCATGGTTAAAACTTCAATATCATTTAAACAGTAGGTACCTTGAGCTCGCATAGTTCTCAGAGTGCTAAATGCCTGTTTTAGTTACTGTTTCATTATTGCTGGAGAGAAACACCATGACCCAAGGCAACTTTAAAAACCACTTAATTTTGGGACTTCCTTACAGTTTTGCAGGTTTCGTCTGTAATCACCAAGGCAGGAAGCAGGCTAGAGCAGTGGCCGAAAGCTTTACATCCAGGTCCCCAGGCAGGAAGAGAAAGACTGGGTTGGGCATGGGGTTTTGAAACCTCAAAGTCCAACCTGATGAGTTAGCTCCCAATAATTCATCTCAAACAGTTCTATGCTCTGGTGACCACTCATTGAAACATGAGCCTGAGGGGCCATTCTAATTCAGACCACCACAATATCTGTGCCCAAGCTTGCTTTCAGTGCCTGACCTCATTTGGAGAGCCAAGTCAAGTACCTGGTTTGTAGCACATGAATTATTTCCTTTCCCCCCACTCTTCTTTTTAGTTCTGGGGTTCAGACCTGGGGCTTTGGGCAAGCCAGGCACATGGCTATCGCTGACCTACATTTCTCACAATTTTTTTTAAAGACAGGTCTACTTTATTATGTAGTTCTGGCTCTCTTAGACTTCATCACATAGACCAAGCTAGCCTCAAACTCTTTTTGAGGGATCTACCTGTCTCTGACTCCAGAGTGTTGGGACTACAGGTGTGAGTCAACACCTCCAGCTTTTTTTTTTTCCTTGAAGTACAGGATCCCTATTACCTTTTTACTATGCTAATCAGTAAGGTGACAGAAAGTACAGCATTCAAATACGTTGTGTCAAGACTGTGGCATTGCAACCAAAGCTGTCAGAAGAGGTCCACTTATATAGGAGCCCGTGAGAAGACCCAGCAGGTGAAGACACTAATTTGCCCTGTAGACAAGCTTGGCCGCTTGAACCCACACAAATGCAGAAAGGAGGGGCTGGAGAGATTTCTCAGTGGTTAAGAGTGCTCTTGTCAAGGACTTAGTTCAGTTCCCAGCACTCACATGGAAGCTTACAGCCATCCAGGTGGTCTCTTCTGGCTGCCGAGGCCATTGCATGCACATAGCATAACCAAACATAGTGTACAAGCAGGCAAAACTCATACACCTACGATAGAAACAAACCTAACATATATGTATTCCTTTTGTTTTTATTTAGAAAGAGAGAACTAACCACACAAAGCTGTCCCCTGACTCTCACACATGAGCTGTGGCATACACACAGTTAAAAGGCACATTTGTAGACTTGTGTCTATATTTAGAAAATAGCAACCACTGATATTTGACTCCAGAAGAACTAAAATTAAAACTTGCTCGGTAATAGAGCTCTCTCAGCACATCGGGGTTCAGTGCACAGTGACTCAGATGTGCACCCTTGAGTCTGGAGAGACGGCTTTCTGCCTAAGAGCATTTGCTTCTCTTGCAGAGGGCCCAGGTTTGCTTCCCACATGACCACGTACAAACATCTGTAACTCCAGTTCTGGTAGATCTGGCATCCTCTTCTGAACTCTTGGGACACCACCCACAGGTGGTACACAGACACACAAACAAAACACCCATACACTTATCTTAACAACTCTTATACATCTGTACAAGAGTAGTTAGAAATGATTGTTGTTAGGAAGCAAACTCAAGAGTCAGTGCTCTCCAAAATCACACTAAAGTTAGTAAATTCTGGAAAATCTAACCAAGATAGAAGGAAAAGAGTCATAAGCAAATGAAAGAGGAGAAAGGAAATAGAGGCTGAACATGGTGGCACATGCTTTAGTCCCAGCACTCGGGAGGTAGAGGCAGGAGGAGCTCTGAGTTCAAAGCCAGCCAGGACTACACAGAGAAACCCTGACTTAAAAAGCCTGCCCCCCCCCCAAAAGAGAGAAGAGATAATAACTAGTAGTTATTAAAGAGTTAAAAATGCAAATCTAGGACAACTGTGTATTATTGAAAATCTCCAGGAACTCTCTAGAAAACCAAGATTAACACCTGACAGCCAGAAAAAGGCCTTTCGGGTGGCACAGCAGGCGAACAGACTTGCCTATCATACACAGACCCCTGGGTTTCACCTTCAATACTACAAAGCCAAACCTAACAAAAAACCAAAGATGTTACTTCACAGCACTTTAAAGTTTATAGTCAGCAATTTAGAAAAACATTAAGTTGAGGGAGAAAAGTGTAGTAGTAAGAAATAATAATAGTAGTAGTAATTAATAATAATTATAATAGCAGCAGCTGAGTCTAGGACCATAGCTCAACTGATAGAATGTTTACCCAGCATGCACAACACCTGGGTACCATCCCCATCATCACAAAACCTGGTGGCGGTACAGGTGGCATAGGTATGTGGTTCAAACCTGTGCTCTCAGCACTCAGGACAGGAGGACCAAGAATTCAGGGCGGTTACAAAGAGAATTTGAGGTTACTCTGGGTTACCTGAGACCTTATTTTAAAAGACACAAAAAAGGGATTGGAGAGATGTCTCAGCAGGCAAGAGTACTTGCTGCTCTTTCAGAGAACCTGAACTTGATTCTCAGCATCTAGGTTAGGGGTCCCACAAACTGCCTGTAAGTCCAGCCCCAGGAGATCCAAGGTAGAGGTTACTCCTGTCAACTGGGTCCAAAAAGAACCGTCTCTTGCTTCTCTTCCAATTCTGCTTCTAAATATTTATTTATTATTTATTTACTTATTTACTTATATTCTTTATTTTCTCTCCCTCACTCTCTTCTTCCTTCCTTCCTTTCCTGTGTAGCCCTGGCTGGCCTAGAACAGGCTCTGTAAACCAGGCTGGCTTCAAACTCAGGGATCTGCCTGCCGGGACTAAAGGTGTTCACCACCGCGACCTACTCCTAAATTACTTTTTGAAAAGATTTTATTTTTGTCTGTGTGTCTGTGTGAGTGTCTGTGTGCACGTACCCAGAAGTGGTTGTCATTTTGCAGGAACTAGAGCTGGCAGGATCTTGTGAGGGTTCTGGGTACTTGAGTCCTCTATAAGAGTAGCAAATACTGTTAACCATGGAACTGCCTCTGTAGCCTGTGTTTCTAAATCCCTTATCAACAAGACTTAAGAACCCAAAAAAGGAAACCCCAAATTCTGGGGTCACACTGTCTCAGTCACCGAGTGCTAGGAATACAGATGGGCCACCAAGCCTGGCTTTAGAGGAGACCGCTGAGGAACGTGTGCTCTGCGTGGATGCCAAGCCCGCTCCCTTCTTTCCTGGAGATTAGTTTACATCATTAGTCGCTTTTCAGTCCAGGTTGGGGCACTTTGCCAGAACAACTCTCAGAACTGAGCATGTTCTGTGTATTTGATTCCAGACAGTTTGATGGGCCAAAAGCCATGCCCACGGCTGTTTTACGGTTTCTCCCCAGACTTGATATCAGATATGGGGCTTAACAAAAGGCATATCCAGCTTTTGTGGGACCACACAGTTAATCATGCTAGGAACCCTTTTGTCTGGTTGAACAGATCTGCGGCACCACCTTAATCCCCTTAAATGTCACTTTAAAGGGGTGTGATAACCACACCTTGTGTTTAGTCTGCCCCTAAAG
The DNA here is from genome assembly GCF_963924665.1 of Micromys minutus. Taxonomy (NCBI): domain Eukaryota; kingdom Metazoa; phylum Chordata; class Mammalia; order Rodentia; family Muridae; genus Micromys; species Micromys minutus. Next base: position 42,879,888 of record NC_137979.1, on the reverse strand, counting down.
CCATGTGGTAGACCGGCACAAAATGGCTACCGGTTCTTCCCACCCCTCTGCACTTTGAGACCGGGCTCACAGGAGTTGGAATCTGTTTCTCACGTTTCATTGAGAACTTACATTGAGTTTAGCCAGGTGGCTTGTTCTCCATCAGCTAAGTGACAGAAGGGTTTGTTAGGGACCAGACGGCAGCGGCACCTTCGAGGTGGGAACAGGCAAGTCTCCGAGTTCCAGTTTAGGCTACAGAGAGAGAAAGGGTCCTAAAACAAAATAAGACAAAAGCCAGAAACAAACTAACAAAAAAAAAAAAAAAAAAAAAAAAAACCCAAAAAACTATAAAAAAGAAAACCCCAAACAACCAAACCAAAGGCTTGTCAGGAGTAGTATGTTTGCCTCATGGTGGGGAGGCCTGGTACAATTCCTGGCACTGGTCTGAGCTGGGGTGTCCTCTCCTGCTGATCTCTCAAATCCATCTTTGTGAAAACACCTGAGACACCCTGTTGGAAGATGAGGGCCAGATGGTTTAACTTTAACTGTTTTCAAGGCTGTTTTTTTTTTAATTTGTAATTAATTTTTATATGAGTATACTACCGCTATCTTCAGACACACCAAAAGAGGGCACCATATCTCTTTACAGGTGGTTGTGAGCCACCATGTGGATGCTGGGAATTGAACTCAGGACCTCTGGGAGAGCAGTCAGTGCTCTTAGCCACTGAGCCATCTGTCCAGCCTCCTCAAGGCTTACTTTTAATGGTGGTTCTTAAATTCTTTACCCTTCCTTTTAGCCCACCACCTACCAGAGGTAGTGGACAAGAAAGGATGTGGGAGGGGGGCTGGGAGGAAGGGAGCAGCTCTTTGGAGCAACTCACATCTGTGTTGTCTGGAAATCAGCAGTTCAGTTCACGGGTCCGCATCAGAAGCTCGGTCCAATGGGAACACTCGGTAGTGTCAGGACAGCAAACAGGAATCAGCGGCGGCACTACCTGAGAGACACAGCGAGGCCCTGGCACAAGTCAGCACTAGGGAGGGACACCAGAGGGGTTCTCGACTTTGCCTCTCTCAGCGGAAACGCAAGACCAATACATGTCTCACAGCCGCCTCCACAAGCAAGCCAAGCTCAGCCGGTCACTGTCGGTGGGGTTCTATTTACAACCTCCAAACATCACGCGTCCTCCATGAACCTCGCCTCAGCACACGTGTCTGTCTCACCTGCCATCACTCTGCCATCAGCCCGAGTCCGTGGAAGCCGCAAGAAAGCTGAGGCACACCACCAGAGGTTTTTTTTTTTTTTTGGCAAGTTTCTCTCCTGACAAATGTAGCTCAACTACACAGTGTAAGGCAGATCAATACATGTGTGTATTTTAGCAAAGACTCTTTCATCTTGTCTCTTTTCACATGCTCGTTTTAGCAGAACATCCTCTCTCCTGTGTCTGCTTCAGCTAAACGGTTCTCCAGGAGTCTGCCTTAACCTTTCACTGGTGTCCACTGCAGGAAAACACCAAAGAAACTCCAAAGAAACCTTTATGTTTCCTCTTGAAGATGGAGCAGCCATCTCGGCGAGTCCAACGAGGACTTTCTCGGACTGCTCTGCAGGTCAACCGGGAAAGGCATGGATAAGACTTTCAGACCACCCTGACTCAACCCCAGCTTAGTCCGAATCAGAAGCATCTTGCAATCAATCAATCATGAGACAAAAACTTGCTTTAAGTCACCAAGTTTGGGGGTAGTTTCTTATGATGCAAACCTAATTGGCGCAAGGGAGGTGCTATGGTTTAAGTGTGTGCACCCCCTTCGCTTTTTGAGGTGGGCACTGTGGTCCAATATAGGTCACAGAATCCCCGCACTCGGTGCCTGCAGTGAGGTGGGGGCAGGGAAGTAGAACTGCGGTGGGGCTAGTCTGGGCTGCACAGTGAAACCCTGTCTCAAAAAGCAAGCAAGGCAGGAGTAAGTGAAGGAAAGAAAGAAAAGGAAGGAAGGAATAAATAAGGGTCTGGAGAATTGGCTCTGCAGTTCAGAGCTCCTGTTGCTTTTTCTCACTCTGAGACAGGGTTTCTCTGTGTAACTCTGACTATCCTGAAACTAACCCTGTCGATCAGGCTAGCCTCAAACTCAGAGATCCTCCTGCCTCTGTTTCCAGAGTGCTGGGACTAAAGGCATGTACCATCGTGCCCAGAACACTTGCTCTTGCAGAGGACCCAGGTTCAATTCCCAATACTCACATGGTGGCTCACAGCCATTTCTACCTCCCAGTCCAGGGGATCTGATGCCCTCTTCTGACCACCACAGGCACCCGGCACACACGTGGTGAACACACATGCAGGCAAAAAACTCATGCACATTAAAAAAAAAAAATCTAAAAAGAAAGTAAAGGAAAGAAAGAAAGAGTTCATTTTCTGGAAGGTTGGTGCTTGGTTTATTAATGTTGGGACTGCAACCAGAGTTTTAGGATAAACGTGTTGGCTTCCACAACCCTATTGGTTAGGCTTAGATTTTTTTCAAAACCTACTTTAATAAAGGTTCTTAAATACTTCAACCTCCCTTATAGCCAGGCCAGCAGCCAAAAGTAGGGGAGGAAGATGGTTATGGGACAGGAGGGATGTGCACCTGTTTAGAAACAGATCTTTGTTGTCAGCGGTCTAGGCCACTCTGGTGAGCAGCAGCTTGAAGAAACCTCCAGGCTCCACCAATCAGCATGAGTCTGAGGAAGCAGCAAGAAGCAGCTGGAACACCCCCAGAAGCTCTTCAGTGTGTTTCTGTCTGCAGAGTCACCCTGAAAAGGCCTGAGGCACCTGGCTGCTGCTCCCCCCTGCCCAGTGCTTGTTGTCCCCAAGGCTGCTGCTCCCCTGCTGCTGCTTGGCCCCCCTACTGCTGCTGGTCCCTGATGCTGCTTTCAGTTTTGCTGTTACAGGATTTGTTTTGTTGGACTGCAGTTGGAGATACCCTGACAATGGAGATTCGACTTGCCCCAAAGATCCCGATGTCCCTAATCAGCAGGAAGTAGTCTAAAGAGGTATACCTCTCCTAACCTATCTCTCCTACCTAATATTGGGGGTTAGAAGGGACTGGGGTGAAATAAAGGTGGAAGATAAAAGAACCCAATAAAGTAGCCCCCAAAAGCATACCTACGATGGCGAACATTAAGTTTAGAGGAAGAGTTTGGACAGGGGCAAGAGGAATTCAGAGTTAAGCTGGGTATGATGAAGGATGCTAGTAATCCTAGCATTTGGGAGGCTTAAGGCAGAGGAACACTGAGTTCAAGGTCAGCCTGTGCTACATGTGAATAAAACAAGCAAGCAAACACCCCAGGAATAAAGCAAGTCTGGTCAAGGTATGGTCTGGTTCGTCTTTTTCCCAGTTCTGGTTTCTCAAGGTAGTTAGACAGAGGAGAATTTAAAGGCCCCTTTCCCCCACTTACTTACTTTGTATGAATTTGTGTATATGAAGTGTAGTTGTGTTCCTACCACAGAATGTGTGGAGTGCCAAGGACAACTTATGGGAATTGGTTCTTTCTATGGGGAGATTCCGTAGCTCAAACTCTGGTTGTCAGGCTTGGCAGCAAGGGCTTTAACCAGATGAGTTAACTTTCTGGCATTGTTTGTCATTTTGTTTTGAGATAGGGCCTCACTGTGTCACTCCGACTGGCTCACTGTACATGCCAGGGTGACTTTAACTAGAAGACAACACCTCCCTTTGCCTCCAGAGTGCTAGGATCAAATGTGTGAACCACCATGGTGGGTTTTATGCTGTGCTGTAGATCAAACCTGGGGCTTCATGTATAGTAAGTATTTTAAGTATTCTATGAACTAAGCCCTACCCCAATCTCTCAATAAGAAGCTGCAATGGGCTGGGAGGGGGGAGGGGAAACTGAGGCCAATAAAGCCCCAAAACACAGTTGAGTGTGCTGGTACATGTTTATAGTCCCAGTACTGGGGAGCGGAGACAGGAGGATCCTGGCTCTTAATAGACTGGCCAACCTAGACTAATGGACAAGCTCTAAGCCAATGGAAAAATCCCTACCCTATACCAAAAAAAAAAAAAAAAAAAAAAAAAAAAAAGAGGTGGATGGCAGTCTCCAGGAACACCACTAGAGGTCGCTCACGTGTAGCGTCATGCTTTGCATGCAGGAGGCCTTGGGCTCAAGGCAAAAGGTTGTTGCTTCTGTCCTCTGAGGGGAGTAGTCCATCTGGTCCCCACAGCCTTGCCTTCATAGATACTGGTCCAGTCGCCCTCCTTTGGGGATTGTCTGCCCTGCCATGCTTTGTTTTTCCTGGACCCAACGCTCTGTTCCTTCTGCATTGTAGGGCAATGAGATAAGGCAGGTAGAGGGACAGTAGCCTGTCCTGCCTGTGTAGAATCAAGCAGGAGTCGGAGCCCAAGTCTGTGCAAAATGTTCAGGCAGAGGTGCTAGGCTTCCACGGAAATTGTAGTCACCTATGGCCTCAAGTGTGAGAACAGCTTTTAAGTGCTTGTTATAGGAGGTGATGACCAGTTAGAAACAAGCTGTGGTCCAAAAGACCGCCCCCCCCCCCAGCTGACGTGTCTCCACAAAGACTGTACCCTTATTCAGGAGGGTGACCTGCTCCCCAGATCAGAAAAACAAGTACACCTGGGTGAGAAGTACGTTTGGTTTTAATTCAAAGAAAGGGCGGGAACTGTGCCTACTCCTAATTGGCTCTGACCTCACCGTTATTTATCAGTGATTCAAAAGTATCAGTGAAGAGATTGGCTGGAGAAATGAGGTATCTCGGTGGTTAGGAACACTTGGTTGCTTCTCCAGAGGATCATGGTTCCGTTCCCAGCACCCCCGTACTGCTGCTCAAAACAGAAGAGAAAAAGAAAGAAGTAGGTGTCTTAGGGTTTTATTACTGTGAACAGACACCACGATCAATGCAAGTTTTATAAAGGACAACATTTAATTGTGGCGGGCTTACAGGTTCAGAGGTGCAGTCCATTATCATCAAGACAAGAGCATGGCAGCATCCAGGCAGGCATGGTGCAGGAGAAGCTGAGAGTTCTACACCTTCATCCAAAGGAAGCCAGGAATAGATTGAGCATCCTCAGGCAGCTAGGAGGAGTGTCTCCAAGCCCACCCCCAGAGTGACACACTTCCTCCAACAAGTTCACAACTTCTACTAGTGCCACTCCCTGGGCCAAGCATATGCAAACTATAACGGTAGGAAAGGATGTGACAGCTTCTAGGTATTTTGGCGGAAGAGTTTAGTGTAGATAAAGAGGAGAGAGCATAGGCAGAGGCAGGGACATCTGGGAGAGTCCAAAGTAAACATGACCCTCAGTCAGGCCGTGTGAGGAGGATGGGGAGAGGAGAAGGGAAACCCAGACCAGGACGAGGCCAGGAATGTAGACCAAAAGAGGGCAGGTGGCCAAAATGGCTGGATTATTTAGGGAACAGCCTCTTGGGGGAAGAGAATAGAAGCCCAGTCCCTGGATTGGAGAATTCAGGGTTAGAGGGGGATGTATGTCAGCCCTACCCTATAACTGTAGGGACTGAGAGATGCTGGGAGAACCTGGTGGCTAGGTCCTCTGTGATATGTTAAATAGGCCCCTCAATCACTTGTCCAAGGATTTGAAGCTTAACAAAAACCACAGGTAACTCTAAATCCAAGGGGCAGTGTGTGTGTGGGGTCCCACACCCTATTCTGGTCTTTGTGGGCACTGAGCATACACATGTGGCACACACTAGACATACATGTGGCACACACTAGGCACACATGTGGCACGCAGACACGCTTGCAAGCATAACATCCATTCTTAAGCCGGACAGCATCTTTAATCCCAGTATTTGGGAGGAAGAGGCAGGCAGATCTCAGTTTGAGGCTAGCCTGGTCTACAGTGTGAGTTTCAGGACAGCCAGGGATACAGAGAAACCCTGTCTCAGAAACAAAACAACAACAGCAACAAATCCCACCCATGTTCAGAAAGTAAAAAAAAAAATTTTTTTTTTTTTTTTTAAAAATCATTGCAAAGGAAAGTGAGAATGGGTTGGCTAATTAAGGCACAGCGTGAAGCAGGGGCCTTTCTGTTTTAGTGGTGGAAGATTTCAAACATTTGCAGATAAGTTTTACTTAATGGAGGAGACGGAAGGATTTGATTTGAACTCTGGAGTAAACACAAGTTTTATAGTGTCAGATAGAAAAAAACAAAACAAAACAAACAAACAAACAAAAAAAACCCCCAAAAAACAAAAAACCCACAAACCCTGTCTGTCCAGAGGTCCAGAGTTTTGTATAGACTCACTAGAAAGTTCTAAGGTGAACTTGGAGCATGTCCTTTGAGGAGATCATAGAAGCTTAAAGTCTATTTGGCCTCTTGTTTAGAGACCTTATCTCTTGGGCCCACAGACATCCTCCATCCAGACACCAGGAAATTCTCACTTGAAGCCTACCTTGGATTCTGAACCTCCAGAGCTATAAGGACACGAATGTTCTTTTCTTTATGAAGTTGGCTCACCTTAGGTATTTCCTAACAGTAACACCAGAAATACTTCTTCACTGAGCCTTTAGGTTTTTGTTGTTGACATAGGTACTCACCTGTCCCAGCTGGCTTCAGATTCACTCAAGAATGAGGAATGTTTTGTTGTTGTTGTTTTGAGGGGGGGGTGTTTTGTTTTTGTTTTGTTTTCTGAGACATGGTTTCTCTGTGTAGCCCTGGCTGTCCTAGAACTTGCAATGCTGGCCTTAAATTTAGAAATCTGCCAACCTCTGTCTCCAGAGTGCTGGGATTAAAGGTGTGGGCCACTGCCTGGCTCTTTTTGTTTTCTTTTAAATTAGGGTCTCAATATGTAGCTCTGGCCCCACTTCCTGAACCTGCCCAAACAGCACCAGCAGCTGGGGACCAAGTAAACACCTGAGCCTATGGGTGACATTCTCATTTAAACCACCACATGCCTAGGACTTTAGGGTAATACTAAATCTGGGTTGTTTTGTGGTGTTGTTTATGGTAATTCAATGCCATTATCTAAATAATCAATGCTTGCAATTCCTTACTTAGGGAAGAGAGAATTTGGCTTTTCAACTTTGAAAGTCTCCAGATCATTAACTTATTCAGATCGTAGGTACAGGCAGGACAGAGTATATTTAACAACAAACTTGGGAGCTGGAGAGATAGCTCAACCAGTTAAAAGCACTGGCCCCTCTTCCAGAGGTCCTGAGTTCAATTCCCAACAACCACATGGTGGCTCAGTTACAGCTGTCTGTAACTCCAGTTCCAGGAGATCTGATACCCTCCTACTGATATATATATATTTTAAAATATATATATATTTTAAAAATACTTAGAGCTGGGTTTAAAAAAGAAACCCTGTCTAAAAAAGAAAACAAAGGGGCTGAAGAGATGGCTTAGCTGGATAGGAACACTGACTGCTCTTCCAGAGGTCCTAAGTTCAAATCCCAGCAACCACATGGTGGTTCACAACCATCTGTAATGGAATCCGATGCCCTCTTCTGTCTTAAGAGAAGAGAGCAATAGTATAGTTACATATATGAAATAAATAAATCTTAAAAAAAAAAAAAAGAAAACAAAATCATCTTGGAACCAAGGTTAGGGTTAGGGTCAGGCTGACCTTGAACTCTCTTCCATTTCAGCCTCTGGATTAGCTGGGACTAAAGGTATGTACTCTGAGCTGGGAGATTCCCCTCTTTCACAAACAGCTGTTTTAGCCTGGTGTTGATCAAGGTCCCCTGCTATGGGTTTTACCACAGACGGTGTGAGGTAGGCATAGAGCTCCTGTCCCCTGGAACTTTTCTACCTATTTCCTAAGTGCCTGGGCCCCAGAAAATTCCCCTGGTCCGAAATGAAATGGGGAAAAACATCTTGATTATCCATCCATTATAAATGAACTTAATGAGAGATGGAATAGTAATCACAGAGTCCACCACATACTGGACCCTGACCGATTAGAACTAGCCCTGGGCTGGTGAAGGACTTCTGACCCAGAATTTGATCCCTGAGTCTAGTCATGGCTCCCATGGACTTTGTCCTAGGGAAGAGTGAGTGCTCCCTGTGATCTTAGTTCTGTCTGCACGGATGGTCTGCAGACTGGAACCTGGGTTACGTCTCAAGGTAAACTAGTGTGTTCTGTCGTGGAGGGGAACTTGCTCTTCATCAAGGAGCCGGGGTGTGGAAGGGTGAACCAGGAATGACAAGCTCTTTTTCTCTACCTTCCAGCAAGAGAATGGGTGGATCCTGAGGGGATCCAGGATTCTTCTATTGCATCCTATTTCCTGCAAGTCCTTCACGTTCATTTACAACCTTTCACCATAGGAAACAGCAAGGACTGAAGACATTCTCGAGATGAATTACATTCACCATCCCTAACCAAAGGCAAGCAGAAAATTGGCATTGAATTTGCATCAGGTGGCTGAGTGTGGCGGTGCATGCCTTTAGTCCTAGCAAAGATAGGATCTCTGTGAGTTTAAGACCAGCCTCTCACATAGTTCTAGGACAGCCAGGACTACATAGAGAGACCCTGCCTCAAATACAAACAAAACACCAAACAAAATCAAAACAAACAAACAAACAAACAAAAAAACCTATGAAGGGTTGCTTATACACATTGTAAAAGTGGATATTCAAGGTCAAAGGTTGATGATAGATGTCTTCCTATTATTATTATTTTAAAGATTTATTTATTTTATTTATATGAGTAGACTATAGCTGTTTTCAGACACACCAGAAAAGGGCATCAGATCCCATTACAGTTAGTTGTGAGCCACCATGTGGTTGCTTGGAATTGAACTCAAGACCTCTGGGAGAGTAGTTAGTGCTCTTAACCACTGAGCCATCTTTCCAGCCCAATGTCTTCCTCCTCCTCCTCTTCTTCTTCCTTCTTCTTCTTCTTCTTCTTCTTCTTCTTCTTCTTCTTCTTCTCCTTCTCCTTCTCCTTCTCCTTCTCCTTCGTCTTCTTCTTCCTCTTCTTCTTCTTCTTCCTCCTCTCCCTCCCTTCCTCTCTCTTTCTCTCTCTCTCTCTCTCTCTCTCTCTCTCTCTCTCTCTCTCTCTCTCTCTCTCTTCCTCCCTTACTCCCTCTCTCTCCCAGGAAGCTCCGGGGACCCTCCTGTCTTTACTTCTCCGGTACTTGGTGTGGTATACTCTACTCCTGGGCTTCTCATGAAGCTTCTGAGGATCAGAACCCAGACACTTACTGACCAAGCTATCTATCTCCTCAGGCCCCATTTATTTGTTTGTTTCAGTCTTTCTCTGTCCCCAACTTTTCATATGGATAAACCTGAGCAGTGGGCAGTTTGTTCCTCTGATCATTTTGATGCTTCCAGACTTGTGGCCTCACAGTACCAAAGCAGGTACCCAGCTTTATCCTTTGCTGCCAAATACCCTAAGGCCTAGAGTGTTGCTCATTTGAAAAGCACTGTGTGAGGGCCAAAACTGTGCTCCATTCTGCCTCTGAGTCAACCATGATTAGTGTTCTACTACAGGATATCCTCAAGAGGAGTCAGATTACAGTGTCATTAGGGAAGCTTTAAAGGAGAAGTCTGTAGGCTTATATTTTTCAAAACTTACTTTAATAAAGTTCTTAAATGCTTTAACCTCCACTCTAGCCCACCACCCACCAGAGGTAGTGGAAAGGAAAGGTTAACAGGGCAAAGAGGGATGTGGACTTGTTTAGAAATTGTTCTTTGGGGTGAAATCAATCTGTGTTGCCTGGATATCAGCAGTTCAGTTCTCATGAATCAGCAGCACTAGCCTGATTCACTCACAAACACCATTTATGAATCAGAAACAGCAGTTCCTTCTAGAAGAGACCTGAGTTTATTGTGCAGTTCTGGGATAGAACCTAGGACCTCACTCATGGACTTATATTCCTACCTACCCTGCATTTGCCTCCCTCCCCCTGGAAAAGTTTTATATACCCCAGGCTTGCCCCAAACTTGTTATATAGTGGAGGATAGAAAACCCTTACATTTCTGATCCTCCTGTTTCCACCATCAGAGTTTAAGCACCAACCTTGTGGTTGTTGGGGATTGAACTCAGGACCTCGTGAAAGTCAGACAACTGCTGACCCATCTCTCCAGCCCCGCCTCCCTCCCCTTTTTTATGACAGGGTCTCTGTATGTACCCCTGGCTATCCTGAAACTCACTTTGTAGACTAGGCTGGCCTCAAACTCAGAGATCTGCCTCCCGAGTGATAGGATTGAAGAAGTGTACCACCAGCCTGGCTTCAGTTCCCTTTTAAATTAAAAATTAAAAAAAGAAAGAAAGAAAGAAAAGAGAAAAGAAAAGAAAAGAAAAGAAAAAAAAAGCTTACTGCTAGATTCTTTTTGACAAAGTCCCAAGTCCTTCAGCTCATCCCTAAGTGTGGTCCTGGCAGAGACCCCTTGATTTCCTAAAGGAAGAGGCTTCCACTTGCTATATGTGCTAATACACACTGCCCCATAAGTTGAAGGTCAGACTCTGGCCCCTTCTGCTGTCTCTTTACAATGCTTCAGAAATCTAACCCTGCTCATGGTACCCTGGGAGGCTGCCAGGAAAGCACATGACTCAGAAACTAGAAACAGTTGGACAGGTTTTCAGAATTCAATAATGCTTATTTTATTAGTTTTGGAAGTCTTGGAAACCATGTTAATATTCATAAACATGAATCACTAGAAATTTATTGTCATAAATGCCAACTCCCACAAAAAAGATAACTATTTCTATAAAATGAAAACAAATTCAGTTTTTTTAAGTTTCACATAGTGGTTGTAGCCAAAATGCCGGGGGGGGGGTGGCCAAAATGCTATAGGGGGTTGGTTTTTTTTGAGACAGAGTTTTACTATGTAGACCAGAGAGACTTGAACTCACTACATTCTCTGCCTCAGAGTCTGAAGTACTTGGATTATAAGTATGTACTATACCCAGCAAAGTCTATATTCAAACTATATGCAGATTTTATTTGTGGTTCTGGGGACTGAAGTGAGTAAACGCTTCAGTCTCCAGCTACACTCCCTCCCACCACGAAGAAAAGACTCGAAGTCCTTTCCAGTGAGGTCTGCACCACTAATTCCTAATCTCAGATTCTGTCTTTTGTTTCATGGGGTTTTCCCTCCAGCTGTTGGGGATTACACATGCTAGCTAAATACTATACTGCTGAGATCTAGCTTGAGCCCTTCCAGATCTCAAACTCTGATGCAAAAATATAAAATTCTCATAAAGTGCCAGAAACTGACATATCTCCCTAAAACCTTCCATTCCCTAGAGTGTAGGGGCATGAGTCATCACACACAGCCCAGATGTGGTGTGTGTGTGTGTGTGTCTGTGTGTGTGTGTGTCTGTGTGTGTGGTGGGGGTGAGAAAGAGAGAGTTGTATATGTATACACAAGCAAACATGTATTGCATATGCTTTCACGTGGAGACGAGAGGCTGATGTTGGGTATCTCTCTGTACCACTTTCCAGATTAATTTTGAGACAGGATTCCTTACTGCACCTGGAGCTCACTAATTCAGCTAGGCTGGCTGGCCAGTGAGCTCTAGGGGCTGCCTGTTTTCACCTCCTAGTGCAGAGGTTACAGACACTTGCCTCTGCACATGGCTTTTCCATAGGTACTGGGGATCCAAAACTCATATCCTCACATTTTCATAAGCATCATCATCATCACTATTATTATTTTACTTATGTGTGTATGCTATGCATGGGTATGGGTGCCCTAGAAGGTCAGAAGAGACCATTGGATCTCCTGGAGCTGTAGTGGTCATAAACCCCTTGCTATAGGTACTGGGATCCCAACTTGTTTCCTTTGGAAAAGCAGTATGCTTTTTCTTAACATCTGAGCCCTCCCTCCTTTAGCCAAACACCAGCTTTTGAATGACCCAGACAGATCCTATTTGCTTTCCGGTTTAAAATTCTTCTTGATTATTTTATGGGCCAATTTACAAGCCATTTTAAATGGACCATTTCTAGTCACCCTACATAGGGAGGGGCATGGCAAATCAAAGAAACAGTTCCACCCAAGTAAAGCTTGGCGAGCTGGCGGCTTCACTGGGAGTAGTATCTCCTTAGCTGTTCATGAGTCAGGTGCATGCTGGGTGACAAGATTCAGAGCTGAGCAAGACCTGCGAACTGGATGACACCTTCTAGAATGATACAAGCTAGTGTTATAGTAAGGGTGACCATTGCTGTGAGGAAACAGCATGATCGAAGCAACTTGGGGAGGAAAGGCTTTAATTTGGCTTACACTTCCACATGACAGTTCATCATTGGAGCCAGTGATGAACTCAAACAGGGTGGGAGCCTGGAGGCAGGAGCTGATGCAGAGGCCATGATGGGGTGCTGCTTACTGACTTGCTTCCCATGGCTTGCCCATCCCAATTTCTTATAGAATGAAAGACCACCAGCCCAGGGATAGCCCCACCCATATGGGCTGGGCCCTCCTAAATCAATCCCTAATGAAGAAAATGTCTCACAGCCCGACCTTGTGGAGGCATTTTCTCAGTTGAGGTTCCCTCCTTTCAGATGACTCTAGCTTATGACAAATTGACATAAACCTAACCAGACTATCTAGGGAGGGTCCAGGTTAGAACACCAGCTTGATTTCTTCCTACCCGGCCCCAGAGTTTGTACTGTCTCCAGCAACAGGGACTAATGTTTGATTTTTGTTTGGCATACTACTGATATGCATTGCTGGGGGGCCTCAAGGGCCTCAGTGGCCAACGACTCATAGATACCATTCCTGATACTAGGATTTTACTTCACCCAGCAATCTTATTGCTCCTGGGAATACTTTTCAATAGATACACACAAGATAATTCCATTCAAACATCTGGAAGATGGTTAAGAACTACTATTAGATGCTAGAATATATATTTTAAAGACACATATATATATACATATATATATTACATATATAATATATTTCAAAGACAGAATCTCTCTACATAGCCCTGTCTGCCCCGGAACTCACTCTATAGACCAAGCTGGCTTTGACCTCACAGAGCTCTTGCTGCCTCTGTATCCTGAGTGCTGGGGTTAAAGGTGTGTGCCACTATGCCTTGCTTAGACATTAGACTTTTTACTGAGGGTAGACAAACTCCTGAGGCCCACCATTGTCTAGTCTAAGAATATGACGGTAGCCAAGGGGAATACAAAAGAAGAAGAACAAAAAATGTTAGCAATGTTAGAGAATCCCATTACTCTGTTGACTGTTTCCTCAAAACTCCTTCCTGAATTAACTGTACTGTGAACTTAGTGTAGTGAGCCACCTGTTGGGGATCAGGAATCAACACACAAACCATATAAACACTGATTTCAGTTAAGCAGTTTATTGAACGCACACCCCAATGCTGGTCAGAGCAGGGCCATAGCTCAGAATTACCTGAACTATGACAATGGACATCTTTTTCTATCAGCTTATAAAGGAAAAACCCTACCAAAAACCATAATGAGTTCTTACTATGCAGACAGTGCTGCCCAGTGGTCAGCTCTGACTCAAGATATTTTAGACATGACAATTCGTATTGACCTTTGATTTGATGGGTCCTATGTGAAACTTTGTGGAATTTCTTAAGATTTAGCAAACCCCATACGGAACAGTCACAACATACAGAACAAAACAGGGTATGTGGTCAGCATGTCCTTGCTCTGAACCAAGTCACTTCTCTGTGTCAGTGACTGGCAGGCATGGAACAAGATGGCAACAGTTATTCTTGCAGGGGGATGTCAGAACAGAATACTATCAAAATAACAGTTACCTAGACCTTAACAAGATCACAACCCAGTAGTAAGTGTAGTCACAGGCAACTATCTGGGTCACTGTGAAGTCAGTCCCAAAAGGTTTGTAAGCAAGTGTATCGGGTGCTGTTCCCAGGGCCTCTTCCTAGAAAAGTGCTGTTCTGGGAGCTGGATGAGAATTGTCGATGTTGGTCCCATCATGTGGTAGCTAAACTGGCCAGTTCTCAAGATAAGTAGAGATCTTGTAGTGGGTTTTATGCAATCTACCAAGCTGCATGCTTTCTTGGGAAGAACTGTTTCTTGGCTCATTTGCCATTTATTTAATAAAATAAAATCCAAAAATTTGATTTACCAAATAAAGACTCAGGAACCAGACACTGTGTTGACAGCCTGCTAGCTCAGAGAGGCAGAGAAAGCACCTAGTGGACTCTCTTACTCTACCGACATCCCAGAAGGAAAAGGTTCCTTCTCCATGTTGCCTTAAATTCCCTTTAACTCAGTGTCTTTCCTTTTATTTCCATACATTTACCCCCTGCCCACTGGTTTCTAGTTCTGCCTGTTGACCCAGGGCTGACTTTATTTAATCCTGTTTACAAAAAGCTCTCCGGGTTAAAGATGTGTACCAGGGCTGAGCCACTCCACAAGGTTTTCCAGTTTACAATTTTGGGGCTCACAAATACCCTGCAACAATTTGATGACAGTGAGTCGGGCTGTTTGGGTCACAAAGACCCAGCTCTTCATGTGAACCTGAAAATTGTTAGCTAAAATCTCGTTGCATGGCTGCCTCCCCTTCCATCTGTTGTTTGCTTTGCAGGTTACCTTGAGTGAACAAATACTACATATCTCATGACAATACGTCTTCTGTGACAAATGTTGAATCAACCCCCCAGAGAATGTTGAGCCGTTGATCCTGACAGGACCTCACCTAAAGAACCTTTAAGTTTAACCAGACCTGTTGTAAGCTTCAATTTTTCCCAACCCTATTTTTAAAAAGGATTTATTTATTTTATGTATGTGAGCACACTGTAGCTGTCTTCAGACACACCAGAAGAGGGCATTGGATTCCATTACAGACGGTTGTGAGCCACCATGTGGTTGCTGGGACTTGAACTCAGGAAGAGCAGTCAGTGGTCTTAACCGCTGAGCCATGTCTCCACGCCCCCCCAACTCTATTTTTTTTACTAATGGTTCTTAAATGCTTTTGCTTCCCTTCTAGCCTACCATCTACCAAGGTAGTGGTAAAAAAGGTTATTAGGTTACGAGAAAAGTGGACCTGTTTAGAAATTGTGCTTTGGAGCAAATCCCATCTGTGTTGTGAGGAAACCAGCAGTTCAGTTCACAGGTCAGCCGCAGCAGCTCCATCCACTTGCAAACACTTCACGGATATACCAGCAGTCCAGTAGTGCCAGATGGAAGACAGATCAGCAGTGGTGGCAGGACCCAGCAGAAACAGCCAGACCTCAGCAGAATTGCCATGAGCCAGCAGGAGTGATTACACTATTGCCGTGCCTCTCTCAACAAAACGAAGATCAATGAAGACATGAGACCAAACAGTGTTGCAATGCCAGCCATGCAAGCAAGTCCCTGTCACTACCCACTGAGTCCTATTTATACTCCCTCCAAGCATCACATGTCTTCATGGGTCTCGCCTTACCACGTGTCTTGCTTCAGCACGTGAGTCCATCTTAGCCAAACTCCAAGCGAGTCTTTATTGGCTGACATCACTTTGCCAATCGGCCTGAGTCTAGTGGCAGTCTGGGTGGTATGTGACCAAGCTGGTCCCTTTTATGGAAACAAAGGTAGTTCAATACACACAAATCAATAGCTGTCATGCAGTACATCCATGGAAACAAGGGCAAGAGTCATCTGATATCTCAGCAAATGCAGAAACGGCCTTTGAGAACCTTTACAACCACTTCAGGATAAATGCCCCCAGAGAAACTAGAAATAGAGGTAACATACATGTGCTGGTTTGGATATGCATGGCCTAGGGAGGACACTATTAGGAGGCCTGGCCTTGTTGGAATGCGTGTGGACTCATTAGAATAGTGTGTCACTGTGGGGTCGGCTTTGAGTGACCCTCTTTCAGTCTTCTCCTAGCAGCCTTCAGATCAAGGTGTAGAACTTTCAGCTCCTCCATGCTATACCTGCCTGGATGCTACCATATTCATGCTCCCACCTTGATGATAATGAACCGAACCTCTCAACCTGCAAGCCAGCCCCAGTTAAATATCCGGGATTAGAGTTAGTGGATACTAGCCCAAAAGTTTCGAATATCCAAGAAACAATTGACAGATCTTATGAAGCTCAAAAAGAAGGAAGAGCAAAATGTGGATGCCTCAGTCCTTCTTAGAAGGGAGAACAAAATATTCATGGGGCGGGGGGGGGGGAAATACAGGGATAAAAGTGGAACAGGGACTGAGGAAAAGATCATCCAGAGACTGACTCACCTGGGGATCCATCCCCTATGCAGCCATCAAACACTATTGCTGATGCCAAGAAGTGCTTACTGGCAGGACCCTGATATGGATGCCTCCTCAGAGGCTCTGTCAGAGCCAGACTGATACAGATGAAGATGCTTGCAGCTAACAATTGGACTGAGCATAGGGACACCATGGAGGAGCTAGAGAAAGAACTGAAGGAGCTGAAAGGACTTGCAACTCCATGGGAAAAACAACATCAACCAACCAACCAACCCTTACCCCCAGCTCTCAGGGACTAAAATACCACCAAAAAAGTACACATGAAGAGACCTATGGCTCCAGTTGCGTAAGTAGCAGAGGATGGCATTGTCTGGCATCAATGGGAAAAGAGGCCTTTGGTCCAGTGAAGGCTGATTTTTCCAGTGTAGGGGAATGCCAAGGCGCTGAGGCGGGAGTGGGAGCATCTTCATGGAAGCAAGGGGAAGGGGAGTGGGAGAGGGGAAAGGGGATAACATTTGAAATGTAAATACAGAGAATATCCAATAAAAATTATATAAAAAAAGAGTTGTCTTGGTCATGGTGTCTCTTAACAGCAATAGCAACCCTAACTAAGACATTACCTCGGCACAATAAGGCTATAGCTGAAAAAGCCTATATCCAGCATCCTGACTAGAGAAAGACAAAACATTTTCTCTAAATTCAGGAAAGAGGGTGGGGTTTCTGTTCTGACCATTCTAATACAGTGCTTGGATCCTTAGCCAGAGTAATACAAAGAAATGAGGAGTTGGCCTGGTTGACTCTCATCAATAATCTCAGCAATTGGGAGGTTAAGGTAAAAGAATGTGAGTTCAAGGCCATTCTGGGCTACAATCCTTTCCATGTAGGAGTGGGTGGCAAAGAAAGAGGGTAGTGTGACAGGAATAGAAAAGAGATAATTCAGACCATTCCCATTGACAAACATGCTTGAGAAAGAAACCTGAGCAACACTTTCATTCACAGGAGGTTAAAAAATTACCTGGTAATAGCACTAACCTAAGCAAGGAACTGAAAAGCCTTCATAGTAAAAACTTCAAACACTGAAAAAAACATTTTTTTGAGACAGGCTCTCACATATACCAAACTGGCTTGGAGTTAGCTCACTGTGAAGCTGAAGCTGATGTTCATTCCCTGACTTCTCTTCCTCCATTTTCCAAATGCTGAGAGAACACGTGCAGACCGCCATACTTGACCAAAGAAAGAATTTGAAACTAGAAGAAATTTGAAACTACATTAGAAGATGGAAAGAGCCTCCAAGTTCATGGATTAGCAAGAATTCATATTGTATACTGTCAAATCTGCACATTTGATGCAATCCCCATTAAAATTTCAACAATATTTTTCACAGAGTGGAGGATAAAATCCTACAGTTCATCTTGCACAAAGAACCCCAAGCAGCCACAGCAACCCTGACAAAATGAGCCACCACTACCACCACCACCATTATTACCACCACCACCATCATTACCACCACCACCATCATCATCATCATCATCACCACCACCACCATCATTACCACCACCACCATCATCATCATCATCACCACCACCACCATCATTACCACCACCACCACCACCATCATTACCACCAACACCACCACCACCACCATCACCACCACCACCACCACCACCACCACCATCATCATCATTACCACCACCACCATCACCACCACCACCACCACCACCATCATCATCATTACCACCACCACCATCACCACCATCATCACCACCACCACCACCACCACCATTGAATTTCAAATTATACTTCAGACCCACAAGAAGTGGAAACTTCTGTTTTGTTTTTTGTTGTTTTTTTTGGAAAGTCAGTTAAGTTATGTCCAATGATGTTTAGCTGCACACAGGTAAAAGAATGTCTTGCTAAAGCAGACATATGAAAGAATATTTTCCTAAACAGACACAGGTGAAAAGATGTTCTGGTATAGCAGATGCATGAAAGGATTCATGATGAAGGAGTATAAATATGACCACAGGCAATGGGAGTTGAGCATTGGTTTGGTTTGCTCTGCCTTGCTAGTCTTTGCTAACAACACACAAGTATTGGTTCACTTTACATAGCGCTGCTGAGCTCCATTGCTTGTGGTGGTGCTACCATTGAAAGAAATTTGCCAAAGAATAGCTTGTGAGGTTCTGCGGCCTTGACAAACCTTGATGTTTCTTCAGGACTGAACTACAGCTGCTCGTTTGTGTGTGTTGTCTGTCTACCTATCGGACTGGACTGTAGCTCTTTTACCTCTGCTGGGTGGTGGGCTAGAGGACAGGCTGAACCCTTATTAAAACAGGCTGCAAAAAAATTTATGCCTACATCCATAAAACCAGAAGAACTGACACAAAAACAGACATGTAGAGAGCTGCGAGGTGCCGCGCCCCAAAGATGGCGCTGGTTTCCGCCTTCCACCTCCTTAATGGTGAGGGCTCTCAGTAGTAAACAACTCCTTATTTGGCTGTGCCTGTTCAGCCTGCCTGCTTCTGCATTGAAGCAGCCTATCTGCAGGGCCCACGTGGCTTACAGGGATTGGTAGGCGCAAGGGGATTTAAGCCTGTGCGGGCGTTCCCCGGGGAACTGAGACCAAGGCAGAAACAGAAGCCCAGGCTTGTTCAAGGATCCTGAATAAACTGCTTGAAGAAGATCTTCCCCGGGTCGTGTCTTCCTTGCTGGTCGAGGTGGGGCTCGACACAGACACAGACCAAAAGAATCAAATGCAGAGTGTCCAACCTGTGACCACCAGGCTGCATGTGTCCTAGGATAACCCTGAGTGTAGCCCAACATGTATGTATAGGCTACAGTGTCATATCTTAGTATCAAGAGAGATCCCAGAAATAAGCCCACACAGAGACAGACACCTGGATTTTAACAGAGGTGTCAGGCAACATATGTTGGAGAAAATACAGTCTTTCAACAAATGGTGGGAAACTGGGCATTCACAGGCTGGTGAATAAAACTATATGCCTATCTCTCACCTGGTACCAAAACACACAAACAAAATCAGTGCAAATGTATCAAAGACCTCAATAGATGATTGGAAACCTTGAAGCTGCTTGTGGAAAAAACAGAAAAAGAAAAAGAAAGAAAGAAAAAGAACGTAGGCAGAGGATGTACCTTTCCAAAAGAGCTGAGATAGCCCAGGGAGTTATCACATGAATAAATGGGAATTGTGTAGAATCAAAGAGGAAAACAGAGTCAAAGATGGACTCTCGGCCAGACTCAACACTAAGGGGGGAGGGGAGAAGTTTCGATCAATAAATGAGTTGGGGACTGGAGAAATGGCTGAGCAGTTAAAGCATGCGCTGCCCTTGGACAGGATGGCTTCCAGCATCCACAGTGGACAGCTCACTACTGTCTGTAACTCCAGCTCTGGGGATCAGATGCCCTTTTGTGGCCTCCGGGGGTACCAGGTATGCATCTGATGCACATATAACACATAACCTAAGTGTGAAGGCACAAGTGCATAGTCCCTCTTGCCTCAGTTTCCTAAGTGCTGAGATTATAAATGTGCATCAATAAGATTTCCTTTTGTTTTTATTTATTTATTTATTTTGTTTGAGAAAGGATCTCTCTACTAACTGACTACTGACTATCCTGGAATTTACAGACACCCTCTTGCCTCAGCCTCCCAAGTGCTGGGATGAAAGGTATCACCACATCCGGCCTCCTTTTGGGTTGTTAATGGAAGACTGGCAACAAGAGCCCACAAGGTGTCCATATTCTTGTTGGCTTTTCTGTGCAACATCCCTTCTTTCTTGTCTGAACAGGACCTCTATGCTGTGGGGTCTTTTAGATGCAGAATCAAAGAAACACTAGAACTTGGGACTTGGGTGGGAAGACGAGCCACTCACCTCTGAGTGTAGTTTGGAAGTTTCAGCAGCTAAGAGGAATACATATGTATGTCGGCAGAATTAACAAATTTTTTTTTTTTTTTGCTCTGACTCTGTCTTAGAGTTTCCATTGCTGTGAAGAGACACCATGGCTAAGGCAACTCTTATAAGGATGACATTGAATTGGGGCTAGCTCACAGGTTCAGACTTTGAGTCCATTGTCATCAAGGCAGAAAACCCGACAGCATGAAGGTAGACATGGGGATGGAGGAGCTGGGAGTTCTGCATCTTGATCTGAAAGCAAACAGAAGGCCTCTAGGCAGCTAGGAGAAGGGTCTCAAAGCCACCTCCACAGAGACACACTTCCTCCAACAAAGCCACATTTACTCCCAACAGTGCCACACCTCCTAAGAGTGCCACTCCCTGGGCCAAGCATAGTCAAACCACCACAAACAGTATTTGCATATACACAAGAGTCCTTTAATAGAGCTATCCTAGGTTAAACACACCAGTGAGTAACTCAGCGTCACTGGCAATGTACTGGTGTCACACTAGGGGAGAAAATAAACACCCTGTCCATAGTCATCTAACCAAGATCAAGTCCAGACTTCAATTCTGTCATGTGCCTGGGGCCTCTCACCCTCTGTCCATTGAACGAATCTGAATCCATGTCTGCCTCTGTCCCTGTGTCTGTCTCTGTCTGTCAGTCCCTAATAAAGGGTTTCATTGTGTCTTTACTGAACAGCACAGAGGCATCACACTAGGGAAAGAATGAGGGGCACTTCACAGAAATCTTTAACAGAGTTTACAAAGGGATTATGTCAATGTCTACAATGGATCCCCTACTGACGCAAACAACAAACAGTACTATGAACATCAATGCTTGCATTCAAAAGCCATAAACGAAGCTTCATTTTAGGGGCATGGAAGGGTCATCATAATTTATAGATTTAGTATATAATCTAAGCTATGAGTTGGTGTACGCCATAAAAACCAAGAGCTCCTGGTAAACCCAAGGCAACTAAGGTTGTCTGTTACATTGTTCTCTAAGGAAGATTAAACAAACAGGCTGAGCCCACAATAGGATACCAGTCTTAAGGGACTTCAAAGTATATTAGTAACTTTGGCTGTGAGGTTCAGCAAAATCCCAGACTCTTAAAATGTAAGAGACACATTGCAATGAACATTTGCCAGTGAAGGTATGTGGACAGGGGGTCTTCTGTGGGACACAGTGGGGCTCACTGCAGCTTCTACAGTGACAGGGTTTCTATGCTTTGTTTGTTGTTGTTGTTTGTTTGTGTTTTTTATTATGGGGGGAGGTTGCAAGGGCAAAGGGTGGATATGAGGGGAAGGGGAGAGGAGCAGGACTGGGGTACATGGTAGAAAACTCACAAAGAATCAATAAGAAGTTAAAAAATGTAAGAGATAGTGTCATAATACTGCATTGCCACAAGAATTTCTCTTTCTTTCTTTCTTTCTTTCTTCCTTCCTTTCTTTCTCTTTTTTTCTTTCTTCCTTTCTTTTTTTCTTTCTTTCTCCCGTCCTTCCTTCCTTTCTTTTTTTCCTCTCTCTTTCTTTTTTTAAAATTTTATTTCCAAAACAGGATTTCTCTGTGTAGCCTTGGCTGTCCTGGAATTCACTCTGAAAGCATGCAAGCCTTGAACTCAGAGATTTGAATGCCTTTGTTTCCCAAGTGCTGGGATTAAAAGTGAGCACAACCTTGACTGGTAATCTATCTATCTATCTATCTATCTATCTATCTATCTATCTATCTTTACCACAGAAATTTCAAATAATATGTGTGTGGGGGGAGGGGCAGTGCTGGAGAGATGGCTCAGCAGTTATAGAGCACTGGCTGCTCTTCCAGAGAACCTGGGTTCACCCAGCACCCACATGGCGGCTCACAACTGTCTGAAATTCCAGTTCCAGGGGATACATTCATACAGATTTATATGTAGGAAAAAACATTAATGCACATAAAATAAAACTAAATAAAAATTTTAAATTGTGTGCACCTCTGTGTGTGTGTGTGTGTGTGTGTGTGTGTGTGTGTGTGTGTGTAGTTAGTTCCCCATGGAAGAGCATGAGTCCAGTCCCTTACTACCAAAAATTATACAATTGAGTTTCCCAAATTTGGAGAAATTGCAGGAGCCAGCACATGCAATAGACAGTCCTCTGCCTGGAATCTTCCCTGTCAGGTAAGTATTCAAAAAAGAATAATAAAACAGCAGTAATACTGAGAAGGCAGAGAGAGACAGGTGGATCTCTGAGTTCCAGACCAGTGTGGTCTACATAGGAAGTTCTAGGACAGCCAGAGTTATATAAGAAGACCCTGCACTTTAACTCTAGCCCAGCCTGGTCTACAGAGCAAGTTATAGATCAAGCAGAGCTACACAGTGAGATCCTATCAGAGAGAGAACGGGGGAAGGAGGGATGGAGAGGGAGACAGACAGACACACATACACACACACAGAGGGGGCGGGAGAGGGAGAGGGACAGAGAGAGGGAGAGGGCAGAGGGAGAGGGAGAGGGAGGAAGATTTGAAATATTTTTCCCCTTCAGGCTGAGGAGATGGATGTTCAGTAAAGTGTTTGCCATACAAACAGAGAAACCTGAGCTCCAACTAGCACCCAATCATAGAGGTCCATGTCTGTTACCCCAACACTGAAGGGGCAGAAAGAAGCAGATCCCTGGAGCTCACTAGCCAGCCAGTCTAGATAAACTGGTGAGCTCCAGATTCAGTGGGAGACTGTTTCCAAAAACAAAGCAGAGACTAATTAAGGCAGGCAAGAACCCTGGCATCTCCTGGTTAGAGGTGTCTAAAGAAAGGAACGGCTCAAGCAACAGCCTGGGACTGTGTCTCTGGTCCACACTCTGCTGCTACTGATGGTCATCCATTTTCAGACAAGAGGAGGACGATCAGAATTTCTATGACCATTGAGAACCAATCACAACACTGCAAAGACACAGGAACAGGAACCGTGCCGGTACAAAACCCCTTTCCCACTCTGCCTGGGGCTGCCTGCTACCTGCCCTGCTAGGAACAGACCAACCTCTGAACCTGTAAGCAAGCCCCAGTTCAGGGTTTTCCGTTATAAGTTCTGTCATGGTCATGTGACCCTCCTAAGCATGATCATGTGACCCTCCTCAGCAAGGGAACAGTGACGGAGGCAGTGAGTCACTAGAAGAAGAGACAGCAGCTCTTCAAGATATTGTGGGTTAGGATGGATTTTCTATAATTTTTGTGCTGAGAGTAAAAAAATTAGATAAGGAACATGTTTGATGAATAACAAATTCAAGCTGCATATGCAATCTGCTGTAGTAAAATTAAGATTACCTTATATGTGGATTTTTAAAAAAAGAATTTATTTATTTAGTATAAGTACACTGTGGCTGTCTTCAGACACACAGGAAGAGGGCATCAGATCTCATTACGGATGGTTGTGAGCCACCATGTGGTTGCTGAGAATTGAACTTAGGACCTGTGGAAGAGCAGTCAGCGCTCTTAACCACCAAGCCATCTCTCCAGCCCCAGATTTTTAAAAACTATCAATATTTTGTTATAAATTTTTTTAAGGCAAAATTTCTCTGAGTAGTCCTGGTGGCTGTGCTGGAACCTGCTTTGTAGATTAGGCTGGTCTCAAACTCAGAGATCTGCCTGCCTCTGCCTCCCTAAGGGGGTGAGTCATCCTGCTTGGTTGCTCGTTACTCATTTCTTTTCTTTTCTTTTCTTTCTTTCCTTCTCTTTGTGTAGCTTTGGCTGTCCTGGAACTCACTCTGTAGACCACATTGGCTTTGAACCCACAGAGATCCAGCTGTCTCTGCCTCTGCCTCCCGAATGCTAGAACATATTTTACAGATTTTTGAAACCACACCTAGTGAGTTTACATATCTGGAGATAAAGAGTTTATATAATAGTCTTAAGAGATTTCTTTATGAGAGCAGACAGCAAAGGAATTAAAATGATAAGAGATTTTTAAAAGTGAGGAAGCAGTAAAAAAGCTTATAGATAGAAACTTTTGGGGTCATTTGCTTGTTTGGTGGCAGAAGTTGTTACAGTGAGAATTTGAAAATTGAGTGTCATTTTGTGGCCATGGATCTGTCCTGGGGCCAAGTCATTTGGGGAAAGATACTGAGGCTTTAATGTAATCTTTGAGTCCAAGGATGGAAAGAGAAAGGGTTGCACAGAACTTCTCCAGAGGAAAGGTTCTGTTGTGTCTCGTTCGAGAGCTCCAAAAGACCACTAAGTAGTTGACTTAGATGTCATTGCACTGGGGTCTTTATTCGAGTTCAAGCTTGGGTCACACCGCAGTCTCTTTGACACAGCAGAACAGGAGGGTGTAGCCTAGAGCACTCAGTGGCACAAGGCCTTATAGGAAATGATGAGCCAGCAAAGGGTTTCAGCCTGGCAAACATCTAATTTATGGCTATTGTAAACTGACAGGTGGATACTCTGAACCAAAACCATGAACAATCACAAATGGTCTGAAAGTACATCTAAAACAATCAGGCTAGTCTTTGATTGACTGTTGCTAAGAAGCAGCTAGGGAGTAACTCTGGGGTATGGGTCAAAGATAAGCCACAGAGTCCTTCCAGGTACTTGGGTGCAGCTTGGGTTCAGCTATAGGTCAAGTTTCTCTCAAGATGGAAGCCAGTCCCAAGATGGAGTAGGTTTGGTCTCTTAGTTCCAGTGAGCCCCAGAAGGGAGGTGAGAGACAGCAGGGATAAGGGTCACAAGCAGGAATTTCACCAGCAGGATTCCAGTATTGTAGAGGTCCAGGCAGTTCATGGGGGAAGTGAGGAAGCTCCAGGAAGGACTTGAGAGCATGTGGTTCTTGTAACAGTTTCCATTTGGGGCATTCCCAAGTAGATCAAGAGACTTGTCAGAAAGAAATATCCCAAATTAAAGATGAGGAGAGGCATCCTTTTCTGAGTGACAGGGGGTCGGGGGATTGAGGGGTTGGGGGGGGGCAGGAGGTTGAAGGAGCAGCCTGGCTTTTTATATTAATAGCAGGCTCCTTTGAGCCAACAGAGACTAAGTAGGCAGTTCCAGGGTGACACTTACCCAGCAGATGAGGAGAGAGCAGGTGGAGGGAGAGAGTGGACCTTTGTACATGACGGACTCCCAGGAGGGCATAGCAGACTCCAGGAGTCAGAAAGGCAGAGAGATGCCCTGAACAATAGTGGGGATGAAGAACGGGAGGGCAAGAAGTGGTTGAAGAGGCAGACCCCAGAATTTGGAGGCAAGTATGGTGGCTGACAGAAGCCAGCAGAAACCAATGATCCATAGATTCACATATACCTTAGTGGAATGAAATCAGCAGCTTGCTTCGGTTAGGAAGCCTGGCCCCTTGGAAAGGGGTCTATTTATGCCCCACTGGGAGGTTTCAGCATCAGATGTATGAAGTGAGGGCATGACCACCCCAAGGTATGGTAGAGGGCATGGTTCCTATTGTGGATACAGGGAAGACTATAGTCAGAGGCATCTGGAAGAGCTAGAGCACAGAGACAAAGCACATTAGTAGACTGAATGTGGCCAGCAGACTGACTTGGCTTTGCAAAGGCAGAGAGCGAGGAAGGAGGGGAAGGAGCCTATGGAGAGGAGGAGGAGAGAGGGGGTCAAGAGGGGAAGACAAAGGAGAACAAGCTAGAGCTCACAGTTGAAATGGAGGCCTTGGCTGCGGAAGGGGATGAGAAAGTGAGGAAGGGACCCTTATGTCTTAGGATAGAGAGTGGGGTGAGAAAAGCAGCCATAGGAGGTTGTGAAACTGAGGAAGCCTGGAGGTCAGCCTCCACTTTGGCATACTACTAAATACTACAAATGGTCTTTGTTCTGACTTCACAGGCGCCATATCGCTACCCAGAAAGCTGAATTCATATCCACCATGAAAAGGGGCTCTCTGACCCTCCTCTCTCTGGCCTCTGCCTCCCTCTTCCTACACGCCCCCATCTCTGTCTCTGTCTCTCTCTTTCTGCTTCTACTCCCTTCTCGACCCCCTTCCCATGCCACACCCCAAAAAAAGAGGAAGAGAGACCAGACTTGTGATGGAGTTGGAGAAAATGGCTTTATTCTCTTTTTAGTTACTTGTATATTCTATGGTAATTCAGGTATGCACCCGGTGAAGATTCCCCACCCCCAGCCCCGTTCTGTGGGTTTGTATATTTCTCTAACTCGTATGTAGCTAAGGGTGACCTTGAATTCTGACCCTCCTGCCTCAGTGACTAAATCTTTCTTAACTGGCTGTATATTTACGATCACTTGGTTTTTAACCGTACTTGTTTTTTTTTTTTTTTTTTTTTTTTTGCGACACGGCGAGGTGTACTGTGTGTAAGCCCACCATCCTGTCTACCTGAAACTGCGCGCAGTTTGGCAGGATCAGAACGACAGCACAATCCCATTAGGGAAGAGCCTCCTGGAAAAAACCACCCCCAACACCTTTTGAAAAGGGTTTCACAAATGCAAATGCGGAACAACTTCGTGTGAAATTCGCTTTCTTCCCACATCTCAGCAAAAAGGCATCCTGCGGATGGATAGGTCCCTGTAAGAGGGATTGGGTTGTGGATGCGGCTTTATTTTCTTGTCAGGACATTTTGAGATGGAGTGTGTTGTGGGGAAAGGTAAGGTCAAAGACTGAGTTAGAGGAAACTGAAATTTGAACTGTCGAAGAGCAGTAGGAGCCGAGATGGCAGGGGGATCTAGGAGGGGGCTCCGAAACAGTTTCTCTCTAGGGTGGACAGAAAAAGCTTCATGACTCGTGCAGGCAGAGAAAGAGGACCAATTTGAAAAGAAGCGCAGAGGTCGGGTTGCAGACTCCGGCAGTGAGCGCCCAGGTTTCCAAGGCTGTGTTAGGACCCGCCTTGAAGCCCGGAAGAAGGCGCTGGAGAGAGAAAAGACGGAGCGTAACGCCAATTGCCGCGGACGGGTAAAGCCCTGGCACGGGATCATACTTTTTCCAGCTTTGCCTTGTTTCAGTTCATCCTGAAGTTTGGGTAAAACTCTGAAGCCACTCTATCTCCCTCCGAAAGACCTGCCTATCACAGAAATGTCGTGGGCTGGCCTGGGGGTAAGCAGAGGTGGCTTGCATTTTTAGCCCCAACCCAAGTGACATAAAATACACCAAGAGATGGGGTTACGCCGCGTACTGTTTGATTATCCCCAACTTGCCTAGATTTCTTCATCTGAGAAGCAAGCCTCAGAACTGTCGTTGGAACTATTTCAGTTTATACAAATACATTAAGCGTTAGGACCTGGTTGTAACTCGTCTAGTAGGGAAAGCTGGGGCGGTGGTCACCGCAGGAATCATGTAGTACCCGGGGCATAGGCTCCTGGCACCGCACAGCCACAGTGGACCAACTCAAATAAAGACAAAATCATTGGAGCACAGCCTGGACGCGAGGCAAGGTCCAGCGCCTGGGCGGAGGCTGAGAGATGTAGGCGGGCACGGCCCCTGGGACTCGCGGCTTATTCCTGCTCGCGTCCTGACCTGAGGTGGGCAGTCTGCATAGGTGACTGGAGCGAGCTGCGATGACTTCCAGGTAGTGTCCCCGGGCTCGAGGAACATGGGCACGCGGAGTGGGGAGGAACAGGTGTAAGGGCGGTAGCCGGCAGAGCTTAGACAGCAGGCAGCTGGCTGGTGGGGCCCCGGACTCTTCGTGGGTGACAACAATCTCCCGGCACAGCGCGTACCCTCCTGGCTAGACATGCCCCTCTCATTCCCCCTGTCTCAGCCGCTGCGTGGGCTCGAATCCGGAACCGGTTCTTCCATGGGAAAATCGGACCTGGAGGTTGTTCGACTGCCAAGAACAAACCGGGGGTGGGGGTGGGGGTGGGGGAAGTCCGAGCGTGGGGTCGTGTTTTGGGGGTGCCGAGTACCCAGCTTGTAATCCTAACGCACTGAGCGGGGACCTGGTGCCTACCTGACTGAGTCTGGGACCCAGTTGAAGGATGTGGGTTTAGGCAAGTGCAAGAGCCTGGATCCCTGAGTCCTTTCTAGAGAGTTTCATAGAAGCCCTTGCAGAGCCAATTTCAAAATCTTGGGTAAAGAGTAAGACGCTCAGCTGTACCTCAATGGACCACACACAGCACCAAACGCTGAAGAGGCTCAGAGGTTGACCATAATGAACGTTAAAAAAAAAAAAAAAACAAAAAAAAAACGTAATTGGGCATGTTCGATTAAGTTTTACAAAGTACTCAGAAGGATTAGAAATGAGTATGTGAGTTAGAAATCAGTTTTGTGTGTTACACCCATCCTCAAAGGTTATTTTCTCTGATTTTTTTTCCCCAAGTACAAATGCAGTTAAGGGGCATGTAGCTCAGTTGGTGAAGTGCTTGCCTGACACTCAGGAAGCCAATCACAAGGACTTAACTACTTGGAAGGGAGAGTCACAATTCTGGGGCCAGATGGACATCCGGATCTCAAATATTTTCAAATGGGCTGAGGGAGTTGCTCAATGGTATAGCGTTTGCAGACTATGCACCAGGACCTGGTTTTGTTTTTTTGTTTTGTTTTGTTTTGTTTGTTAGTTTTTAAAGCACACATTTGTTCCACAAAGGATGCTGGGAGAGAGGGGAGGAAGGCAGATATTGCGCATCCATTGTGTATTGCTAAGAGATTCAAGAATCCCAGGGTCCTTTAATATTCTTTCTAGCTTCCAGCTTCCTGCTGGGGGTGGGGAACAAAGGGGGAAGGGGAGAGGTGGGATTCATGTTTAATAGACTCAATCAACATGAATGAAGCTAATGAATTTAAAGCTGGCACATTTTGGGGCAAACTTTGTTTTTCCTTCACTTGTAAAGAGCTAAAATTGTATCTTTAGATCTATGGTTTTAATCCATGCAGTTTGCTATTTTCCTTTTCTAACTACACAGTGCTGGCCAGTGTAGCCTTGGGGAAACATCTTTTCTAATCTCTGACTTTCTACTTCTGAAATGGGACAGTTACCCTCAAAAATAAACAAACAACCCCCCCAATAAAACAAAAACCCAAGAAGAGATTATTATCCTATAAACTAAACTGACTATATATTAATTATTACATTCATTTCAAAGGCTTACATGGCTCTGTAAAGTGGACAGAAAAACCTGATGAAAGAAAGGCCAAAATGGAAAGATTCCCTTATTCCTGTGCAGCTCTGAACAGGGTGTACTGGCTATGTTCTGGATTCCCCCAGCAGACTTCCCGACAACCCCCGTGAAGATTTTACTATTCATATCTCTATTTCACAGTTGGGGAAATGTAGGGAGAAGGTTGTCTGAGGACCATATGCTGGAAGAAGCTGATTGGATTGTAGCTCAGTCCTTCTGGGTTTTGATTGCTTGTTTACTAGAATTTTATTTAACAAGTGTTGAGGGATTCTCTCTCTCTGTCCCCTTCCCTTCTTCCCTCCCTCCCTCCCTTCTTCCCTCCCTCCCTTCCCCCGCCCCTCCCTCTCTCTGTCTCATTCTCACACACTCACTTACAAAAAAAAAAAAAAAGCCAGATATTAAATGGTCTCTACTATGTGCTGGGTATCTTACTAGGTCCTAGAGATACAAAAAGTCCCAACTTCCTAGAGAAGTGGTAACTGTGATTTGACACCAACATCAAACAGATGTCCTGGGCAAAGGCCTTCATTTCAACATTATACTCTCCTCCCTTGGACCTTAAACAACACATTTCTTTAAATGAGCTCAAATTACCTTCAGGGAAGTTGAACAATTCTTTTTTCTAAAGATTTATTTATTTACTATATATAAGTACACTGTAGCTGTCTTTAGATACACAAGGGCATTAGATCTCATTACAGATCATTGTGAGCCACCATGTGGTTGCTGAGATTTGAACTCAGGACCTCTGGAAGAGCAGACAGTGCTCTTAACCACTGAACCATCTCTCCAGCCAGAAGTTGAACATTTCTAAGACCTGCTCTTGTCTGCGGGGCAAGGATAGGGAAGTCAGAGGACAACTTTTCCTCTGCCTTGTTAGTTGCAGGGGTCAAATTCATGTCTTCAGGGCAGCAAGTGTTTCTTTTTATTAAAAAAGGAGAGAAAAAGGCACCAGGAATCTGTTTGATATTGCCAGGTATGGCAAGAGGCGTGCCTCAGTGGGCCCATGCCGAGACATCCTCCCCTTGACGTACCAGCCATACATGGGTTTAGTATAGAAAAGAGCTTATTTAGGACATAGGAAGGGGAGTTGAGAAGGGAGTAGAGACAGAGGACAGAGGGGGGGGGGGGAAGAGAAAAGAGGCTAGCCAGGGGTAGGGGTAAGAGGGTGGGGGTGGGAAAAGGACCTGTCTAGACACTCTGCCAGCTTTTCATTTTTCCCTCCCTCCTTTTTTTCTTCCTTTTTTCTTTCTAATTCAGAGATGGAGTTTCAAGTAGCCCACGTTGGCTTTGAACTCATTATGTAGCCAAAAATGACCTTGGATGCACGATTTCTCCCTTGACCTCCATAGCACTAGGATCAGAAGCACGTCCACAGTGGCAGTTTTAACACCCTCTTCCTCTTTGCAATAGAATTATTTTGGTAGCCGACGAACAAGCAATAATTATTTCCTTGTGTCTTTTGTTTTTCTACTTATGTATTTAGTGTGTGTGTGTGTGTGTGTGTGTGTGTGTGTGCATGTGAACATCTTCAAGAGGTGCATGTGTGGAGGTCATAGGACAAATTTTGGGTGTCCTCACCTTCCACCTTGTTGAGGTAAGGTCTTTCCTGCTTCTGCTAGTGTGAAGTGTACTCCAGGCTACCCAGCCTAAAGGCTTCTGACAGTCTCCTGGCTTCCCTTCCCATTTTGTTGTTTTTTCTTTTGTCTTGCTTGGTTTTTGTTTGTTTGTTCTTGAGACAGGGTCTCCACATATATCCCTGGATATCCTAGAAGCTATGTAGATCAGGCTTGCAAAAGATCAGAGTGTAGTGCCTCTGCCTCACAAACATTGGGATTAAAGACATGGGCATTTTGCCTGGGGTCCCCCTCCCATTTTGTGGTACAGATGTTGAGAATATAGATACATGTTACGACATTTGGCTTTTTATGTGGGTTCTGGGGTCAACTCAGGGTGTCGGGTTCCCACAGCAAATGCGTTTGTTGGCTGAGCCATTTTCCTAGCTTTTCTTTCATTTTAGGGCAACGGGAAAGTTACACTTTTTAAAGTTTTTCACGTCGTGTGAAATATGTATGAAGTGAAGGGTTAACAAAGGCCTCGGGTGTGGCTTGGCGATTGGGTGCTCATCTAGTTTGCATGAGCACCTGAGTTCATGCTCTGTATTACCCAAAGGATCGGGGCTTAGTGAGCTAAGATGTGTAATTCATACTTAATAAAGGATTACACTCCCCAAGCCAAGCAGTGTGGGTCTCCCCATTCTCATAGATCTTGATCTTCAAGGTCAGTGGGAGCAGAGACATTCAGCAGGGGATTCGGAAACCCTTTGAGTGTGTAAGGTGAACCCATAGTCAGGAGATGATCAGCCTTACTAAGGATCACTTTTGAGGGTGGGAACATCCAGGACGGGCAAAGGTCATTGGCTGGGAGCTTAGGGTCTTGGGAATGCCTCATTAGCATGAGAAAGCATTTCAAGAATCTCAAGTGCTGGCTGAACAGGTTTTTGTCTGGAGAAAGAAACTGGTCCTATAATCTAATTGAGGCTATAAGACCTTACTCAGGTAGAGTGGGGGGTTTAGAATATCCCAGACAAGGTCAGAGAAGGAAGAAAATCTACTAAAGTAGGTAATCTTCCATATTGTGAGGAGCCTAGAGGCTGTGGTAACAGTGGATTTCTACTTTAATTAGCAGAGTTTTCCCACAAGCCCACATTGGCACAAGCACTTGGGAGGCAGAGGCAGGCAGATTTTCGGGTTCAAGACCAGCCTCTACAAAGCAAATTCTAGCATAACCAGTGCTACAACAGAAAAACCCTGTCTCAAAAAAAAAAAAAAAAAAAAAAAAAAACCAACCAAACAAAAACACACACACACACACACACACACACAAAATCCAAACCCCCCACCCACCCAATGACTGTTAGTTCTTGTCTCACATCAGCTTAGAGGAAGCATCTAAAATGATGAGATGAGACAGGGCCCTTACTATTGGTCAAAGGGCAGCTCCATCTAGAGGGCTAGACAAACTCTGTTTCAAAAAACAAAACAGGTTCACAGCACAGAACACAATTCTAGTCTCTAAAACACCTAGAGAGATTCTGTATGTCATGAAATCAATTCACTTGCCAGCTTGTTCTTTTTTTAAAAGAAGATTTATTTGTTTATTTTATATATATATATATATATATATATATATATATATATATATATATATATATATATAGAGAGAGAGAGAGAGAGAGAGAGAGAGAGAGAGAGAGTACACTGTCACTCTCTTCAGACATACCAGAAGAGGACATTGGATCCCATCACAGGTGGTATTGAACCACATGGTTGTTGGGATTTGAACTCAGCACCTCTGGA
Source organism: Micromys minutus (assembly GCF_963924665.1). NCBI lineage: Eukaryota > Metazoa > Chordata > Mammalia > Rodentia > Muridae > Micromys > Micromys minutus. The sequence goes on along the minus strand of NC_137979.1, from coordinate 42,847,485 downwards.
AGAGTAGTCAGTGATCCTAACCATATATTATTTTGGCTCTTTCACAAAGGTCTGCACTTCTATTTTTTGTGCTTTAAAGTTAAATTAATAACACCTTGGGGGTTAGAAACAACAATTTTCGAAGGTGAGGCTTGTAAATGTACTCATAAAATGGGTCCTTGTTGCCAAAATACTCTTATTGGATGGTATGATCAGATGGAAATACTAATAATTGTACAGTATTGAACAATCTATACATTTCATATTCAAATGAGCTCTTAATAATGATTTTTGGACCTTTTGCAAACAATCTCTGGCTTCAACATCCAGAAATATAAGTAATATCCATTTGCCATAATTGGTTAGGTATAAGTCTTTTAGGGTGAACACCATTATGTAGTATATGAAGAAACTAAGGACATTCAAGACACATCTTTAAAATTTGACATGCACATTCTCTAGAAATATCTAATTGTTGTCTCAGGCCATTACTATTTTGATGGTAAAGAATGGGATTATAATCTGCCTGTGTAAGACCCAAATTGAGTCTTTTCTATTTGAGGCTCCCAGGAATGAGACAAGAGATCAGGGATCGATGCAAAAGCAAGAGGTTTATTCATCCAGTGCACTGGGGTGGCCTACATCCAGAGGAGAGGCAACCCCAAAAGGCTGTTACAAAGAGTTTTTATACTTTTTAGGGGTAAAGGTTACATCAGCAAGGTTATAATTTAAATTCATTGGCTAAGCATACTGACCTTTAAACCTATTGGTTAGTGAGCATGAGTCAGGACCCTAACTGGGACTCTCTAGAGGGTCAAATGGCTATCAGTCAGCACATTTTGCAGTTTTTCAAAAATGTTCCTGCTCCTCCCAAGAACTGTGCATGGAGAATGGAACTTGGCCTAGCCTTGACCTGAGGCGGTAGGGATCCAGTATCTCTTAAATATCCTATAAAATATGGGATAGTACATTCTCTCAAATTAAGTTGTATTTGTATAAACAATTGCAAAACTCAAGAATTAGCAGTATCTAAAAATGGAACAATGTCAAGCAATTGTAAACTATAAGCTATATATTGGCTATCAGTATATAAATTTAAAGTTTAACTAATTTTTTAACATTTAAAAACAGTGGCTACAGCACGTAATCCAATAATCTCTGCTGCAGCAGGGGGAAACTCAGGAGAATGAGCATGTTATCCAGTTTTATATGCTGTCTTCTCATTAGGAGAGCCATCTATAAATACAGTAAGAGTGTTATCTATGGGCTGCATGCATAAATTTACAGGAAATATGAAAGCATGCATAGAGAAAAAGATTTTTAACAACTTGTCTTTTGAATAATGATCATCAATTTTTCCTGAAGAGTTTGCACATACAATAAATCAAACATCAGTATTCTGCAATAACCAATTTAATTGCTGTTTGGAATAAGGAACAAATATTTCATCAGGTTAAGACATTCTTTTTTTAAAAATATCTTCATGATTCTATCATGCAAAGGCTACATAATAAGATGTTAAAACTTTACTTAAAGAGGAAGAAAGATGAATTCACATTAATGGTTCCTTTTGCCAAAAGGACTGCTGTTGGTGCAAGGCAAAAAACAAAACAAAACAAACAAACAAAAAAACAATAAAAAACCCAAACAAACAAACAACAAACAAAAAAAACCAAACAGCCAACAACTAATTCTAATCTATATAATATTTGTTGTTAACTGATTGCTTCTCCTCTATTTTCTGTAAAACTTTTCATCTCTCAGTTAATTGCAGAGGGGACTAGGATTTGCATCCCTCTTAAGAGTAACAAACAGAGTTTTAAGACCTCCTGTGGTGAGCTTGAGGCGGAAGTTTTAGTCAGTTAACATCTCTTGCCGACTTTTGAAAATGATAAATAAGTAAATTATCTTTATGAATTTTCTATGCCACAGTCTGACTAGAATGACTGATAAACCAATTATTTGGATCCTTTTCTGGAGCAACAACTACTCTCCCAAATTATAAAGCTCATTTTAAGAGCAAAAACTCTTAGCTAGTAAATCTAGCTAAGTAAACATTGAGGATTCTGAGTCCCAACTTCCTGCATTGAAGCAGGGGCAAATCTCTGACACAATACAGGGCCATCAGCCATTCCCTGAGGCAAAACTTTTCAAAGACATCTATTGTCTCAAGGGCTTTCAAAACTACAAGTGGACCCCAAATGCAAACCCTTTACAATCATGAAAATGCAAAGGAATAATATAAAAACAATCTTTTAAACCTATGATAATTCTATGTATATTTTTGGAATGATAACTGGAGTAGGTAAGCCAGGCTTTAATGCTCCCATAAGTTCCTAGTTACATTAACCTTTAGTAAATCTTGCAATAATTTCCACTTGCCTGATTTATTCTTAATTAGAAATACAGGTGAGTTAAAATCTTAAGCTTAAGATTAAATTGTAAACTGCAGTCAATGGAACATTGGCAAGTTAACTATAATTTTTAAGTTTCTTTTATAATATTAGAGCATAACCATAATTTTGAAAAAGTAAAATCAATTCTCAACAGCGCAAATGGCCCACCCTTTATATAATCAATGCCAAGTTCACTACTTTCACACTACAAGGTTTGGCTGCAAGTTCTTATATATGAATGCATGATGAGGTTGTAAGTGTTGGGATTCTGTAAACCCCACCCCTCAGTTACCTAGCAACAGCCAGGTATACCCCACCCCTCAATTACCTGGCAGTAGCCAGGTATGCTCCGCCCCAGTGACCTGACACTATAAAAGGGGCTGCTTGCCCCCTCCTCTCTCTCTTGGCCTCTCTTACTCTTGTAGCCTTGCTCTCCTACTCCTACCCCTCCACTTCCCTTTCCCTTCCCCCTCTCTCCCATGTGTGAGTATAAGGCCAGCCTGGTCTACACAGAGAGTTTTAGGATAGCCAGAGTTATGCAGAAAGACAACATCAAAACTTTTTAATGATTTGCTTTAAAAAAAAAAAGATTTATTTATTTTGTGCAAGTACACTGTAGCTGTCTTCAGACACACCAGATGAGGGCATCAGATTTCATTACAGATGATTGTGAGCCACCATGTGATTGCTTGAAATTGACCCATTTCTCCAGCTCTGAAAACAAAAATTAACAAACAGAGAAACAACAACAACAAACCCTTAAAAGCTTTTGTTTATATGGGGTATTTTTATTGCTATTTGACAAGTTGTGCATTAAAACTGAGACTACTTAAAGATACTTATGAATTCCTTAAAAGTGACAGGGGCTGGGAGTGGGGTTTGAGCTCTAGCACCACAGTCAATGAAATCAATCATAACCATAGTAGGTGTTATCCCAAGCTCACATATTTATTTATGTTAAAGACTTGCCAGGTTGCCTAGGCTGGCCTGGAATTTGCTTTCTTTCCTCAGCCTCTTGAGTTCTGAGATTACTGGTGTGCTCTATCATGCTCCGGTTTAAACATATTTTCATTAAAAAAAAATACCTATAATTTGTCTAAAGCTTGAGGAAGTCTCCAGTGTCCACTTCCTGCGGCCTTTGCTTAGAGGTTGTAGATTTTCTCCAGGTGAAACTCTGCCAGTTCACCATATGGAAACCAGCTTCTGAATGAGAGAGACAGAGAGACAGAGAGAAAGGAAATGACTACTCCTAGGTGTAGTGGAGGAGAAAGTTTATTGTTGATAAATGGGAGAGCACACCCAGAGATAGAGATATCTGGGAGGGCCCAAATTGGACTTGAGTAGACTGAGCCAGGTCATGTGAGGAGAGATGAGAGGGGAGAGGAGACAGGAACTAGATCAAGAGGCCAGGAGGTTAAAGTGTAGATGAAAAAGCCAAGTGATGAGAATGGTTGGATTTGTAGGGAAGGGTTGCTAGGGAAAGGGTAACCCAGCCCCTGGCTGGAGACATTTAGGATAGGGAATGTGGTATCCCAGCCAGGAGGGCCCTCAGGTAGGGACTGAGGGATGCAGGGAAGACCTGGGGCCAGCATCTTGCTTTGACAATGTTAAATAGGCACTTCAGCAGTTTGTCTGGGGTTTCAGACTTTACAACTTTCTCCTCGGTAAATCATCTGAGAACACCAAAAGCCACCATAAATATGATTACCTAATTGCAGAAAATGCAAAAGTTCAGTGCATGTTTGTTGATCACAAAAGCCAGAAAGGACTACATAACCAGTTATCACAGTAAGCCAAGGAGTTTGTCTCCTACCGCACAGTCAAGATAGAGTTCTATGACCTGACCATACAGATTTCTGATGCTGAGCAGATAGTTTGCCTTATGCAACTAACCACTTGATAACCACAGCTGAAGACATCCTAGTTCCCAGGAAAACCATAGGCAGACTGCTCACAGTGTGTTGCTTGACAGTCTGTTGAGTGACTGAAGTAAATCACAGTGAGAAATTCTCTACACCCCACCTGTGAGGAAACAATGGCCCGCAGCCCACCCTGCCTTGGCCTAAGGGACTTCCTTGAGTAAATAATTCTCAGGAGAATCGGGAAATGTGGTGACTGATAGCATCTGGCCCTCTGGAAAGTCCCAGTTAGGGTCCTGACGCATATGCTCACTAACCAACAGGTTTAAAGGTCAATATGCTTAGCCAATGAATTTAAATTATATCCTTGCTGAAGTAACCTGTACCCCTAAAAAGTATAAAAACTGCTTGTAACAGCCTTTCGTGATCACCTCTCTTCTGGATGTAGACCACCCCAGTGCACTGGACTAATAAACTTCTTGCTTTTCCATCAATCCCCAATTTCTTGTATCATTCATGGGAGCCCCAAATAAATGAGACTCTATTTGAGTCTTACATGACAAGTTATTTCTCCACCAGTGAAAGGAGCCCATTCAAACCAGATTAGATTATATTAAATGCAGGTTCAGTGGGAAGCTGCTCTTGGACCAGTTCACTGGCCTCAAGGATTGAGGTCAGGGAAGTCTCCATGGGAAGGGGAGAAGGAAGAAAAAGAGGAAGCATGCTTTTAGAAAAAGAGAGAAGAGCAGGGAGGCCAAGATGTCTGGATTATATAGAAAAGAGCCTCTAGGGAAAGGGAGTCCAGACTCTGGGCTTGGGAATTCATGGTTGGGGCAGGGTATGCCAGGTAGTGAATGAGGGATGCTGGGAGAACCTGGAAGCCAGGTCTGCTTTGGTATGTAAAATATGTACCTAAGCCTCCCAGCCCTCACTCCAGGGTCTAAAACCCTTTTCTGTTATCTCCAGATGACTGGAAAGGGTGGCTTTTTACATGGTCTCCAGGGGTTGAACTCAAGTTATTGGGCTTGCAGAGCAAGCACTTTTACTTGGGACTCCATAGGAGTCATTTTCAAAGCAGGCTTGGAATTTATTAGGGAAACAACATAGATTTAAACACACAGTAAAAAGAGGGGTCTCAGAGAAAGGATTAGACATCTTCAAGGGTCAGTATGGGCATCCCAAGGAGTCACCCCAAATTATTTTTGCATCTTTTATGATTTGAAGAGAAGTTTTGTTTGGCTGCATTTATTTTATGCTGAATTTAATCCAATGCCATGTTTTTTTGTTTCTTTGGGGGCATCTTTCCCTCTTGTGCAATATCTTTTGGTTTAGGGCAATGAGGACCATCTACATGAGGCAAGGGAGCTCCTGTGTGGGTCATTCTGCCTGTGAGTTCTATCAGTAGGACAACCCAGCTTGGGTACCTGGATATGATCACTGTTCAGAGAGTCTATACCCAACCTTGAAGCTCAGTTGTATTGTCTGTATTCTTAAAGACTTTTTTATGCTTATGGGTATGGGTATGGTGGTTTTTGCTAGACTGTATATATGTATGTGAACCCCATGTGCACCCAGTGGCAGAGGTCAGAAGAGGGTGTTGGATCCCCTGCCTACCAACCTCCTTTGCTGAACATGCCTGCTTTCTTGGATCCCACATCCACAGGCTTGGGCTTCTCTCTTCCCACCCAGCGCCCTCTTCCTGCCAGCCTCTAAAGTTTACACTTTTCTGCCCTGTTGATTTTTTTTTTCTCCAACACTAAGAAAACAGCCTTCCAATAAAAATGAACTCCAGGTCTCTGGTTACAGCAGATGCTTAAGAAATTGTATTGAGGTTATAGATCTGAGCCACTGATACTCAGGATGGAAGATAAATCCTCTGTGGGTATCAGGAAGCAATCTGAACAGCCTCTGGCTTCTTTTTTTCTAAAGTACATGTAGTGTGTGTGTGTGTGTGTGTGTGTGTGTGTGTGTGTGTGTGTATTTGTGTCTAGGTATAAGCACATCTGTGCAGTTACCCATGGAGTCCAGAGGAGGCACTAGGTCTTTTGGAGCAGGAGTTACAGGTGATTAGGTGCTAGGAGTCAAATTTAGGTTTTCTGCAAGAGCAGTATGTACCTTTAACCGCTGATCCAGTCCCTAACCCCCACTCCCAAACCCTAGTCTACTATAACCAGGAACTGGAGTTTCTGTTTGTGGGTTTTTGTTTATGCTAATGAAAGAATTTTAAAGTAGATTCAGAAGGAAACTGGAGGCTGTTTTATTAGTGTTTTATTTAGTGTTTGAGAGAAAAAACCAACAGGGCAGGAAAGTGTAAACCTTAGCTGCTTCCAGGAAGAAGGTGCTGGGTAGGAAGAGAGAAGCCCGGCGCTGTGGGTGTGGGATCCAAGTATAAGACTCAAAGTGGGTCTTAACTACTTGGAGACCACCCCCCAAAGTGAGGCATGAGAACAGAGTTTGATGCAAACGCAAGAGGTTTATTTTCCGGCTCGTCTGGGTCAGCCCCTTGTGGCAAGTGACTGGAAGGTGACCCCAAATAGCAAGCAGTTTTTATACTTTTTAGGGGTACAGTTTACATCAGCAAGGTTACAGTTTAAACTTATTGGCTAAACATATTGACCTTTGAATCTATTGGCTAGCAAGCATATGACATGCATTTGAAATCTATCTGGGACCAGAGGGGTCGGGTGACTGTCAGTCAGTACATTCTTCATTTTTTAAGATTGTTCCTGTTCCTCCCAAGAACTGTGGGTAGAGAATAGAACATGGCCTAGCCTTGATTGAGTCAGGAAGGTGTTACTTGATCTAGTCTTGACCTGAGGCGGTCCTTCATTTCCCCCCTTTTCTTGCACAAGCTCCAATCTTGGAGCTACATTCAGGGGTCTCTAATAACTAACTCAACATTCTTCAGGTCCTGTCCTCAGGGTCTCATATTGTTGGCACAGGACCATCAGCTGTATTGTACTTAGTATCTCTTTTATGAAGGCTGTAAGATTATTCAATATGCAGCTTCCAAAGGCAACAATAGCAGAACAGTTAAGGGTCCTAACAAGGTGGATATGAGGGTGGTTAGCCAAGGGGAGGAATTAAACCAAGACTCCAGCCCTGACTCTGATCTCTCTCCTCTCACCTTGGCTATTATACCACAATACGTACAACCTGAGTCCCCAAGTTTTTCTCTTTAGCCATCCTGTTGTTTCTTTGCCTTTCTGAGTGAATCTGATTATTATGGGGTTACCAGTGGCATTTGTACAGGGGGTGTTCCAATACCCTTGGTCCCCCTGGTAGGGCCCCCCAGTAGTGTATTGTGATCAAATTCCAAGAGGAGGAGGGATTCCAGTAGCAGTGTGTTCCAGCCCAAATGGCACTAATCCACACCCTTAGCTGGAGGAGCCTGGAGATGTGTGGCTTAATTCCTTCTTGTGATCTGATGCTGGTGCACGGAGACAGGATCAGCCGGAGTCTCAAAGCTCCACATATACAGGGGCCTGCAGACACGCATGATCTAGCCCAGCCGTTTCAGCCCAAGCAAGAGGAAACTTTTCCAGCCACTAAGCAACATCCTCTGTCTTTTGGGTGTTGGTCTCAAGCAATTTGTATCTGTCCTCCAGCCTAATAGTAAGGACCAGAACAGGTTCTCAGACGGTTGTGAGCTGCTATATGTAGGTACTAGGAATTAAACCCAAGTCCTCTGAAAGAGCAGCCGATGCTCTTAACCACTGAGCCATCTATCTCCCCAGAGCCAAATGAAATGTCTTTTTTTAAAATAAGTTTATAAGGAAATGCCAAATCTTAAAAAACATCATCACCACCATCATCATCGTCAGTTTCCTTCTGGTATGGGGACAGAAGAAAGAACCATCCAGGACTTAGCTGTTCTTCATTTCTGCTCCTTTCAAAAGCAAACCTTGTCAGGGGCGTAGGGAGGGCACAGCGCTAACTTCTGACATGGATGACTACCCTGAGTCTTTCTTTTTGCATGGACTTTGTGAGCTGCATGGTGAATCTTTCTTGGATGTTTCTTAGGTGTGGTTCATCCAGCTTCCACGAAAGCACATAAACTGTGTTGTTTTAACAGGACAAAAATCTTTTTACTTATCCAGTAAAAATTAAACCTTAATCAATAATTTCCTACAAGAACAATCTCTGTTAATGATCACACTGTAAGATATTATCCTAGCTAGAGCCAGATTTGGGGAGTCAGAAGTCTAAGAATGTGGGGCTGAGGGTGTAACTCAGTGGTAGAATGTTTGCTGGATGTACAGAAGGCTATGGGATCAACCCATAGCGTTACCAAAAAGCCCAGGGATTTAAATCAACACAGCATTGCATGCCTTCAATTCTACCTAGTGGGTAGAATCAGATAGAACAGAGTCCCCAGGGCAGAAGGAGTAGGAAATCCAGGTTATTTTTGTCTAGACAGTGAAATTGTGGTCAGCCTGTGCTTTCTGTTTTGGCTTTTGTTAAAGGAAAGTCCAAGGGCCACAGAGATGGCTCATCATATAAAGGTTCTTGTCTCTAAGAGAGACAAACTGTATTCAATCCCCGAGTCTCACATGCTAGGGAAAGAGAGCTCACTCCTAAAACTTGTCTTTCAACCTCCATATGTGTGCCAGGGCACATGCGTGTTAATATACACCCCCCAACAGTCAATAAATAAATGATTTTTAAGAGCCTTAGGAGCTAAAGAAAAATAAAAGTCTATCTTCTACTAGTGTTTCTGAAACTTGATTAGTTCAAATAAATGTTGTTTTTGATATCATTTTACAAGGTTCAAATGTTAACAGGCATACATAACAAAGGTAGTGAAAATCCCCCATTGTATATATGTTTATGTATGTGAGTACACTGTAGCTGTCTTCACACATAACAGAAAAGGGCATTGGATTCCACTGAGCCACAAAGTAGTTGCTGGGAATTGGACTCAGGACTCTGGAAGAGCTGTCAGTGCTCTTAACCACTGAGCCATCTCTCCAGCCTCCATATCCCACATACACACACACACACACACACACACACACACACACACACACACAAGTGCCCAAGGAGGTCACATGAGAGTGTCGGTTCAGATCTTCCTGACCTAAAGTTGTAACTGTGAGCTGCCTTTTGAATTCTGGGAACTGAACCTCATTCCTCTGCAAGAGAATCAGGTGCCTTTAAACCAGTGAGCATCTCTCCAAGCCCCATAGTGTAGCTGTTTTGGTGTATGTTTAATTTATTAATTTTATATTTTGTGATTGAAAGTGTGTATTTAAAGCAGGAGGTGGTGGTCCCTTTAATCCCAACACTCTGGAGGCAGAGGCAGGTGGGTCTCTGTGAATTCGAGGTTAGCCTGGTGTGCAGAGTGAGTTCCAGGACAGCCAGGGCTACAGAGAAACTCTTGAAAACAGTAACAAGAAGGTGTATACTTAAAACTTAACATTTCCTCTCAATATATAGTTGTAGCATATTTCATAGTGCAGTATGTTCTGGAAATTTTTTCATCTGTTTTGAGATGTGTAGTGTTTTGATTAAGACTAGATTTAAATGCTTGGTTACTACAGTTGTCACTATGTCAAAGGATTAGGAGGATAAGGAGGTATGGCTTTGTTGGAGGAAAAGTGTCACTGGCGGTGGGCTTTGAAGTTTCAAAAGCCCACGCAAAGCCCAGAGTCTCTCCGCCAATGAATCAGAATATAGCTTTTAGCTCTTTTTCCAGCACCATTTCTTCCTGCATGCCACCATGCTTCCTGCCATGCTGGTAGTGGACTAACCCTCTGAAACTGTCAGCCAGCCCCAATTAGATGTATTCTCTTATAAGAGCTGCCTTCATGGTGTCTCCTCATAGAATTAAAATGTTGATAAAGACGAAGGTGCCATAATGGGGGTGACTGCAGGTATCAGACAGGAAAGAGGACCGCATAAAGAGATAAGACTGAAAACTCTGTGCAGACTGACCTGCCAGCCTGGATCAGACTTCAGGGAGTCTGATGCCAGGTGGTTGGGTCATTGACAGCATATTTAAAACACAGGACAATTTGGGAAAAGGTTTCCATGTAACAATCAGTGTAGGTTCACAATAAAACTTAAGGTGTGACTACTTAGAAACTCTATTACAAAGTACATGTGCCCATGAGGGTGGGTTCTCTAGGTAAAAAATCTAGAATCTAGCGTGGTCTCTGACCAACAGCATAGAGGCCAGCAGGCTGTACAATACGTGTGACATCTTCCCTAAGGATGATCTAGGGCGGGGAAGATTCTGGGACAATCGTTCTGGGGAATTGGATGAGGGCCGCCTCTATAGCAAAAGGTGAGTGAGGTCTGCTTTCACAGCCGAAAGGTCACCACGTTATTAACAAAACACACTCTCAGCTTTCGAGACAGAATGCAGGCATTTGATTTTTATCTCTGTCATTGAGGAGACACTTCTGCATGATTCCTGGTTCTCTTAGTCCTTCTCTGTGAGCACAAGGACCTCTGTGACCCCAACATCATAAAGCCCAGGATAGCCTCAAACTCCCAGTGTAGCTGAGGCTACTGTTGAATGCCTGATCTTCCTGCTTCAGCACCAGGGCTAGAGCTACAGGCATGCGCCATCACACTTGGTGTGGGTGGTGCTGGAAATTGAAACCAGGGCTGGGTACACAGCAGGCAAGCGCTTTGGCAACTAATCTACATCTCACAGCCTGTGGCCTAAAGTTATGTATATATTCTTTCTCTCATGTTCTTGATTCAAAAGATGCCTTTGAGAGCTTTACATTCTTTTTCTTTTTCCATATTTGGAGGTGAGATGTAGTGGCACATGCCTTGACCCCACTCAAGAAGCAGTGAGTTCAAGGCCAGTTTGGTCTACACAGGAAGGCTAGTGAGACCTTATCTTTAAAAATAGAACCAATAACAGCAGTAATAGTAATGGTGGTAATTCTGCATTGGGGCTGGAGAAGAGTTAAGAGCACATACTTATCTGTCACAGGAAGCAAGTGCTGGGACCAGAGCTGGGAACAATCACACCTGCTTGCTGTTATTATTGTTACTTTATTTTTTAACTTATTCATTTTATATATGTGAGTACACCATTGCTCTCTTCAGACACACCAGAAGAGGGCATCAGACCCCATTACAGATGGTTGTGAGCCACCATGTGGCTGCTGGGAATTGAACTCAGGACCTCTGGAAGTGCAGTCAGTGCTCTTAACCACTGAGCCATCTCTCCAGTTCCTTTATTATTAATGGTGCCAAGGGTAGCACTCAGGGCTTTGAGAATTCCACACAAGCACTCTACCACTGAACTAACCCCATGTCTGCCTTATATATTTTCAAAATTTGATCTGTTAAGAGCTGAATGGGTGTGGCAGCATAGATGGCCAAGTGGTTAATAGCACTTGCTACTACTGGATGGGAACCTGAGTTTGGTTCCCAGCACCCTTATCAGGTGGCTCACAATTGGCTGCAATGTACTGGAACAACTGTAGGCTTAGACTGAGAGGTCAAGAGGTAACCCTCCCCAGCTTGGGAAAGGACAGTTAGTCAAGCTTGCAGCCTAGAGGCCAAGAGCTACCCCTTCTTGGCATGAAGGAAGAAATAGCATCACCCAGCGCCCCTCCTCCCCAAGACAGAGCTCACCAATCAAGATATAGATCGCCTACCCCTCCCTAAGCCATTCTTTTTGGCATTAAAACTGAATGGGTGAATTGACTCAGGGTCCTTCTTTCCCGATGGAGCCTGGACAATCATTCTTCAGCAATTTACAGACCCTAACATTTGGTGCATTGGCTGGAAATTGCTGGACCCCCACTCAAATACTTGAACAGTTTGCAGGAACCTTTCTCTCCACCAATTAGAGGTCAGGAGGGACAAAGTAGCCGCATATTTGCCACTCAGTGGTCTGAGAATAAGGAGGATGCCCCCAAAAATCCCACCTGGAAAGCCCGAAAGCCCTCACATGCAATCTGGAGAACCTGTGTCTTCTCACTTCGTTTCTTAACCAGCTGTAGGTCTCTGCTACACTCATGCACGGAGGGAGAGATTGCCTGAAGGGCTGTTCCTGTTTTGTTCTTCATTGCTGTCCGTCACCGTGTGCCCTGTGATTATTGTCATTCTGTATCAGTTTTTAGGATATCATCTTGATTTAAAAAAAATGGAACAGGCACAGATCACACCTCTGAGTCCAGTTCTGGGCCATATTAGGGACTTGAATTGGATTATGGAAGACTCGAGGCTGATTGATTGTTCCAGTAAGCTCATCACCTTTTGTAGGAATCAATAGCCCACCTTTAAAGTTGGCTGGCCTAAGGAGAGGACTTATCTCCTCATCCTTTACTGGGTAAAAACTGTGGTCTATGGGGCCTTGGGTCCCTGGGGCCAGGTGCCTTATATGGTCGAAAGACCCCCAGTTTGGATGCAACCCTTTTTGCTACCGGCTGCACCACCCCGTTTTCCTTCCTCTGAGAGAGCAGACCCTGGTGGCCAGCCTTACTTCCTCCTTCAGGCCCAGAGGAGGTTCTTTGTCTCACTCCTTCCTTATATTGTCGCAGCTCCTGCCCAGCAGATGCAGGTGGAAGAGAAGAGTTTAGAGTTTGCCCAGCTGGTTTTTGGTTTTGCTTGGGTCTGGTGTTTCCTTACTATGCTTCCTTCCTACTCCTTTGGAATGATAATGAATATATCTTGTCTTTTTTTTTTTTTTGCCATCGTTAGAAGTATGGGATCTGTTTTTATTTTTATTTTTTTCATTTTGATTTTACAGAAGGTAGTGCATAAAAGATTGCTATGAGTATCAGAGACTTTGGACTTTTAAGCATTGCTGAGACTGCAGTAGCCTATGGACACTTTTGGAGGCTATGAGCCTACAAGGGCCAGGGAAAGAAATGCAGTGCACTGAATGAAAATGAGCTCGTGGGAAATGGCAGTATTAGGAGGTGTGGCCATGTGGGAGGAAGTGTGTCACTGAGGGTGGGCTTTGAGATCAGAAGCTCAAGCCAGGCCCAGTGTCTCCCTCTTCCTGCCGCCTTCAGATCCTGACGTAGAGCTCTCAGCTACCTCTTCAATACCATGTCCATCTGTGTTTTGCCATCATGTTCCTGCCATGACAATAATGGTGAAATGTTTTCCTTTATAAGACTTCCTGCCCTGGTAGTGGTGTCTCTTTACAGCAATAAAATCCTGACCGGAGACAGTCTGTGAAAACATTTCTAGAAAGGATAAAATGGGTGACTTGTTCAGGCTCAGGAAGTTTTGAGTTGAGTATAGTAAGAAGGAGGACACACTCAAAATGTAAACAAACAACTAAGGAGATGTCCAGGGCCCTCCCTAAGGCTATAAAGACAGGAAGAAGCTGCTGGAGAACAGTGCTTTTCCACCAGCCACAGAGCTGTTTGGAGAGAAGAAGCCTGCGCGTTCTGCTGTGAGCTCAGGGTTGCAGCTTTCCTGAGTTGTCAGCCATGTTGTGATTCAGCTTTTGGTGATGCCACTGCCTTTGGATTGTCCTCCCGTAAGAAACCTCTCACCCATATTCCCAACCAGTTCATTGCTTCACCAAGTTGGTTTTGGTATATGATCTTTACTTTACTGAATAGGGTCCCCATTTAGAGCGAACATGTTTGTGGTCTGCTCCCTAGGCAAAAGGAACAGAAAGAAAGACCCACCCTGAGTGTACAATAGTACTGTCCCTTGGGCTGGAAATTCACTCTCCCAACTTACTGTTTTGCTCTGATATTAGGAACCCCCTTGGGGCCTTCTTTGCAAGACTGACTGAACTTAAGCTATCTGTAATGGCCTCAGACAAATGCCCTTTTCTGGTGTGCCTGAAGAAGGCTGCAATGACAGTTCAGTGAGCCTGGCCTTCAGCTCCTTTTGCAGGAACTTCACCTCCCCACCCTGTCCCCATCAGGTCCCCATCCCTTCATTTGGGATCTTTCTGGGTCCTTTTTGTCATTTGTTTTTTTTTTTTTTTTTTCCTTCTCTGATTTTGAGTTGTCCTAAGAAATGCTTTTCTCCTTCTTTAAGGCAGAGTCTTGGCCTGGTGATGGTGCATGCCTGCTTCATAGGCAGGCAGTTCTCTTTGAGTTTGAGGTCAGCCTGGTCTATAGAGCCAATCCCAGGACAGCCAGGGCTGTTACACAGAGAAACCTTGTCTCAGAAAGAAAGAAGGAAAGAAAGAAAAGAGGGAGGGAAGGAGGGAGGTAGAGAGAGAAGGAGAGAGGGAGAACAAAGTTTCTTCTGGCCTTGGAGCTTACCATTAGACTATACTGGCTGGCCAGTGAGTCCCTAACATCCTCTATTGTCTTCCTGTTTAGCTTCATACCCAACTTTAAAGAAAGCCAGGACTGGACCGATGGTTCAGCAGTTTTAGACCACTGCCTGCTCTTCCAGAGGACCTGAACTCAATTTTCAGCAACCACATAGTGGCTTGCAACCATCTCTAAAGGGATCCAATGACCTCTTCTGATGTGTCTGAAAATAGCTACAGTGTACTCATATACATAAAATAAATGAGTAATTCTTTTAAAAATAAAAAGTGATCCAACAGTGGTGGTGTATGCCTTTAATCTCAGCATGAGAGGCAGAGGCAGGTGGATCCCTATTATTCAAGGCAAGCATGGGTTTCAGACCAGCCTGGGTGATATGGTAGGACCTGTCTCAAACAAAACAAAAAAGTAAGACAGATGAAGATTATTATTATTGAGTGTGTGAATGTTCATGAGCAAATGCCACAGCTCCGGTGTGGGTATCAGAGGACAACTTGTGGGACTTGGTCCTGTTCTTCTACCCTGGGTTCAAATGAAGTCCTCAGGTTTGCACAGTGAGTGATCTTGCCCACTGAATTGTACCCAGTGCTTTATGTGGGTACTGGAGACTGAACACTTATCTCCCCAGCTCTTGAGATAAAAAATTCTAATGTGTTTTGCCTTTTCTGTGTGTCTTTTGCCAGCTCCAGGTTCCCATGGCTCCTCAAGATGTTAGTCATGATCCTAGGACTTGCCACTGTTGTGTTTATGTTCAGAAGTGTGTCCCTTACTACAGAGTTCAGCACCTTCAAGCCAGAGTTTCTGAAGCCTGTGTCGGTTGACCCAGAGCTGAAACTTCTACCAGAGGAGCACCTGCAGAAACTCTTTACCTACAGTGACATCTGGTGAGACTCTGGGTACCCTGGCCCTGCTATTGTCTCCCTCGATGTCTCTTCCCTGCTTCTCCGTGGGCCCAGGCGTGGTCTGTGGGATCCAGTCTGTTTCCTGTAGCACCCAGTAACCTAGCAACTTCATTGGGAGGATGCTGCTTCCTACCGTCTGCTCTAATGGGAGAAGCTGCCAACTGAAGTACCCGTGGCTCTTAAAGAAGCAAGATGGAGGGGATAATTCTAAAGAGGGCTGTTGAGCATGGTGGTGGCTGAGGCAGAGGGATTACCATGAGTTTGAGGGCAGCCTGGGCCACATAGACAAGAGCTCCTCTTTAAAAAAAAAAAAAAAAAAAAAAAAAAAAAAAAGGAAAAGAAGAAAGAAAAAGAAAAGAGGGAAGTCTTTAGTCTCTCCCTTCATCCCTACTCCCTCATCCTGTCTCTGTGAGGGGGGCCACTGTTGCAGTAAATATTAAAAAATAATAATAGTTTATCTCTTTACCGGCCCTGAGGTCTCACTCCTCAGGCCCAACCCTGATATGGAGCCCCACGTACCTCTGGTGCCTGGTACAAGCCGCCACCAGCCCAACTTGTCCCTTTCCTGGCAGCTTTCTACTGCCTGTTCTCTGCCTCTGTCCCGGGGTGCTTCTCTACCTCAAAATCCCACAAACACAACTCTATAGTCCAATAGCTTTTCATATAGGTTTATATATTCAACTCTCAATTCACAAACCCTCTACACAACAAGATTGCATCAAACAGACAAAGATACAAACTGCTCTTCTATATGAGAGACTAGACTTATAAAATCCTTAATGTTCATAGCTATTTAACGCCAATCAATATCACCTGGGTCTAGCTGGTCTTTGGGAAACTCCATCTTGCTTGCCACAATCCTTCCTCCTCCATCCTCTGACCTCATTAGACCTCTCAGCCCCCTCCACCTACCTCTCCCCACCCAGTCACTGGCTTTCCTTTATTTTACTAATTAAAATGAGAAGATTCAATTGGAGTCCTTGGACTAGGCCGTACTTCTGGGGGTAGTGGAATTAACATTATAATACAAACAGCTTCAGGACAATCTACTGCTGGGTGGTTGCAGGATATCAACCCAGTTAGGACGGTGTGAGTGACACCTGAGTTTAGGGCTAAGATCCTGCCCTCCCGGCAGTCATCCACGTTTATGTGCTTTTCTCGCTTGTTCTAGGCTCTTCCCCAAAAATCAGTGTGACTGTGAGTCTGGTAAACAGCGATTGAAATATAAGTTTCAGGATGCCTACAACAAGAAGGACCTTCCAGCTGTGGCTGCCAGAAGACAGGCCGAGCTGGAGCACTTTCAGAGGAGGTGATGCAGGCTGGGGGATTCTGGGAGCAGCAAACCCTCCAGTGCTTGAGAATGAGGAACCCTAAGAAAAGGTCTGGACCTCACCCTCCTGAGGGACCCTGGGAGGAACGTTTGGGAACAAGCAGAGGAGACAGTGAAGAGCGTTCTCCAAGAAAGATTTGTAGGGTTTTATGTAACGAGACCTTTCAGTGAGGAACTGGCTCAGAGTAAGAGCGCTGACTGCCCTTCCAGAGGTCCTGAGTTCAATTCCCAGCAACCACATGGTGGCTCACAGCCATCTGTAATGAGAGGTCTGGTGTCCTTTTCTAGCCTGCAGATATACGTTCTGGCAGAATGCCGTAAACACGTCATAAATAAGTAAATATTTACAGTAAACAAATACATCTTTAAAAACAAAAGCAAAACATTTCGATAAAAATGACAGGGAGAAAGGAGCAGAGAATCCGGCACTGTTCTCTGCTGGTGTGGTACAGCCACCAGGTGTCATTCTATTCACTGGGAGCATGCTGTCAAGTGCCACCATGTGTGGAGGTGTGGAATGTCACGCTGTCTTTTGACAGTGCTGGAGACTGAACTTAGGGTGTTCTATAAGTCAGGCAGGCACTCTAACACTGAGCGCTACTCCTTTATGCCCCTGCCTCAGTTCCTCTCCTGTGGGGCTGGGAATCAAACCGAGATCCTTGCATCTGCTAAGCAAATGTTTTACCACTGAGTTATAGCCCCAGGTCTCCCCAACCACACACACCATTTTCAATTACGAAGGACGAATACCAAAATCATAGGTTGAAAGGCGAATTAAAATAGGTTCCGGCTGGCTCTCATTAAAGATTTGCAAATACCAGACACTTGTCTGTAACTCCAGCACGTGGGAAGCTGAGGCAGGAGGATTGTAAGTTTAAAGCCAATGAAGATTTCAGAGCAAGATCTTGTATCTAACCGACAAGATAGAGTTACTTGTGACAGTCCCTTTAAAAGCAACTAAGGGCAGAGAGGTTCTCAAGCTTCCAAATCCTGAGACACTATAATAATAACATGAGGACATGTTGTGGAGACCCCCCAACCATAACGTTATTTTCATTGCTACTTCATAACTGTAATTTTGCTACTGTTGTGAATCATAATGTAAGTATCTATATTTTCCAATGGTCTTAGATGACCCCTGTAAAACAGCTGTGAACCCACAGGCTGAGAATTGCTGTTTTAGAGAAATGCTTCTGATGCAGGCCTAGCTGGCTCTAACTGAATGTGAACTTTCCTTCCTTCTCGAATTGTCTGTATATAATCCTTGTTTCAGATATAGAAATATATCACATCAGTAAGCAGGCATATATAAAGGGCCTGTCAGGGATGAAGCTATTCTTTCGTTAAGATTTGCTTTTTAGTTGGGTGGTGGTGACACACTCTGGAAACAGAGGCAGGAGTATCTCTGTGAGGTTGAGGCCATCCTGGTGTAGGGCTACACAGAGAAAACCTGTCTTGAGAAACCAAACAACAAAAACAGATAAACTTTTTTATTATTTAAAATCATATGTATGTGTGTGCGCAGGTAATAATTTCACTTGTTCTGGTTGCTGATTATGAGGGTGCTTTTTAAGATGCATTTTGTTGTACCCCGACTCTCATGCTTGCTTTCTCCTAAAGAGAAGGGTTGCCCCGCCCACCACCTCTGCTGGCTCCGCCCAATCTCCCCTTCGGATACCCAGTCCATGGTGTGGAGGTGATGCCCCTGCACACGATCGTCATCCCAGGTAGGTACATCCTTAGAGGCAGGAGGTGACACTCTGTTTTCTCCTTAAACTAAAGGACAAATCAGGAGCCGGCCACTCACTGGGTGTCTATGTGCACTGGGCACATCTCAGGAAGCGCGGTGGGATTTCAGTCTGTTTTTAGATTCCCTGCTTTCACAACTGACTGAGCCCACTCAGTCAGTCAACAGGGTTCCCAGGGAGGGAGTAGGATTAAAGAAAAACAAGACAATTAGACAACATTATAGTATGACCCCAGCAAGTGCTGCGGCTGGTTTTTTTTTTTTTTTTTCTAGTCTACTTTTATACCTTTCTAGGTACATGCAAAGAATAGGGTCATTTCTAGTTCAAGGATGAAGTCGTCAAGGAACGAGCCAGACATAAACAAAGGTATCATGGCCACTGTATTCAGGGACTTAACAAGATGGTCAAGATGCAAAGATCACATTCCTCAGCCATATTCAGCTTGAGCCTTGTCCTAGCCCAATGTCAAATTCTTGCCTGAGCCTACTTCCTTGTTTTAGCTCAATGCAAATATTCTTGCCAATATCCTAGAAGTGACACCAAAAGCTCCCCAAACTCAATCCAGGGTTCTCCATAGCCATGGCTTCCCTGAGGCTCTGAGCTAATGCGGAAGCTGGGATTCTGTGGGCCTCTGGGAATGCTAGAGGACTGACTTTAAAGGTCGTCCGGCATCAGGGGCACATTGATGAGCATGCGGCGGCAGGTGAAGGCATCGGTGCCACGGCTGACACCTGAGGTCTATATTCAGGAGCCACGTGGCAGAGTCAGCTTCCTTAGGCTCTCCTCTAACCTCCCTACTTGACCTGTGGCATGCATGTAACCCCCCCACACACACACACATCCACGTGCACAAAATAAAACATTTTAAATATAAATTCAAATAACAATTAAATCCCTTTCCAAGTTCAATGTGGTAGCACTCCTTTGTAATCACACAGCTAACCTCTGGCCTCCCTATACATGTATGTCCTGCACACACACACACACACACACACACACACACACACACACACACACACAGGTTGGGGACAGACAGACAGACAGACAGAATTATTAA
Organism: Micromys minutus; assembly: GCF_963924665.1. NCBI lineage: Eukaryota > Metazoa > Chordata > Mammalia > Rodentia > Muridae > Micromys > Micromys minutus. Next base: position 42,827,991 of record NC_137979.1, on the reverse strand, counting down.
GCAAGGAGTGTCAGAGCAGATTATGAAGGAAACTGAGACTCCAGAGGTAGGTAGCAAGGCAGAAGTCAAACAGTATGTAAAAGGTTTTGGTTCTAGAGGAACAAGGAATTTTAGGGTCAGCGCTTTATGTCGAAGATCAGAGAGTGAAAGAACATAATCTAGAAAACAAGCTGGACTCAGATCATGAAGGATTTTTAATTCTTTCTTTTTTACTATGATACATGTGTGTATAATGTATTGGTCATTACCCCCATTACCTTTTCTAGTTCTCTCGCTCCAGAGGAACCCATTTTTCTTCCCAGTTAAATTCCCCGTTTTGCTTTTATGTCCTTAAAAATGCACACATACATGTAGGCAAAATACACTCATGCATATAAAATTTGTAATTAAAATTTAAAAAGTAAATAAATATGACCCAATGAGTTTTACTAGGCTTGCTTGGATGAGTATGGTGATGGTGGAGGGTTACTAACTATTAAATGAGCAACTTACTATCAGCTATACCACTGAAGAAAGTTCCCCTCTATCCTCCAACCATTAACTGCCAAGAACCTTTCAAGGGAGGAGCGGGGCCTCATGAGCTCTTCCTCCACCCACAATGGGCGGGGCCTCATAAGCTCTTCCTCCATCCACGATGGGCTCTTCCCCCATCCGTGATGGGTCAGGTCTTGTTCAGATAATTGCAGAGTGAGTTAATGACTGGAAAAGCCACGTCTTGTCCAAGAGACAGCGTTCTACAACACTCCTCCCGGGCTTTGACTTGAAGGTTCTTTCTGTGATGTTTCCTGATCCTTAGAGGGGATTGGGTAAAGATGTCTCCTTTAGGGCTGAGCACACACAATAGTCACTTTATTCAGACGCATGTAACTAGCTCCACATGTTGCTACGTAAGCCAATGATCTTGAACACCATGTTTAGGGTTATGTGGTGCTGGGGATCAAACCCAAGGCCTTGTGCATGTTAGGCAAGCCCTGTTTCCCCCCATACTCTATACACACACTGAAACTTTATACCCACTTACTAATAACTCCTTTGTCTTGGTTTATTTTCCTGTTGCCATAATAAAATACTCTGACAAAAGCAATTTAAGGGAGAAAGGTATTTACCTCATAGTTCCAGCTTACTGACTGTCATGGTGGAAGTCAAAGCATCAGGAACATAAAGCTGTTAGCCATACCATGTATGCAGTCAGTAGAAGGGGGCAATGGATGCATGCTTATTAGCATCTAGCTCATTTTATCCATTCACACAGGCCTAGGGAATGGTGCCACCCATAGTGGGTGGGTCTTCCCATTACTCCAGAGACATTCCCAGATGCCCTTCTCCTAGGTGATTCTAAATTCTGTCAGGTTCATAATTAACACTATCACATCTTCTCTCCCACCTCCTGGCAAGTTTTACTTTATTTCTGAGAGTCTGACTATTCCCAGGTTCATTTAAGGATCATTCATTATGTTTCCATTATTGCTTTGCCTTTAGTAAAAGGACCATCTGGGAGGGGCTGTGTGAGTTCACAGAACTCAAAGCTGAGGATGAAGACTGGAAGTCTTAGACCCATGTGGGTTTGAGACCATGGGACCATCTCACAGCTTTGAGAATGGGGACTATGTAGGTCAACCAGCTGATAAAAAATGACACTTGGTGGGGCTCTCTAGATATGTGGGAGCCAGAGGCAGGGAGGTGTATAAGGGAGCTTTGGTGTCCACTTAAACACTTTCCCCTCTCCTGTGTCTTCTAGGCCTCCAGTATGAAGGGCCAGATGCCCCAGTCTATGAGGTAAGAGTCCCCATCTCAGCATTTTTAGAACTGTTTTCCCTTCCACAACTATAGTTGGTCTCAGCCTTTAACCAGCTCTTGTCATTAATCCAACTCAACCCCACGTGAATACAAAGTGGGACATGGGGGCATTTTGCACAAAGAGCTTATTTCAGCCTAGCGTTTCACATCATAGTTGTCTTGGGGTTTTACTGCTGTGAACAGATACCATGACCTAGGCAACTCTTATAAGGACAACATTTAATTGGGGCTGGCTTACAGGTTGAAAGGTTCGGTGTAGTATCATCAAAGCAGGAACCAGGGCAGCATCCAGGCAGGCATGGTGCAGAACTGAGAGTTCTACATCTTCATCTGAAGGCTGATAGTAGAAGACTGATTTCTAGGCAGCTAGGATGAGGGTGTTAAGCCCACACCCACAGTGACACACCTACTCCAACAAGGCCACACCTGCTAATAGTGCCACTCTCTATCCCATGCATATACAGACCATCACAATAGTTCATCAAAGTCAAGGCAAGAACTGAAAGCAGGACCTTGGGAGCAGGAACCCAAGTGGAAGCCATGGAATTACATTGCTTACTGGCTTGCTCTTTTTTTCTTCAAATTGTACACATTTCTTTTTGCCCGATTGTTCTTTTTCATTATAGACCCGATGAAGAGTGTTAATAACCATATGGCAGAGTCAGTATTAGGCAGTCTTGAAATCTTCTTTGCTGAAGAAATTAGTCCATTACTTTTAATTTTGCTTCAAGCAAGTTCTTAGAATGAGGGCAGAACACAGACTTTACCAAATCATCACAAGGACAGTCTCTAGCCCAGTTGCTACTATTGTCCCTCTCTGAAACCTCTCGAGTCAGACCTCCACAATCCACACAGTTTCCAGCACTACTGTCTTCCAGGCTCCCACTAGGATGGCCTGTTAAGCTCTGTATACAGCATTTAACCTTGTTGCTAGTTCAATGTTCCCACTTCTTCCACATTCCTTCAAAAATATAGTCAGATGTGTCACATCCCACAAACACGATACCAATTTCTGTCTTAGTTACTTTTCTATGGCTGTGATAAAACACTATGACTGAGGCAACATATAAAAGTGTCGAATTGTGTTTGCAGTTACAGAGGGTTAGAGTCTACTGTGACAGAGCAAAGGCGTGGTGGCAGGAACTACTGAGAGCTGCATCTTTTTTTTTAAAAATATTTTATTTACTTTATGTATATGAGTACACTGTAGCTGTCCTCAGACACACCAGAAGAGGGCATCAGATCCCATTACAGATGGTTGTGAGCCACCATGTGGTTGCTGCAAATCGAACTCAGAACCTCTGGAAGAGAAATCAGTGCTCTTAACCTCTGAGCCATCTCTCCAATCCTGAGAGCTGCATCTTAAAAGCAAGAGGCAGAGAGCACACTGGGGAAGGTGTGGAGCTTTTGAAGCCTCAAATCCTGCCCCAGTAACATACCTCCTCCAACAAGGCTACACCTCCCAATTCTTCCTCAAACAGTTCTGCCAACTGCAGACTAAGTATTCAAACATATGAGCCTATGGGGGCTGTTTTCATTCCAACCACCACACATGGCCAAGGGTGAACACAGGGATGAGTCAGAGACAAACATTTTGTCTATTTTTTTTTTTTTTTTTTTTTTTTTTTTGAGACAAGGTTTCACCACTGCACCCTGACAGGAAGGCCTAGAATCCCCTGTGTAGACTAAACTAGTTTCAAACTTGGACAGCAGAGAGCTTGAACTAAAGACACATGCACCAAACTGAACTACAATAAACATTTTTAAACTACTTGAAAACTGATGGTACCTAGTTGATGCTGGATAAAATCCTCTGCTAGGGAGTTGTATGACAATACGAGAAAAACATCCAGAACCAAACCCTGAAAAACTCCCCTCAGATGTCAGAGGGTAGAGGGCCAGGAGTGACTGACCAGACCTCAGGAGCACCAGCCGCAGGGAGCAGGGCAAAGGGCCTCTCTCTGCTGAGTCAGCTCTTAGGGTGGTGCTGACAGGAGGCAGAAAAGATCTCTTGAGCTCTGGGTTTCAAGGCTGCTCTGGGCAACATAGTAAAACCTCAGAGACCTTGTGGAAAGAGGAGGAGAAGAGGGGGCGGGAGGTGGTGGTGAAGGAGGGAAAAGAAGAAGAAAGAAGAAGAAATAATCTAGAAGTCTTTTTTTTTTTTTTTTCTTGACAAGAGTTTCTCTGTGTAGCCCTAACTGTTTTGGAACTCACTCTGTAGACCAGGTTGGCCTGGAACTCACAGAGATCCACCTGCCTCTGCCTCCCGAACACTGGGATTAAAAGTGTGCGCCACCATTGCCTGGCTCTAGAAGACATATCAGTGAACAATGTTCCATAAAGACAGAGATGTTTGTATAAATGAGTTCTTAAAATCCATGAGTCTTTAGGTCTTGAGGGAAAAGGGGGAAGGGGTTAGCTGCAGCAAGTATTCCCTTTACAACCAGCCTTATCCTGTCCTAGTTCTTGATGAATCTGTCTACCCTGGGTGCTCTGCCCCCTGCTGGCCATCCTGGGTACTTGCCTTTCCTGTGAATGGATTTTTTTCCCCCATTCATTGGCATTTAGAATCTTTCAGGGGTTACAGTCGGGTGGGAACAACATTTTGTTGGATAGGCTAAAGAGCCTCTAGAGATGGACAGGGGTGACTGACAGATGTACAATAATGTGGGTACTTCTAATGTCACCCTAGGTCACTCTCAAAGCCTCTCTGGGGACACTGAATACCCTTGCTGATGTCCCAGACACTGAGGTACAGGGCAGAGGCCAGAGGCAGCTGAACATTTCCACCAGACATCGGAAGGTCCTGAATTTCATCCTCCAGCATGTGACATACACCAGCACAGTGTACCATCTCCACAAGGTGGACACAGGTGAGAGTCTGCCTTCTGATCGCAAGGTGCTGAAACAGAGCACCAAGCCCTCTCAAAACCTTCCTCCGGGACTCTTCCTGTGTGCCAGTTTCTGAGCCTAGACAATTACCTTCCTCTTTACTGCACCCAGCAGAGTCCCCTGCTGCCACTCACCCCACCAAGTGACTTGAGAAAGGTCACTGGCACTGCTTGCCTTGCACACTGGCAATTCTCAACTCCCATGCCTCAGACTCCGTAATGCTGGAATTCCAGCTGCACATCACTTTCCTTGGCTGGCTTTAGCCGGTCCTGTTAGCTGTTCTCAGCATCTATTTATTTATTTGTTTAATTTCCATTCACTTATTCGGGGGGGGGGGCATGAACATATCACAGTGGCCATATGGAAGTCAGAAGACACCTTGTAGGAGTTGGTTCTCTCCTTCTATCAAGTGAACCCCAGGGATCGAACCCAGGTCATTGGGCTCAGCAGCAAGCGTCTTTACCTGCTGAGCCACTTTGGTCACCTCTCTGGAACTTTCAAACCTGCTTCAGCTTCTGTTGAGGAGGTAACCTGCCTAACCAGCCCGTGTATCAATATCCTAGTGAGCACTCCTGCAGAGAGAGGATGTGGCCAGTTCCAAGGATATGACCTTGTCTTTCTCCATATCCCCCAACCCCCCGGGTTACAGAAACTACTGGGAGAACAAATCTCTTCACCCTCAGGAGAGCCTCAGTTTTTTTTCTTTTTTCTTTTTTGTCTGCATCAGTTAAAAGTATCCTTTTCCTTTTTGAGCACAGCAAAGGGGGAAAAGAATGTGACATGCACAAATGAAAATTGTTTGGTTGGTAGAGTACTTGCTTAGCATACACAGAGCCCTGGGTTCGAGACCCAGCATCATATGAAATTGGGCATGGGAGTGCTATTCCTATGATCCTAGCCCTGGGCAGGGGGTGGAATCAGGAAGGCTAGTGGTCCTAGATTATCCTTCATAGCTGTTTGCCATCCACTACGCCTTCAGATTTTAAAGCATTTCCCTCCAGAAAATGACCCTGTGTTCTAAGGTACAGTGGATATTTACTGTCCTGGCCTTGTCACTGGAGGCATGACAGAGGGTCATGGCTGAGTAATTGAGATCCTACAATCTCCGGCCCCTTCTAGCAGCCCATCCTTACAGCAGGTTACCTCACGGATGCACAGCAAGTCAGGAGTCAGGATGCCACAGCGTGCATGGGCCCCCAGCCTCCTGGCACGCAGGACTCACCTGTGGCTGCTCGCTTCCCTGGGTTCCTTAGGGCATCAGAGTCTGATTGCATCTGACACTGCCTGGGCTCTGACCTCTCTTCTCCTTCCAGTGAGTGTGGAAACCCAGTCATCAGCGGTCAAGTTTCCAGTGACTATCAAACAACAGACTGTACCCAAGTTGTATGACCCTGGACCTGGTAAGGCTCTTATCCCTGAGGCTCAGCATTGCATCAGGCCTGGGGAAATTCAGAGTGCATGGTGGTTTGAATGACAAGCACCTTCTCCCTCCCCCCAGACTCGCATATTTGAATGCTTATAGCTGTAGAATTATCTATTATAGCTGGTAGAATTATTTTGGGAAGGAGTAAGTGTGGCCCTGTTGGAAGAGGTGTGTCACTAGGGGATGGGCTTTGAGGTTTCCAAAGGTCATGCTAGAGCTTTGCTTTCTTTCTTCCTCCAACTTGTGAATATGATGTAAGCTCCCAGCTACATCTAAAATGCCATCTCTACCTGCTTACTGCCTTTCTCCCTCCCAGCCATCATGGCTATGGACCCACCTTCTGAAACTGTAAGCAAGCCTCCAGTTCCAAGGTTTATGGATAAGCTGCCCTGGACATGGTGTCTTTTCACAGCAATAGAAAAGTAACTAAGACAGAATACTCTTTTCTAGGATTCATTTTTATTCTTTTTAATTGTGTGTGCACGCTTGTACGCCACTGTGTATGGGTGTCCACAAAGGCCAGCATTCCAGTCTTCCTAGGGCTGAAGTTATAGGTTGTGAGCTACCTGACATGGGTGCCGGGAACCAAACTCTCGTCCTCGGCAAGACCAGTGCATGCTCTGATGCCAAGACATCTCTCCAGTCCCCTCAGTCCCTTTTTCAGACAAGGTCTCATTCGGCCCAGGATGAGCTCAAACTCTGTACATACTTGAGCATATTATTAAACTCCTGAACTTCTGCCTCATCCTCCCCCAGGGTTAGAATTTTATGCAAGCACCAAGCTCAGTTGCTAGGGCTCAAACCTAGGGCTTTGGGTGTGTTAAGTAGGCATTCTACCAACAGTTAGAGCTCCATCCCTTCCATACTCCAGGATAGACTGGTAATCCCCTGGACTCAGCTTTGTTAGTGGTGAGATTACAGCATTTAATGATGTGTGTGTGTGCATGCACACGTGCGGGCGTTTGTGCGTGCTGGTGTGTATGCACATGCAGGAGTGTGCCAGCAAACACTCGTGCTACTGTGGGGATATGAAGTCAGAGGACCATCTCAGGTGTTGGTCCTAGCCTTCCACCTTGTACCTGGTACTGCATGTACCAAGGTACCTGGCCCTAGACCTTCCAGCGCCTCGTTTTACATGGATGCTGAGGACTTTAAACTTAGATCTGCATGTCTGCATAGCTGGTACTTTATCCACCAAGCCATCTTTCCAAGCCCAAAAGATTTTTCTTTTTAATGCTGAATCTGTAAACGTTCTCTTAGTGATTTTGCTTGTTGTTCTGTGAAGTTGGGTGTTGTTACACAGCCCAGGATGGTTGTCACTGTCCTGTAGTCTCTGCCTTTCTGCCTCCCAAGCACTGGGATGTACAAGCCTGTATACCTAGTGCTTGATAGTTCTGTCTCTCTGCCTTTGTGTCTGCCTATCTCTCTCAAAATGATTTATTCTGACTAATAGTTTTGAAGGTCATTTTTCTCATTGCTGTAACAGAATCCAGAAGCAGCTAACTGGAGAAGGGGTTCCTTTGGCTCAGGGTTTGAGGGTCCTGCCCATCATAGCAAGGACAGTCTGTCAGTAGGAGTGTAAGGCAGCAGGCACACTGTGCCTGTGTTTGGGAGTGGAAAGGAATACATACTGGGGTTCCTCTTTCCTTCCCCCAACCTTTCTACTTATGCATTCCAGAACCACAGCCCATGGAAGAGTGACACCCACTCAGGATGAGTTTGCCTACCTTGTTAAACGTGTCTGGAAATTCCTAGATGACTTCAAATCCTGTCAACTTGACAGTCACACTTAACATTCCCGGAAGGGTCCGTGGCAGTGGGAGCATGCTTAGCTCGTGGTGTGGCAGGGGAGGGGGGATGAATCTCAGCTCATTTCTCAAAGGCTTTTAAAACATGCATACTCCCTTAGATAATGATGAGAATCATTGTCTCCCAATTTCTATACTTTTCTTTTCTCAGGGATAATGGCCTCTAGAAGCTCATATATTCGATGTTTGGTCCCAGTTGGTAGATCTGTTTAGGGAGGTGTGTCACTGGGGTTGGACTTTGAGTTTTCAAAAGCCCATGCCAGGCCCAGTCCCAGTGCTCCCCGCTGCCCCCTCTGCTTACAACATATGGATCAGGATGCAAGGTCTCAGCTATTGCTTCAGTACCATGTCTGCCCGTCTAACACACCTCCGGCCGTGATGGCTATGAACACTCTGAAACCCTAAGCAAGCCCACGATTAAATGTTGTCCTTTATAAGTTGCCTTGGCCATAGGGTTTCTTTGCAGCAATAGAACAGTAACTAAGATACTTGTCATGTTATATTTGGTTACCATCTCCACCATGGTGTTGAGTAACAGTAGCAGGCAGTTTTGTTTGCTCCAGATTTTAAGAAGAAAACTCTAGCATGATGCCATTTATGTTGCCGTGTTGCAGGTATTTTAGAGTAAGAAACCTCTCCCATTTCTTTTCTAAAAAGTGTTATTTTTAGTGAATGTCAAATCTTTTAAAGATCAATGAATTATTGTGTGCATATGTGTGCTTACATTTGTCTACCACATGCCCACTCAGTGCCCGTGGAGGCCAGAAGAGGGCGCCAGAGCCCATGGAACTGACGTTTCAGGTGGTTGGGAGCCTCCAGGTGGGTGCTGTGAACCCAGGTCCTCTGCAAGAGCAGCTGTGGCGTATTGCTCCAGATGTTCGTATCTTGGTCTTTTCCGTGGAAGAGCTGACCCTTTTCTCTTTTCCAAGCTTTTTGCTTTTACCCATGTTTGTGCTTAGTGCTTACATATGCTGTGCTTATGTGTAGACGTGTCTGCTTGTGTATCGATGGTGCACATGAATGCATGCATATATGCACGAAGATGCGGAGGCTCACGGTTACCTGGAACCCTCTGCAGTGGCACTTCCGTCTGGTTCACTGAAATGGGGTCTGAGCAAAAGCCAGAGCTCGATAATACAGCTAGTCTCCCTAGACAGCTTACCCTGGGATCCCCTGAATCCATCTTTCGAAGCTAGAATTACAGGCATGCTGCCACACCCTCCCAGCTCTTCCCCCCAGCCTCTCCAAGTCTCGTGGGTGTGGGTTTCTTGTTTGTTTTTACAAGTCATGTGCTTTATGGTGAACAGCCTGGTCTAGGTCTTCAAGTAGACTTCTGTCTAACCATGCCTTCCTGAGATAGAGGCAGGAAACTTCTGTGAAGCTCTCCTCAGAACTGATGGCAAAGGTAGGCCATGAGGCCTCTCAACTTCTAGTAGTTAACGTGGAAGCAGGACACAAGGGTTTGCTAATAGGCAAGCCAGAGATGAAGAATCCAGGCAACAGGAAAATGGCACAGTGAAAGTAGCCAGAGTCAAAAAGATTTTACCTAATTGGGTAACCTTAAAATGTCTTTATTTCTCAGTGCAGCTGAAAAGCTCTGATTAAACATGCTTGCACAGCATGAGTGAGACCCTAGGTTCAAATCCTGAACCTGGTAGGAAACAAAACAAAGCAAAACCCATCTGAACAAAGCAAACCCGGAAAGGGGCTCTGGCATCCACTTTTACATTTCTCTCTAGAAAGGAAGCTCAGAAACCTGGTGACCATTGCCACCAAGACTTTTCTCCGTCCCCACAAGTTTAAGATTCTGCTGCAGAGTATTCGAAAATATTACCCAGACTTAACCGTGATCGTGGCTGATGACAGCAAGGAGCCCCTGGAAATTAAAGATGACTATGTGGAGTATTACCCCATGCCTTTTGGGAAGGTATGTCCCCCTCACACTAGGGACATCTAGCTCCCAGAACAGGAGTGCTCCAAATTCAGTGGTTTCTCTAGGTCTTCTCTAGGGAGCAGAGTCCTGTGTTAAGAGGGGTCAGGGCTTCTCTTATTCAGATGCAGAGGGAAACTGGATCGATCTCACTCTCCCACATTAATGAAGTGCTAGTTTATTCTATTCCCCTACTTGATATAGAAATTGACAGGGGGTTCTTACAGGCGGACCTGACATCTTACAGTGATGTGTGAGGCTGAAGCAGCCTTTTGTTCCCTGTGATTGTGCTCAAACCATGCTCTCCCTTCCCACCTCATCTCACCAAAGGGAAGGATATCACATCTCACCAAAGGGAAGGATATCACAGATAGCAGATGTCCCACAAACCAACATCTCCCAAGGGGTAGAAGGCAACCGTAAGATGAGAGAGTACTCCAGGCTATTCACTGGGCTGCTGGCCCAGAGGGACTTTCCAATCTTGGTCTCAGCCTCTCTTCCAGAAAGTCACTGGCCCTGCCATGTTTCTCTGAGGCAGACTGTCTCAATTATAGATTCCCACAGATTCCAAGTTCGCCCATGGTGGGAGGCAGCCTGGCCACGGGGAATTCAGAAAAGTGTCCCCCCACACAAGTGACAACTGCTGACCCAACCCTGTGCTGCCTGCAGGGCTGGTTTGCTGGCAGGAACCTGGCTGTGTCCCAGGTGACTACTAAATATGTCCTCTGGGTGGACGATGACTTTCTCTTCAGCAAAAAGACCAAGATCGAGGTACTGGTGGATGTCCTGGAGAAAACTGAACTGGACGTGGTAAGGGACAATGGCCAAGCTCAGCCAGCTGCAATCTGTAGTGCTAAGGAAGGATGGAGAAAGGAATGTGAGTGTCTGCGGGAGGAACGAAGGGGCTCCTGGTGAGCATGAGCCCTGCTGACTCCTCAACTGCTTTCTGCTTTCTCTGAGCAAATTTTATACGTCACTCTACAAAAAGTTCTTTTTTTTTTTTTTAAAGCAATTTATTTCTAATTATTTTCTTGGACGATATAAGATTTAAGAGAACCATGTTCTTCAGTTGCAACACTTAAAAATTATTTTTCAGGTTTATTTCCTTTTGTATGTATAGATGTTCTGCCTGCGTGTATATCTGCACCCACAGAGGCCAGCGGAGGGTATCGGAACCCCTGGAACTAGAGTTACAGATGGGTGTGAGCGGCCACATGAGTATTGGATGGGAATAGAACTCAGGTCCTCTGCAAGAACAAAAGCTTTTAACCACTGAGCCGTCTCTGCAATCCCCCCCACCACACACATTTATTTTAAATATGAGAACATAGTTGAACATGGTGGTACGGTACACACCTCTAATCCCAGCACTCCAGAGGCAGAAGCAGGAGGATCTCTGTGAGTTCAAGGCCGGCCTGGTCTACAGAGTGAGCCCTTATCTCAAGACAACAAATCAAACCCCTGAAGTTACACTGTGTGTGCTGGTGCATACCTGCAGAAGCATGACGATGGGAGTTCGAGGCCAGCCTCACCCACAAAACAAGTGCATGCACGTTTGTGTGCCTGCATGTGGATAGGGGGTCAGTGACCCAGCGGCAGTATGGGAAAGGCTGTGGCCACATGGCAGTGTCACTTAGGGTCTCCTGGAGGCTAGATCCATAGAGTACAGCTTTTATTCTCTTAAGAGGTGCAGTCCAGTGAGGCTTCCCAAAGGGGTGAGAATTGATCCTGCTCAGACCCTGGTTTCTGTTTGCTGACTAGGTGGGTGGCAGCGTGCAGGGAAATGCTTTCCAGTTCAGGCTGTTGCTGGAACAGAGCGAGAATGGGGACTGTCTTCACCAGAGGTGGGGATCATTCCAGGCCCTTGATGACTTCCCTGGATGCACAGTCACCAGTGGCGTGGCGAACTTCTTCTTGGCTCACACAGAACAACTCCGAAGAGTTGGCTTTGATCCCACCCTACAAAGAGTTGCTCACGGAGGTGAGAGGCTTGGAGGGGTGCGCCAGGGAAGGGGGTCCTCCTTGGAAACCCCTTCTTGCTACCCCAAGGATCTTCTCTCACCCCAGACTATAGAGCTCATGGCCTCTCTTGTTGCCCTCACCTCTCAGTGTATCCCTAGGCTGCCTCTGTCCACTTGAGACATGCTCCTCCTTCCCCCCCACAGCTCTGTCCTTTACCTTTCTCTGCTTCCGCCTCCCTTCAGAAAGTCTTTCCCACCTAAAACTGTGCCCAGGGATGGCCCTACCCTCTCCCTTTCACCCCTTTCTTTTCAGAACCCACACTACTATTTAGTGGAACCCAGAGGTACCGATACTCACTCCCATCTGAGAAACTGAGGTTAGCTGTTTCTTTCCTTCCAGCTCCGGGACTCCCTGGAGCCAAGCGTGTGGCTGCATTTTCCTGTGGTTAGGAACAAGGTTCTCTCTTCAGGTGTGGGTGGGGAACCATGGCCGTCTGTCTTTAGCTCCCTTTGTCTACTGTTCCTCCTCTCTTTACAGAGTTCTTCATTGATGGGCTGGGAAGCCTTTTGGTGGGCTCGTGCCCAGGGGTGATTATAGACCACCAAACAAGAACACCATCAATGGATCCAAAACTAGCTGCCTTGGAGACGTCTTACGCCCGATACCGAACCAATACCGATTCCCAGGTCCAGTTCAAGCTAGCACTTCACTACTTCAAGAACCATCTCTACTGCTCCACTTAAAAGGAAACGCAATAAACAGATCAGCTCAGGCAACAAAAAAATAGGCCTGAATATTAGGGGTACCAAAAGTACACTCCTAACAAGGAGAACAGAAAGCAAAGTAGATGGAAGCTGGAGCTAGTGTAGGAACCCTGAAGTCAGCTCGGACACCCCAAGACCAAGTTCTCAGCACAAAGATTTATCTGCCCCAGAGGGGAAAAGGGAAGGGGATAAGAGACAGAGACAGGGGCTGGACTGTAGTGGCTCACACCTTTAATTCCAGAATTCCAGAGGCCAAAGCAGGCGGATCTCAGTGAGTTCAAGGCCAGTCTAGTCTACAGAGTGAGTTCCAGGACAGACAGGGCTACACAGAGAAACCCTGTCTGGAAAGACAAGCAAACAAAAAGTTGATTTAAAATAATGTTATTCAAAGCCAGATGGTGTGATTGGCGTAGTGTTGTAATCCCAGAGCTCAAGAACTGAAGTAGGAAGATTAGGAGTTCGAGGCCAGCATGAGCTTTGTGAAAGCCTATCTTTACATGAATGAATAGGGGGTTGGGGGGAGCTTAGTGCTTAAGAGTGATTAGTGCTCATATGGAGGACCTAGATTGGTTCCCAGTCACAAGTGTGTGTAACTCACTTCAGTAACTGTAGTTTCAGGGGATGTGAAGCGTCTTCTTACCTCCAAAGGTACCTGCATACAAATGGTGCATACATACACTCAGGCACATACATATGCACACAACATAAGTTTAAAATAAATGAAGGAGTGAATAGCTAAATATTAACCAAATAATTCTGATTTCATTTTGTCAAGACTGCCTGGCCTAGAATTCACTGTGTAGAACAGGCTGACCTCAAACTCACAGCAATCCACCTGCCTCCACCTCCCAGTGCTGAGATCCAAGGCATGAACCACGATCTCTGGCTTGATTTTTTAAAAATTATTATATATAATATATATATTATGTATATATATATATATATATATATATACACACACATACATATTGTAGCTGTCTTCAGACACATCAGAAAAGAGCATCGGATCCTTTGTGATAATTAGAACTCAGAACCTCTGGAAAAGCAGTCAGTGCTCTTAACCGCTGAGCCATCTCTCTAGTCTCTGGCTTGATTTTTAAACTTTTGACTTTTAAATATAATACTTGTTCATTATAATTTTTATATTTTAATTTAATGGGATATTAAACTAGATGTTAAATTATAGAATATTCTAGAATAAAAATGATTTCTAAAATCATAAAAAGTAATACTAACTTAAACTTTTACATTTACTCCAATTTACCCTTCATGCAATTTTCAACACTCTGAACACACTTTAATTTTTACTTCCTGAGGTAATTATTGCTCTGGGTTGGACCATAGAAAGCTAAACACCAGCTTGGAGGGGTTAAGGAGGTGGGGAATGACACACTAGCACGTTGTGGTGTGGGCCTTTAATCCCAGCTTTGTTTGAATCAGAGATCCTATACAGTAAGCTCTGTTTTATCAGAACAAAACCAAAACCCAAATCAGGTGCTGAGGAAATGACTCAGAAGGTGAAGTGCTTACTACCCAAGCATGAAGACTTGAGTTTAGATTCC